>NC_056729.1:1999416335-1999743835 GCF_019279795.1 Protopterus annectens | reverse complement strand
CTTTGGCCACGTGGTTGTCAAATGAGAGATTGCTATCAACTTGAGTCCCCAGGTCCCTAATTACTTCTTCTGTACTTAATGGATTACCACCTATGTGGTAATTTGTGGGCACTTTGTTTTTGCCAAAGGGATGACTATACACTTTTTGGCATTTAGCTTGAGGCCATGGCTCTGGCACCAGTTGTCTGTTTCTATGAGGTCCTTTTGGAGGATGCTTGTGTTGGCTGGAGAATCGATTATGGCGCCCAGTTTGCAGTCATCTGCAAACTTGGTCAGCCACAGTCCTTCCGTGTTGGCCTGTACCTCCGAGAAATATATACCGAACAAGAGAGGTCCCAGGACTGAGCCTTGTGGGACACCACTTGTAACTGGTTTGGAGTCTGACATGGCTCCAGCAATTCTAACCATGTGGGTTCTGTCCTTGAGCCAATTTGCAATCCATCTAGTGACATAGGGGTTTATATTTAAGCTGGTGAGCTTATCTATAATGCCCAAGTGGAGTATTGTATCGAAGGCTTTTGCGAGGTCCAGGTAGGCTGTGTGGACCACCTTCCCCTCGTCAATGGCCTTGGTGACTGTTTCAAAGAAATCAACCAGGTTTAAGAAGCAGGATCTGCTCTTAACAAAGCCGAAAAAAAGTTAAAAAAAAGTTAACAGCACAATACACATTATTCTAAGAAGCACAGCACTTTGCACAGATGCACAAAAAATTCTGATAATCATTCAATGAATTGGAGCATAAAATGTTGACTTAATAGGCAAAGCTGGTCATTTCACCTGCAGTCAACAACCAATGTGAAATTCTTCTAATTTATTGTACAGAAAAGGAAATACTAATATTCCACAACCAAATTATTAATTCACGTGACTAACAATACGTGCCAACTAAGTTACAAAATTAGGATACCAGTTCACAGTTTACCAAATATGATGTGAAATTCAAAGGCACAGAACACCAAAGTGTCATGTAACCCACAACTAATCAGGTATGCAGTGGGGCTCACAGAATGTCACATATCACAGGAAGGAATGTTTAATATAACCCAGGCACTGTCTTAAGTGCAAGAGTAGTGTTAGGTAGCTCCAGTGAATAAAACAACAATGATGACCAAAGAGCCAGATGTCATTGCAAGGGCACATTAGTGTAACAAAGCTTATGCATGCTCATGTGGCCAATAAAGCACAACAAAAGTGCCAGTTTTGGCTATCCAGATTGTCCATGAAGGACAGCACAGAAAAGGGCCAACCCAGTTTATCATACAAATGTTGAAGAAATGTCCACAAATAAAATACTCTAGGGAAGCCAAGAACAAATGGATGACCAGGTAGGCTGCCTTAATAAAGGTATGGTGGGATGTCGGTGAAGAAGCTGGGCTACCGGTGAAGTCTTGAGAAACGCTGTGCATACCCGAGCTCTTGTGGTTGAAGGCTGAGTAAAGCCTTTAGAAAGGCTTCATATACAGGTCGTAGTTCTGGCTGGTCAGGTCGCCTGGTGAGAGGAACCGCTAGTGCGGCAGCTAGAAATCAAAGATGAAACACACAGAAAAAACAGGCAAAACATCGTAAATGTGGCTCTGCTAAGGAGCTCTGCTCACCATGGTGGCAAAAAATCAACGTAGTCAAAGTTCAGATTCTAGAAGGTTGTACTTTATTGAAGTAAAAAGTACCAGAAGTACAATCACCATCGAAGCGTAGTTCCATAATGGAAAAAGTGATCCTGAGGATTTCCTTTTATAAGAGTACCTGGGGGTGTGTCAGTGGGGGCTAATCAAGTGTGGGTGAAAAATCCTTTATTGTGATTGGGCACGACAACTTGACATCACACCTTACAATCTGATAGGTTAGATACCCTGAGCCAGCTCATATGTGGTTAGTAGAATCAGTCTAAACCTACAATAGTGAAGTTCGGAGATTAGCTAAAATTAGCTAAAAAAATGTAGTTAACTAAAAATAGTCTTGCTGGAAAAAATCAACCCTTGCTGGTAAAATACATTGTTAGGCTACACTTTTCGAAATCTTCGTCAGGATGGTGGACGACCTAAAAGAGCATAATAAGCAAAGCCGAGCATACTAGAGAAATAGCAACAACATGTATGTAAAATAACATGTATGTAAAATAAGAAACAGGCTAGAAAACCAAAAAATAAGACAAAAAAATAAGAACCAGGCTAGATATCCAAAAAATATGATACAGAAATTAAAAAGAGAAACAAAATAGTGAAAAATTCTTAAATAACGGATATCAATAGAAACTAATGTATTAAGATGTGGAACTGAATGAGGGCTGTTAATTAAAAAAAAATCTTAAAAAGGCACTGATATGTAACTTGAAAAGCTAGAAAGACACGAAAAAACAGTAATACTGAACCATTGTAGAAAACATGAAAGACATGAAAGACAAAAAAATATATTAACGAACCACTGACCAAAAACGAATGAGTCCGAATTTGCCAGGGGAAGTATCAGACCATGGGCTGGAGGTAGACTGGTGAGATCAAAGCTGGCTGTCGCATGAAAGGTAACATTTTTTCGGTAAATCTGTTAGAGGTCCAGGTGCAGAGGTTGTGGTATATGGTGTTGTATCTTTCTGTGATACAAGACCGGTGTCAAAGATTCTGCATAGTTATAAGGCCTGGTCTTTTCCTTGCCTGCAAACATATTTGCCACTCGAGTTCCCTCTTCTCAAGCAGCGAGTTGTGGTCTCTGCCTAGTGGGGATTTAGGGATATATTCAAGAACATGAAATTTGAACGTATTGTGTCCTAGGTTCCCGAGAACATGCACTGCCAGCTGGTTTGTCACTTTCAAGTATTTGTGTCATGCAGGTGTTTTGTTATCCTCATTTTAAGGGAGTTAACCATCTTGCCCCCATAGAAAGCATTGCATTTGGTGCACACTGCCCTGTAAACCACTCCTGTGACATTGCAGTCACCTCTGACATTAGGTGTGTAATGTCTCCTGCCATTGGGGCAGTAAAAGCCTGCTACACCACTCATGTGTCTATAGTAGTGGCAGGGAGGCTCATTGCAGGCAAAGGTACCAGGGTTGTCAAGTTTAACTTGGCAGGGGTGTTCCAGAAAGTCCCTAATGTTTCTCCCTTTTCTAGCTGTGAAGGAGGGTTTCTCCGAAAAAATGTGGCCAAAAGATCTGTTATTTGTGATGATGGGCCAATTGTCCATTATGATCTGGATGATGTCTTTGTAGTCCATAGAGAAGTCCAGGCTGCAGATGAACTGGAATCTAGTTTCTGTGGTGGTCTGGATCCTGGTGTCAGTTAGAGCCCTAGGGGTGCCAAGTTGGTGCTGGCTGATGATGGGGTTGAGGATCCTGTTGATTAGCGCTTCTGAGTAGCCTCGGGCTAAAAAGTCCGTTTGTAACTTTCGAATGTTGGTCAAGAAATCCATCAGGTCCTGGGAGACTCATGCTATATGGATCCCTAGCGATTTAATCATGCTCGCCTTCTGTTTGAAGGGGTGCATACTGGTGGCGTGTAGAAAATAGTTTACCAAAGTGAGTTTTTGATAGAGGTTGTGTGTCAGTGTGGTGGAGCCTTGTTTCTTCCTCAGGTAAAGATCCAGAAATTCGATCTCCTCTGTACTTTGTTTGCTGGAAAATTGCAGGAATGCGGTGGTGTTGCTGATATAAATGAGGAATTCCTCCAGTTCAACCTGATTACCCTTCCAAACCAGGAAAATGTCATTGATAAACCTGTAGTAGCAGGCTAAGTTGTTAAAAAAGGTGGAATCATATATGTGGTCCTGCTCCCACTTCCTTAGTGCCATATTTGCCAAACTTGGGGCCATAGCCGCTCCCATAGCGATCCCAGTGCTCTGGCGATAGTAGTGCCCATTAAAGTGGAAAAAATTGTTCTTGAGGAGCAGGGAGAGGAGTCTACCCAGGTGGTCCACTTCCCCTGGTATGGCCGTGTGGTCCTTCATGTAGGCTTCAGCCATAGCTGCAATGCAGAAGTCATGTGAGAATATCGTGTAAAGGGACTCTGCATTGATGGTGACCAGGATCCAGTCTCTGTCTATGGCTATGTCCTTGATCTTGTTGAGCAAGTCCATAGAGTCTAAAATAAAGGACCTGTTGTTTTCTGTGAGAGGTTTTAGGTGGAAGTCCAGGTAGAGAGCTATGGGTTCCATGACGGAACCTCCGCTGGCTACTACAGGTCTATATGGAGGGTCTGCTAGGTTTTTGTGTGGCTTTGGTATCCCAAAGAACTGGGGAATCCTCAGGTGGTGGATGGAGAAGAATTCTGTGAGCCCTTCGTCAATTAGGTCCATATCCTCTAGCCTCGTGATTTCTGTTCTGATGTCCTCGTAGGCTGTCAGCACTTGGTTGTTATCTACGCTGTCATAATACCGGTGGTCATTGAGCATACTATGGAGCTTGTCATTGTAGGAGGTGGTGTCTGTCACTAGTATCCCCCCACCCTTGTCAGCCTTCATGACCCTTCTCGAAGGGTCTGAGCTGAGTTGTCTGAGGGCTGCAAATTCTTCCTTGTTGGTGTTAAAAATCCTTTTCTTCCTCCGTTTGCATAAGAGAGACCTGATCTCAAGTTCACACTTGTCCTGAAAATCTTGTATGACCAGGTTGGGAGGGGGGCAGAAGTTGTTTGGTTTTTTGAATTTAATAGTCGGAACAGTCTGGTGGTCCTGAGGCTGGTCTTTTTTACCATGTTGGTAGAAATATAGCTTTAGCTGAAGTTTCCTTGTGAAGAGTCGTAGGTCTATTATCATTTTTGGGAGACTGGACTGACCCTGGGGGACGGAAGTGAGGCCTTTTTGTAGAACCTGTAGCTCTAATTGGGAGAGCAGTGTTCTGGAGTGGTTCCATACCATGGAGGTTTTGAGACCTGGCCTCTGTGTCTTCTCTTTTCTTTCGGGGTGGGCGGTTGCCCGAGAAATTTCAAGTCCCTCTTGCCCTGCCAGTTGTGGTTTCTCCTCCCTGGTTGATACTGTAGGGAGTGTAGGGGTGGTGGGGCGCAGACCTCTATCGAATGGGTCCCTTGAGGTGGGGTCTCTGGGTCCCTGTGTGTCATCTTGGGGCTCATCCCAAGGGAGGGCCTGGCTCTCTTGGTAAGGCCCAAAGCTTGTATCTGTGGAGTCACCGGCATTCCTGGGGAAGTGGTCTGGTCCCTTTAGAACAGGGTTCCAGGGTCCTGGGTATCCAGGACCCTCTTAAAATCCCATTGGTGTAGGTCCTGATAAGGACCTGGATTGGCCAGCTGGTCCTGAGAAGGGCCAGGGCCTAACGGTGGGGTGTTGGTACTTAGCGTGACCCCTATGGAGTTCTGGCTTTCAGATGGACTGACTCGGTCTAATGTAAGAGATCATTCCTTATTGGAGAGGGCCATGTCCCTTCTCAGTTTTTTGAGCCTCCTTTCCTTGATTTTGCCCTCAATGTTGGTGAGCCTGTCCTTAATCATAAGAAAGTGCTTGTCGAAGGAGGGGGACTGTTTGCAGGTGGCTTCAGTGGTCTCCAGGGCAGAGGAAAGTCTCTCTCTGTGCCTCCGGTTGTGCTCAAGGAGCAGGTTGAGCAGTAGTGTGCTAGTATCCTCTAGGGTTTTGTACCAGTCCTGAATAAATTGTGCATCAGAACCTCTGAAAAAAGGCTTCTTGTAGATGGTGAGGCCTTTTGGAGTGAGGTTTAACTGTACGCACGATGCGAGATAAAAATGTTCCCATTTAACGCAGATAAGGCTTTTTAGGGTGTCCTCTAGTTGCCACATGTGGTCCGATGAGGAGACAGTCTCTTGGTTGCTCTGCGTTGGGTGTTCTAGTTCAATGTTGATGGCTGGGGGTGCCAATAGGTCTTGTAACCACCTGGTGTCCATGGCTGTGTGAGTCCTCAGACATAAATTAGACCAAGGTATGGGTGCCTTGGTGAAAAATGTCCAGCAGGAAAATGATTTTCTGTGGGACCTGGTTATTTAAACTCCTATGCAGAGGAGGAAAAATGTCCATGAATAAAATACCCTAGGGAAGCCAAGAACAAATGGATGACCAGGTAGGCTGCCTTAACAAAGGTACGGTGGGATGTCGGTGAAGAAGCCGGGCTACCAGTAAAGCCTTGAGAAAGGCTGTGTGTACCCAAGCTCTTGTGTCTAAAGACTCACACAGCCATGGACACCAGGTGGTTAAAAGACCTATTTTGTTAATTCAAACCCTACTTCTGGCAAGAATGGCAAAACAATTGATAAGTTTGGGGAAAAAGTGTATGCTTCTGCAACTTTAATTTTTAGAATTTTGAATTGTCATGTTCTTACATTAAAGTTTACTCTGACTAATTGTGAATGTATGAGGAGTGTTTGACTGTTAGTTCCCTCCTGTGAGGAAAAATCTGTGTTTTGCAATTTAGTTTCTTCAGTTTCTCAGGTTAACACTCAATGTTTAAAGTGTGTTTCTTACTCTGTATACTACATCTAGAACTGTTGCCACTGGTGCTGTGTTAAGGAGATCTGCCTAGCTGCTTTCTCGGAGATTTTAAATTCTCCTTTGGACAGAGATTTAGATTTTGGGCCCTTCGTGGCAGAGGTTGTCAAAAAATGTGATGAGTGGGGAGTAAGCTGATATAGATAATCTCTCAGATTTTTAAGCCTTCCTTCTCCAAATTTTCCAAAGAATTCTCTTTTCCCTCGTCCAGTTTTGACAAGAAACAAAATAAACCATCTCAGTAGAATGAAAAAAATAACAAGAAGGTTCCAAAAGAAAATTGAGGATGCCCCCCTCAAGTAAAGCAGTCAATTAAGGCAGAATGACAATTATAAGGGTCCTTGTCCCTCCACTCCCACCCTGGTACTTATCTCTTCCAGAAAATCTGAACCTCTATTTCTTGCTTTGACAACAGATTGCTTCAGACAAATGGGTTCTGTGACTGATTCAGCAGGGTTATAGGTGATAGTGGGAAGAAGAAACTCATCTCTCTCAGGGGATTATTCCACATCCCCTTGACCTAACCCCTCTGTTCCGTCCTGTCCTACAGCACATGCTTTCTTAGGGATTAACAGAAGCAGTTCCTCCTTCCCTGTTGGGAAAAGGTTTTCATTTATGAATGTTTTTAGTACCAAAGAAAGAAAACGCCTGAAGATTAGTTCTGGACTTTTCTTTTCTTAACCAATATGCAATAGAGTCTAAGTTCAACATGTTTTCACTTCAGAGCATGTTAACCTTTCTGCCTCATTTGAGGTTTGTTTTTGTAACCTTGGATTAAATGATGCTTATCATCACATTCCTATACATCCAGACTTCAGGTGTTTCTTGAGGTTTTATGTATTTGGATCACATTATCAGTCATCTTTCTTACCCTTTGGACTATCTACTGCTCCAAATGCTTTCTCAAAGTGTCTAGCTCCAGTTATAGCTCATTTCATACAACAGAATAGCCACATTTGTCCATATTTGGATGGCTTGTTTATCTTTGCAGAGTCTTTTTCAAAGTGTCAGGAATCCCTTGCTTAGGTAAGAGATCTCCTACACAGGTTGGAATTCCACAGGAACATTCAAAAGTATTTTTTGACACCATCACACAGGATTGTGTTAGAGTGTCTGGTAGACACCTCAGTATAAAGAGCTTTTCTTCCACATGAAAAAATAGATCTATATTTAGGTCTATTCCAGGGGTTTCCTACTCAGACTTTAGTCACTGTCAGGGAATACCTCAGGATTCTATATCTCATGGCATCTTCAGTTCTCATAATACCTCTGCAAGACTCCACATGTGAAAGATGCAATGGTATCTGAAGTCTCTTTGGTCCCATACCACCACCCATTATCTTTTCAGATTCCAGTTCTGGATTTGCAAAACAAAAATGTCTTAGTGGAGACTTCATCCCTCCTGGTCAACAGCAGCCAGTCACCATAGATGCCTCAGACTTTGCTTGGGCAGTACTTTCAGTGGGGGTAAAAGTCAAGGTATCTGGGACAACAAAGACTGACAGAAACCCACAAACATAAGAAAGATGCTTGCTGTTATCCAGGTACTCAACTCTGAATCATCTTTGATCCCCAGGGCCTCTTCAGTTTGTTACCAACAAAGTACATTGATGTGGCACATAAACAAGCAAGGGGGATTAGGCCTTAACACTATGCAGACTAGCCATGTTAGAATGGGATATAGCTTTACAGCACAATCTCACTGTACTGGCATACTGCATTGTCAGACATCTGAGCAGGACAAAGGTAGACCCATATGAACAGAAACTAGATTGGGGATCTTCCATGATTTGATCGATCTGTGGAGACTTCCTCAAGTAGGCCTTTTTGCTTCATCTTTGAATAATCAGCTGGCAAAATTCTGCTCTAGGACTCATTGCAAGAAGGCCCGGAGGATAGATTTCTTCTTTTCGTTGAGCATGAATGCTCCTGCATGCATTTTCACCCTTTCCACTTTTATCCAAGATAATTCTGAAGATTCAGAAGGAATCTCCCAAGATCATTGTGGTGACTCCATTCTGATCCAGGCAACATTGTTCTCTCATTTTTAAAACTGACCGGGGCAGTTACCATAACTTTCCTCACAGACTAGATCTACTCACAGGAACGGGACTTTCTGATACATCCCAACCTCAAATGACTTCAACCGACTACCTGGATGATTGGGTCTTAGTACCTTTTAGGTACCCATTTACTGAGGATGTCCAGCAGCAATGAATGGAGGAGAGAAAGCTTGTTACTAGAAAACCATATATTAGCAAATCTAAAAGGTTTTCTAGTTGGTGTCAACTATATAATAAGCACCCAGTCAGGTCTAGTGTTCCCCTGGTTCTGCAATATTTGTGTGAGTTACTTTCTTATGGTCTGTATTTCTTCTTTATCAAGGTTCATTTGCTGGGCATTTCAGTACAGCTGCCCATGGATTCCCCTCTTTCAAGGCATTCTCATGTCAAAATGTTTTTAAATGGGTTTTACATAAGAGACCTGCAAGAAAACTGATAGCTTCTCCTTGCGATCTTAATTTTTTGCTACAGACACTAACACTTGCTCCGTTTGAAATAGGTAATCAAGCTGACTTGATGTTCTTAACATAAAAAAACACTTTTACTGGTTGCTCTGACCACTGCCAGCAGAGTATCTGAATCTCAGACTTATGGTGGGTTAGCCTTATCTCATTTCCCACAGAGATAATGTTTCTTTGGGAACTTTACCTTCTTTTATCCCTAAAGTGGTATCTGAGTTTACTTTACGTCAAACTGTCCATCTCCCTGTGTTCTTACCTGAACACAGAAATGAGGGAGGAAGGATAATTAATACCCTGGATGTCCACAAACAACTCAGGTATCATTCTGATAGAAAAAACATTTTCAGAAATTTTGATCAGTCATTCCTTTTTTGTGAAGGCAAGAAGAATGGACAACCTGCGTCAAAGCAGAGGATTTCCAAATGGGCATTTCATGCTATTATTCTTTGTTATTCCCAGCAGAATCAAGGCACAGTCTTAATCTGTAGATTTTTGGAAAGAGTTGGAATCTAGATGCATTCTAGAAGAAGAAACTTGGCATTTTGCACATATGTTTACAAAGCACTATAAGCTAGATTCCTTCTCCAGGTCCTGGGCAGTCTTTGTTAGGACCATTCTTCTTCCACACCCAAGTTATTCTAGGCTTGTTCTAAGCTATGGTAATCTACTTATATAGCTTAGGCTACTGCAGCAGTGATCAGTATGAAGAAGATAGTACAGTTGTGTAAGTAAAAATGTCAATAACAATAGATGTTTGAAAGATCACTTCTGCAATAGTCACTCCCTCCCTCCCTCTCTCCCTCCCTCCCTCCATCCCCCTTGCTTTTAGTGTATTTTTTATGCCAGGATGTGAACATTTATTGTTGTACCTAGCAATGTTCTCTCTTGGCTTAGCCTCCTTCTTTCTGTGACATGAAAGTTCTGAGGGGCTTAGCACCCAAACATTTATTTTAGTCAGTTTAGTTCAAGTTCACTGATGGTTTTGCTGTTTGGAAGGTGCCCTGAAGCTTAGGAAGCTCACTGGCTGTTATATCCTATTGCAGGATGTAACCCATATAGCTTACACTACTGTAGCTGTAATTATTCAAACATCTACTGTTATGGCAAGCACCTTTCCCTTATGTACTTATCAATTTAAAATAACAGGGAACATTTTCTACGCTGTCCATCAATGTAATAAACATTAACTTTGCCAATTAATCCAAATACAGGGCAACTCTCATCAGCTGCCTTTAATATATCCATTTCCCTCGTACTGTTACATTTATTAGCATTAATTTTATATCAGGTCTAAAAGATTCCACAGAATATCAAAAGGGAACCCTCCATTCCTGGTATAACTACGCACCACCAACAATAAAGACTTTCCTGTAACTCTCACTCAGAGACCTCTTATTTACTCAAACAACTGGCACCATAGCGTTTTACTACCCACCACTACTACTTTACTAGGCTTCTAACAAAGTTCCTTTCCCAATGTTCACACAAAAATGAGTTACACTTCATCAGTTTTTGTATACTGAGAAGCATTACTTGGAAATATTCAAAAACACTTTTTTTTTTGCAAAGGCCCCTCCACATTCCCTTATGTATATACCACCTCGTTGGTCAAATAACAGTGGAAAAATATGAAAACCTTACTATAGTGTACTACTGGCTTGTACTGTAACACTATATAAATAAATACTGTGGGAAGAAATAGCCAGGGAATTGTTATGGCTAGGCTTGTAAAGGCCCTAGAGCCGATAGCCTAGTACCAATCTATGAACCTACATGTGGTTTTGGGAAACCATAATTAATGAATATGAAGAAAAGCTGCAAAGCAGCTCTACCCTAGTCAGAGTGTAGGTACTTTCCAAACACAATTTCACTTGGTGGAATTCATTTTTTTTCATTCATTCTGGAAGGTTCCATAAAATGTTAATGGAAGCTGATGTACACCTGGAACAATTAAACACAGCCAAATGGTGATACCTGTGTCAGTTCTCTGTGAAACTCATTCAAAAGCTGCTTTTCTAGAACAACTTAATAACTGTGGCATCATTAGCGGTTCAACTCTGCCAGGAATTGCAATCAAAACTCATTCATCATTAATTCCTACTTTCCTAACTTTCCCAATACTGTCTAATAACATATTGCCTGTGGCATTACCTTACCTTTCCTCAAATATCTCTGTATCCCATTGCCATCCAAACCCTGATCCAGGAATGTTCATTGCATCAGTACTTCCTTAAATAGTGTAATATATAGAAAAACAAACATGTAAATGCATTCTTACATAGCAAGCACACTACTCATAAAATCCTTTATTGATAGTTTAGATAAATAAATGGAACATTTGTTCTCCTTCATTACATTGCAGAAATTATAGCCCAGTAACTTAAATCATGGTAAATTAGTTTCCCTGAAGTAACTTTCCTGCTGCAGAACTTACCTTCTTCCTTTGCTCTATACCATGCTTAAAAAAGAAAATGGTTCTTGCACAGCTCACCTTGTTATCCCTGCAATTCAGAGAGATTTTACCCACTTGCACTAATCAGTTGAAATAGATTGGTCAGTTAATGTAATGGACAGAATATGCAATTCATAGATAAGATAAAGCTGCAAAGAAAAAACCTTATTAGTGTCTCAGTAAAATGTCTCTGAATGGAAGACAGTACTGTCAGAAGTGACCTCCTCAGTGTTTTCCCTACCATTCCAGTCATCATGGTAGCATAGGATGCCCCCTAAAGACACACACACACACACACACACACACACACACACACACACACACACACACACACACACACACACACACACACACACTCACACACGCACACAGCTACAGTATACTTACTGTAGTAATGGTAGAAGATGTAACTACTTCCATAGGGGTGAATGGATGACTGTTGTAAAAAAATGGCATTCATTTTTCCTCCAAGAGAAAAAAAATAACTTGGTAGAGTGATTTAATCCAGAGCCACAACCATTACCAGGTGATAGTATTTGGCTAATTAGTGTTAGCCATTCCCAAGGAATGTGGTATTAGCATATGGCTTTCCCAAAAAGACTATAGCCATTGCCAGGAGAAAACCACAGCAGAATAGGAGTCTCTGAATCAGAAAGGCTTACTGTGATGTGAACACTTTGCAAATAAAGGCTTCATCATCATGGTAAGGCTTTCCAAATCTTGCTCTGTGACTTTCCAAATATTACAAATTATCGACAAAATCACCAATACCTTGTATCCTGGGGTTGCTATTCACATCATTAGAGATATGAATAAGACCATTATTCACCCCCCCCCCGACACACACATAGGCCAAGGAGAGGCTTTTTGCGCATACATGAAAGCTTTATTGCCAGAAGAAATTAAATCTTGAAAAGAGCTGAGTAATAACATCCTGAATTTCAAGTCATTTTTCTAACATTCACCTATGGCAGCTAAAGTTTGTGTTAATTTTCTGCATAATTAAACTGAGCATTGTTTTTGTAAAGGCTATTTTTATTTTTCTCTTACTGTACAAGTCTTACCAAAACATATGAAATATTGGAAGGTGAGGGGAATGAGCTCAAGAGAACTCCAGCATAGTCTGAGGATTTATTTTGGAATTTGAAGGAAAAGTTAATAAATCAATCCCCAAAAGCAAAATAATCAAAATTTTAAGCATCAGTAAAGCAGAACATATAGAGGAATAGAAGGTGCTCTTCATAGCTACCCTATTTTAGCAACAGCTCTGTATTCTGTTTAATAAGCTATCCAGTGTTACAGATGATGTTAGGACTATAAAATCACAGTGTGACATTGGCATAGCAAGTCACATGCCCTAAGAGAATGTGACATTGTAGGAGCAGTAAAACTGCACTGTGACATCACTACAGCAAGTTATGTGTCCTAAGTTGATATGACATAGAATGATCTGTAAAACACCAGTCACAGTAAAATTGCAATGTGACATCACTACAGCAAGCTATGTGTCCTAAGTCGATGTGACATAGTATGATCTGTAAAACAGCAATGTGACATCAGTACAGCAAGCTATGTGTCCTAAGAGAATGTGACATAGAAGGATCTGTAAAACAGCAGTCACAGGAAAACAGCAATGTGACATCAGTGCAGCAAGCTCTGTGTCCTAAGAGAATGTGACATTCTAAGAGCAGTAAAACAGCAATGTGACATCAATATAGCAAGCTGTGTTTCCTAAGAGAATGTGACATTGTAGGAGAAGTAAAACAACAATGTGACATTAATATAGCAAGCTATGTGTCCTAAGAGAATGTGACATTGTAAGATTTGTAAAACAGCAGTCACAGAAAAGCAGCAATGTGACATCAGTACAAAAAGCTATGTGTCCTAACAGAATGTGACATTGTAGGAGCAGAAAAAATGTGACATCAGTACAGCAAGTTATGTGTCCTAAGAGTATGTGACATAGTAGGATCTGTAAAACAGCAGTCAGTAAAACAGCAATGTGACATCAATATAGCAAGCTCTGTGTCCTAAGAGAATGTGACATTGTGGAACACTAAAACAGCAATGTGACATCAGTACAGCAAGCTATGCGTCCTAAGAGAATGTGACAATATAAGCTCAGTAAAACAGCAATGTGACATCAGTACAGCAAGCTATGTGTTCTAAGAGAATGTGACATTGTAAGATCTGTAAAACAGCAGTCGCAGTAAAACAGCAATGTGGCATCAGTATAACAAGCTACGTGTCCTAAGAGAATGTGACATTGTAGGAGCAGTAAAAACAACGTGACATCAGAACAGCAATTATGTGTCCTAATAGAATGTGACATAGTAGGATCTGTAAAACAGCAGTCACAGTAAAACAGCAATGTGACATCAATATAACAAGCTCAGTGTCCTAAGAGAATGTGACATTGTGGAGCACTAAAACAGCAATGTGACATCAGTAGAGCAAGCTCTGTGTCCTAAGAGAACGTGACATTGTAAGATCTGTAAAACAGCAGTCACAGTAAAACAGCAATGTGACATCAGTACAACAAGCTACGTGTCCTAAGAGAAGGTGACATTATACGATCTGTAAAACAGCAGTCACAGTAAAACAGCAATGTGACATCAGTAAAGCAAGCTCTGTGTACTAAGAGAATGTGAAATTGTAAGAGCAGTAAAACAACTTGACATCAGTGCAGCAAGCTATGTGTCCTAAGAGAATGTAACATTGTAAGAGCAGTAAAACAGCAATGTGACATAAGTACAGCAAGCTATGTGTCTTAAGAAAATGTGACATTGTAAGATCTGTAAAACAGCAGTCACAGTAAAACAGCAATGTGATATCAGTACAGCAAGCTATGTGTACTAAGATAATGTGACACTGTAAAAGCAGTAAAAACAACGTGACATCAGTGCAGCAAGCTATGTGTCCTAAGAGAATGTGACATTGTAAGAGCAGTAAAACAGCAATGTGACATCAGTACAGCAAGCTATGAGTCCTAAGAGAATGTGACATTGTAAGATATGTAAAACAGCAGTCACAGTAAAACAGCAATGTGACATCAGTGCAGCAAGCTGTGTTTCCTAAGAGAATGTGACATTGTAGGAGAAGTAAAACAACAATGTGACATTAATATAGCAAGCTATGTGTCCTAAGAGAATGTGACATTGTAAGATATGTAAAACAGCAGTCACAGAAAAGCAGCAATGTGACATCAGTACAAAAAGCTATGTGTCCTAACAGAATGTGACATTGTAGGAGCAGAACAAATGTGACATCAGTACAGCAAGTTATGTGTCCTAAGAGAATGTGACATAGTAGGATCTGTAAAACAGCAGTCAGTAAAACAGCAATGTGACATCAATATAGCAAGCTCTGTGTCCTAAGAGAATGTGACATTGTGGAACACTAAAACAGCAACGTGACATCAGTCCACAAGCTCTGTGTCCAAAGAAAATGTGACATTGTAAGATCTATAAAACAGCAGTCACAGTAAAACAACAATGTGACATCAGTACAGCAAGCTATGTGTCCTAAGAGAATGTGACATTGTAAGATCTGTAAAACAGCAGTCACAGTAAAACAGCAATGTGACGTCAGTACAGCAAGCTCTGTGTCCTAAGAGAATGTGACATTGTAAGAGCAGTAAAAACAACGTGACATCAGTGCAGCAAGCAGCGTGTCCTAAGAAAATGTGACATTGTAAGAGCAGTAAAACAGTTATGTGTCCTAAGAGAATGTGATATTGTAAGATCTGTAAAACAGCAGTCACAGTAAAACAGCAATGTGGCATCAGTACAGCAAGCTCCGTGTTCTAAGAGAATGTGACATTGTAAGAGCAGTAAAAACAATGTGACATCAGTGCAGCAAGCTATGTGTCCTAAGAGAATGTGACAATATAAGCTCAGTAAAACAGCAATGTGACATCAGTACAGCAAGCTATGTGTCCTAAGAGTATGTGACATTGTAATATCTGTAAAACAGCAGTCGCAGTAAAACAGCAATGTGGCATCAGTATAACAAGCTACGTGTCCTAAGAGAATGTGACATTGTAGGAGTAGTAAAAACAATGTGACGTCAGAACAGCAAGTTATGTGTCCTAATAGAATGTGACATAGTAGGATCTGTAAAACAGCAGTCACAGTAAAACAGCAATGTGACATCAATATAACAAGCTCAGTGTCCTAAGAGAATGTGACATAGTGGAGCACTAAAACAGCAATGTGACATCAGTAGAGCAAGCTGTGTTTCCTAAGAGAATGTGACATTGTAGGAGAAGTAAAACAACAATGTGACATTAATATAGCAAGCTATGTGTCCTAAGAGAATGTGACATTGTAAGATATGTAAAACAGCAGTCACAGAAAAGCAGCAATGTGACATCAGTACAAAAAGCTATGTGTCCTAACAGAATGTGACATTGTAGGAGCAGAAAAAATGTGACATCAGTACAGCAAGTTATGTGTCCTAAGAGAATGTGACATAGTAGGATCTGTAAAACAGCAGTCAGTAAAACAGCAATGTGACATCAATATAGCAAGATCTGTGTCCTAAGAGAATGTGACATTGTGGAACACTAAAACAGCAATGTGACATCAGTACAGCAAGCTCTGTGTCCAAAGAAAATGTGACATTGTAAGATCTATAAAACAGCAGTCACAGTAAAACAGCAATGTGACATCAGTACAACAAGCTATGTGTCATAAGAGAATGTGACATTGGAAGATCTGTAAAACAGCAGTCACAGTAAAACAGCAATGTGCCGTCAGTACAGCAAGCTCTGTGTCCTAAGAGAATGTGACATTGTAAGAGCAGTAAAAACAACGTGACATCAGTGCAGCAAGCAGCGTGTCCTAAGAAAATGTGACATTGTAAGAGCAGTAAAACAGTTATGTGTCCTAAGAGAATGTGATATTGTAAGATCTGTAAAACAGCAGTCACAGTAAAACAGCAATGTGGCATCAGTACAGCAAGCTCCGTGTTCTAAGAGAATGTGACATTGTAAGAGCAGTAAAAACAATGTGACATCAGTGCAGCAAGCTATGTGTCCTAAGAGAATGTGACAATATAAGCTCAGTAAAACAGCAATGTGACATCAGTACAGCAAGCTATGTATCCTAAGAGAATGTGACATTGTAAGATCTGTAAAACAGCAGTCGCAGTAAAACAGCAATGTGGCATCAGTATAACAAGCTACATGTCCTAAGAGAATGTGACATTGTAGGAGTAGTAAAAACAATGTGATGTCAGAACAACAAGTTATGTGTCCTAATAGAATGTGACATAGTAGGATCTGTAAAACAGCAGTCACAGTAAAACAGCAATGTGACATCAATATAACAAGCTCAGTGTCCTAAGAGAATGTGACATAGTGGAGCACTAAAACAGCAATGTGACATCAGTAGAGCAAGCTCTGTGTCCTAAGAGAACGTGACATTGTAAGATCTGTAAAACAGCAGTCACAGTAAAACAGCAATGTGACATCAGTACAACAAGCTACGTGTCCTAAGAGAAGGTGACATTATACGATCTGTAAAACAGCAGTCACAGTAAAACAGCAATGTGACATCAGTAAAGCAAGCTCTGTGTACTAAGAGAATGTGAAATTGTAAAAGCAGTAAAACAACTTGACATCAGTGCAGCAAGCTATGTGTCCTAAGAGAGTGTAACATTGTAAGAGCAGTAAAACAGCAATGTGACATAAGTACAGCAAGCTATGTGTCTTAAGAAAATGTGACATTGTAAGATCTGTAAAACAGCAGTCACAGTAAAACAGCAATGTGATATCAGTACAGCAAGCTATGTGTACTAAGATAATGTGACACTGTAAAAGCAGTAAAAACAACGTGACATCAGTGCAGCAAGCTATGTGTCCTAAGAGAATGTGACATTGTAAGAGCAGTAAAACAGCAATATGACATCAGTACAGCAAGCTATGAGTCCTAAGAGAATGTGACATTGTAAGATATGTAAAACAGCAGTGACAGTAAAACAGCAATGTGAGATTAGTAGAGCAAGCTCTATGACCTAAGAGAATGTGACATTGTGGAGCACTAAAACAGCAATGTCACATCAGTACAGCAAGCTATGTGTCCTAAGAGAATGTAACATAGTAGAATCTGTAAAACATCAGTCAAAGTAAAACAGCAATGTGACATCAGTACACCAAGCTCTGTGTCCTAAGAGAATGTGACTTTGTAAGAGCAGTAAAACAGAAATGTGACATCAGTATAGCAAGCTGTGTTTTCTAAGAGAATATAACATTGTAGGAGCAGTAAAACAACAATGTGACATCAATATAACAAGGTATGTGTCCTAAGAGAATGTGACATTGTAAGAGCTGTAAAACAGCAGTCACAGTAACATGGCAATGTGACAGCAGTACAAAAAGCTATATGTCCTAAGAGAATGTGATATTGTAGGAGCAGTAAAAACAATGTGGCATCAGTACAGAGTGTTATGTGTCCTAAGAGAATGTGGCATAGTAGCCTCTGTAAAACAGCAGTCACAGTAAAACAGCAATGTGAGATCAATATAGCAAGTTATGTGTCCTAAGAGAATGTGACATTGTGGAGCACTAAAACAGCAATGTGACATCAGTACAGCAAGCTATGTGTCCTAACAGAATGTGACATTGTAAGATCTGTAAAACAGCAGTCACAGTAAAACAGCAATGTGACATCAGTACAGCAAGCTCTGTGTCCAAAGAGAATGTGACATTGTAAGAGCAGTAAAAACTACATGACATCAGTGCAGCAAGCTAGGTGTCGTAAGAGAATGTGACATTGTAAGAGCAGTAAAACAACAATGTGACATCAGTATAGCAAGCTATGTGTCCTAAGAGAATGTGACATTGTAATATCTGTAAAACAGCAGTCACAGTAAAACAGCAATGTGACATCAGTAGAGCAAGCTCTGTGTCCTTAGAGAATGTGACATTGTGGAGCACTAAATCAGCAATGTGACATCACTAAAGCAAGCTATGTGTCCTAGGAGAATGTGACATTGTAGGAGCAATAAAACAGCAATATGACATTGATACAGCAAGTTATGTGTCCTAAGATAATGTGACATTGTAGGAGCAGTAAAACAGCTGTCACAGTAAAACAGCATTGTGACATCAGTACAACAAGCTACATGTCCTAACAGAATGTGACATTGTAGAAGCAGTAAAAACAATGTGACATCTGTGCAACAAGCTATGTGTCCTAAGAGAATGTGACATTATAGGAGCAGTAAAATAACAATGTGACATCAATATAGCAAGCTATGTGTCCTAAGAGAATGTGACATTGTAAGATCTGTAAAACAACTGTCACAGAAAACAGCAATGTGATATCAGTAGGACAAGCTACATGCCCTAAGAGAATGTGACATTGTGGGAGCAATAAAACAGCAATGTGTCATTGATACAGCAAGTTATATGTCCTAATAGAACTTGACATTGTAGGAGCAGTAAAACAGCAGTCACAGTAAAGCAGCAATGTGACATCAGTACAACAAGCTACTTGTCCTAAGATAATGTGACATTGTAGGAGCAGTAAAAACAATGTGACATCAGTGTAACAAGATATGTGTCCTAAGAGAATGTGACATTATAGGAGTAGTAAAATAACAATGTGACATCAATATAGCAAGCTCTGTGTCCTAAGAGAATGTGACATTGTAAAATCTGCAAAACAGCAGTCACAGTAAAACAGCAATGTGACATCTGTACAACAAGCTCTGTGTCCTAAGAGAATGCGACATTGTGGAGCACTAAAACAGCAATGTGACATCAGTACAGCAAGCTATGTGTCCTAAGAGAATGTGCCATTGTAGGAGCACTAAAACAGCAATGTGACATTGATACAGCAAGTTATGTGTCCTAAGAGAAAGTGACATAGTAGAATCTGTAAAACAGCAGTCACAGTAAAACATCAATGTCACAACAGTACAGCAAGCTCTGTATCCTAAGAGAATGTGATATTGTAGAACACTAAAACAGCAATGTGACACCAGTACAGCAAGCTTTGTGTCCTAAGAGAATGCAACATTGTAGGAGCAGTAAAAGTAACATAACATCAGTGCAGCAAGCTCTGTGTCCTAAGAGAATGTTACATTGTAGAAGCAGTAAAATCAACATGACATCAGTGCAGCAAGCTATGTGTCCTAAGAGAATGTGACATTGTAGGAGCAGTAAAAACATGACATCAGTACAGCAAGCTATGTGTTCTAAGAGAATCTGACAATATAGGAGCAGTAAAACAGCAATGTGACATCAGTATAGCAAGCTGTGTGTCCTAAGAGAATGTGACATTGTAGAAGCAGTAAAACAGCAATGTGACATCAGTACAGCAAGCTCTGTATCCTAAGAGAATGTGACATTGTGGAGCACTTAAACAGCAATGTGACAGTACGGCAAGCTATGTTTTTTAAGAGAATTAGACACTGTAAGATCTGTAAAACTGCAGTCACAGTAAAACAGCAATGTGACATCAGTACAGCAAGCTGTGTGTCCTAAGTGAATGTGACATTGTAAGATTTGTAAACCAGCAGTCACAGTAAAACAGCAATGTGACATCAGTACAGCAAGCTATGTGGCCTAAGAGAATGTGACATAGTAGGATCTGTAAAACAGCAGTCACAGTTAAACAGCAACATGACATCAGTACAGCAAGCTCTGTGTCTTAAGAGAATGTGACATTGTGGAGCACTAAAACAGCAATATGACATCAGTACAGCAAGCTATGTGTCCTAAGAGAATGTGACATTGTAGGAGCACTAAAACAGCAATGTGACATTGATACAGCAAGTTATGTGTCCTAAGAGAATGTGACATTGTAGGAGCAGTCACAGTAAAACAGCAATGTGACATCAGTACAGCAAGCTATGTATCCTAAGAGAATGTGACACTGTAGGAGCTGTAAAACAGCAGTCACAGTAAAACAGCAATGTGACATCAGTACAGCAAGCTCTGTGTCTTAAGAGAATGTGACATTGTGGAGCACTAAAACAGCAATATGACATCAGTCTAGCAAGTTATGTGTCCTAAGAGAATGTAACATTGTAGGAGCACTAAAACAGCAATGTGACATTGATACAGCAAGTTATGTGTCCTAAGAGAATGTGACATTGTAGGAGCAGTAAAACAGCTGTCACAGTAAAACATTAACATTTGTGCTAGGATACTAGTCATTAGGCTAGACAGAGTCTTACTAAGGATAATTCAAGGGGTTGCACTTCATAAATGAAAAGTGGAGCACTAGTTATTGCTGGGTTTGTTCCATAAAGTAGAAGGAGATGAGGAATATTCATTTCTGTTGTGAGTTTCTCTACAGGACACTGAAGAAAGATGGGTAGGAGAACAGTTCAGTTAATTGGTTAAGACCTTGTAGAGTAAGTCAGAACTGGAAGTAATTATAAATGGAGGAGTGACAGTAAAAAGTAGAGGTGGGAAGGTGTTGCAGATAGGAGTGTTTGCTGCCACCGTGCTTCTTTACTTGGATGATTAAGGAATTGATTGAAATGCAGGAAAAGACTAAATAGCATTGAGAAAGAGAAAGATCAAAATCTCCGCTATATTCAAATGGCTGCAGACTGATATCTTTGGATACAGGACATGCACTAGAATAGGTCCTAGCAATATTTGAGTGAGTAGGGAGGGCATCATGCCTTGTGTTAAATGGGAAAAAAGACTATCCATTTTAATACAGGGAAAGGAAAAGGTAAGAGAGATGTGTGCAACATGAGGGAGATTTTTTTCTCAAAAAATCTGCCACTACTGGTGGAAGTTACACTGAAGGACATAATAAACTAAAGCTGAAGAACATTGATAGTAAATATAAAAGAAATTCTGAAAAGAAGGTATGGAATGAGATTTTCAGCTCTACGAAGGATAAATACAGAAAGTATGATAATAAGCCAGGTGGTCTTCCATGTGCTAAGGAATATTCTTTCAGCTATGGATGAGAAGGAAATAATAGGAATTTAAAGGATGACAGAAGCATGGATTGAGAAAAGGAGGGGCATAAAACCTGTACCAGAAAAGCTGAAATTCTGCAGAGGAGAAGGGCTGAGGACTTTCCCACTACCTGAATTTATTTTTTAATGTAAACGAAGGGATATGACAAAGGTAGAGAAACGTAGATGAAACAGAGGTGCATAAATAAAACATAAAATGATAAGGAGAGGAAATAGGAAAAAGGAGTGGATGTGGTTCTGGAAGACGAATAAGACACTCATAATCAGACAGGGAAACATGGAGTGGAGTGAAAAGAGAAGAAACCACTCTGTGAGGATAAAGTTTTGAAAAGGCAAATAAGAGAAACAATACAAGCCAATCTGGAAGAGTGTGGCATTTTGGGGAAGGGTGGTGTAGGGCAAAAAGAAGGTTATATATTTGAGAACTGGGATGATGTGCAAATTCAAAATGACCTACTGCAGCTGGAAGAGTGGAATTATATAGTGCTACAAAAGGAGTGATGGAAAAAGAGGGAAAAAAGTTAATGGAGGTGATGGTGGCAAGGTTAAAAACATACCCAGAGGGGTACTACAGGAAAATGAGAAATGATCATAAACCAAAGGTACAGAATGATTTGGGTAGATAGGAGAACAGTATGGGCAATGCAATTTTAAAGAATCTAGGATCAAGATGAGAAAATCAGGAAGGTTGCAAAGAAAGGGAATAAAGAACTGCATGGAATCATGTACCAGATTCTCAGAATCCTGCACAGATGGCACCTAATAGCAAAATAAATGGAAAATGATGGATGAAAATAATGCATTAGGCTCAGGAGATGTGAACAGGATGTTACAAAGCTATGGCACATATTCTGGGGGTGTAAATGTACTAGAGATAGGGAACAATGTGTGAAAGATCTGGTTAGACAGCTTACAGAAGGAAGCCAAAAACACAACTGAGAGTACTATGAAGCAGAGTAATCCTGGCATAAGTACATAAGAAGAAATGGAACTGAAGAGGCAATGAGTGCTTTCATCAGAAGTGAAAAATAATTACAAACATGAAATATAGACATCACAGGAAGTCTCAGAAAAACAGCTATTTAAGAAGTTTGTGATGGTTGCCAGAAGAATGATTATAGCAACAATATGGGAGCTGGGTTAAGGAAATAGTCTAAGGAATGGAAAAGAGATCCTTAAATATTATAAGGCAAAAATTGAAATGAGAGGGAGGAGATAAAGGACTATAAAGGTACTTATAGAAGAGGATGGGTTAGGAGAGAGAGAGTGGGATAGTGGGAAACTTAAGGACTTCCCCAGGAAAGGGTAAAAACAGGAAACGTAACATGCTTGACCACTGGGTTTACTCTAATGAACTGCAAGCATATGTTATTATGATTGAAAGAAATAAAAAAAGTTCCATAAGTTCATGAATTATATTTTGTGCCCTCCTTTAACTTCATTATGCCCAGAGTATCTTGAGTGGACTGTTAGCTTATGGAATTCCTTTTAGCTTGTGTATCTAGTATCAATCCTGCACATGTAGTATGCCAGGTGCTTCGTTTCTTGTTTTGTATACGTGACTAAGTACCTCATAGTGGTTTTGGTGCAGCGTACCTTCACTGTTTATGAGTGCTTTTCTGAAGTTGTCAATGTTTTTGATTGCCTCAGCAAAGTTTTATTTTGAAAAAAAGTAAAGAACATACTCATTGCTTTTGAGAAAATTTCAGAGAGTGTCTACAAAATATGGCAAGGTTACCATTATCCCTGACCAGAAGTGTCCATGAGCTCTCTCAGTTTTAATATGATTTATTTGCAAGACAGTTCAGGATTCCAGTTTGTCCTTCAGAAATACAACACAGCCCATAATTCTCTCTCTCTCTCTCTTTGGAACTCCAACTAAATGAATATTCCTTCTCATAGCCCTGCTTCTCGATCAGTTTACATTTATTCTAACATTTAAAATGTTGTTCCAAGCTAATATTTTGCTCTTCTTATGCCTTGTACGACTGCGTAACATCCTTTGTTTCTGAGCTTGTTATCACTATTTGAATTTCTGCCAAAACTATTTTTAACAATGAATTTATAGTATCATCAACATCATCAACTCCCTTTTTCACATTTTCTACAAGGTGTCAGGGTGTCGTGTCAACTGTCATCATCTCTCTCTATTAAATGCCACGATCCTACCTTCTTCGGCACTCATGGCTCACTGTCACAGGTCTTCTCTCACACAATCTATCTACCTCTTTGCTGGGCACCCTCATTTCCTCTTGCCTTCTTCCAGTCTGTCCCAAATTATCTTCGCCAAATTGCCTTCTGCTTTTCTGTGCATGTGCCTGAACCACCATAATCTGTTCTCTTTGACCTTTGCTGCAGTTGGAGCTACTTAGCATCTGCTCTCATGTCCTCATTTCTTTGTCTGTCCCACAGTGTGCATTCTACCGCCCGTCTCAGGCACTTTATGTCCATCACCTCTAGCTTCCTCATCTGCTCTGCCATTACTGCCCAGGTTTCTGTACCATACAGTAGTACTGGTTGCAACACTGTTTTGTAAACCTTATTTTTCAGCTTCTTTATTATTCTTCTGTCATATACTATCCCTGAAACACTGTGCCAGTTGGCTGTAGCCCCTCTGACTCTTGTTTTGATCTCCTCATTCAGACTTCCTTTCTCTTCAGCCACCCTTCCCAGATACTTGAAGCTTTTAATTTGTTCCATAATTTTCTCTGCTATCTCAATTCTCAGCTTCTTCTGAACTCGACCATTTGCTGTCATTACAACTGTCTTACGTGTACTCAATTTCATCCCATGTGCCTTCAGTTTTCCATTCCATTCCCATATCCTTTGCTGAAGTTGTTGCTCAGGGTCTGCCTGTAATCCCACATTGACTTCATGCAGCAAGTTTGTTGATCTTTCCATTCTGACCAGTTTGCTAATGTAGTCCAACACTAATAAGAAAAATAGCAGTAACTCAGAGCTGAACCCTAGTGCATAGCCACTCCCACTGGGAACCCCACTGTGAGACTGAGCACTATTTGTACTTGAGTCATTGAGTCCTTGAACATATCTTGCACTAATTCTACCACTGTTTCTGGGACTTTAAATCACTGTAGGGCTGCCCACATCAGCTTTCTGCAGACCTTGTCATATGTTTTTTGCAATTCTTGGAATACCCAGTTGGAGTTTTTCCGCATCTCTAGCTTGTTCTCAACTATCTGTCTCACTGCAAACACCCGGTCAGTTGAGCTGCATCCTCATCTGAATCCATACTCTTAACCTCCCATCTTACTTTCAACTGCACTGCATATTTGTTTATCAGTCACCCTCTCCACAACTTTCATACACTGTAACAGGAGTTTAATACATTTGTACTGCCCACTGTTGTGAATATCTCCTTTGTTCTTGAACACTAGCACCTTTGCTCTTCAATGTCTTTATAAATAATCTCCACACAATCTCCCTACAAATTACACTCGTCCAATGCACAGATGACTCTACTATCATATCATCCTCTACCAACATCCCAGATCACCTAAAAATAACACAAATCACCTTCTCAACCATAGAACCTTGGGTCAACAACGCAAAACTACTACTAACCCCCCCAAAATGTAAGCTACTACTATTTTCATCTAAACCACCTCCACAGGACTTCAAAATATACTCCCATAACAAAACTGAAATTGAAGTAGTGAAGATAGCAAAACTGCTAGGTATTACTATAGACAACAAACTATCCTTTGAACAACATATTCTTAACATAATAAAAAATGTATTTTAAACTAGGCAGACTCTAAAGACATAAACTCTACATGGATAAACCTACAAAAATAAAACTGGCAAATACCCTCCTACTCCCTTCCCTCCTCTGCGGTTCCACCATTTTCACCAACCCTCAACCATCTCTAAGTAACAAACTACAATCATGCTATAATAAAATTGCAAAATTTGCCTCTGGCCTACCAAACTACACACACCACTGCCAGGCCATTAAGGTGCTGAAATGGACGGAATTCCTCCCTACCTTCATTACACACAACTAACCCTTGCTCATAAACTAATAAACAATGCAGAAAGCTGCCCTTCAGTTCATTCTATCCTACATCCCTCATGGAATCCTCAGTCATACTAATAAACAGATTCTAAACATATCCAAACCAATAAGAGAGTTGGACAAAGCTTGTATTCCCACTCCATAGCAGAATTATGGAATACCCTACCCCCCTCTATTTCACAACTTGATTCTATAAAAACTTTCAAATTCACCCTAAAAAGCCAGTTTCTTAATAATCAAATCTCTCCTTGTGCCCATAATTACAGGCACCATAAAAAAAACTAAGATTTTGCTTAGTAAGACTCTTCATTTTTGAGTAGTACTTTGAAAACTCTTTGAACTTCATTCACTTTTCTATATCAGTTAAGATATGATATTCGCTGTCATGTCTCTATAAATATTATCAGGCTAAGTCCTAAACTTGCATGCACTGAAGTGCATAAATAAACTGTTTTTGAGTGTATCTCCTGTCATTTTCCCACAATACAATAATGTCATTAAAATACTGTATACCTGCTACTAACACATAACCAGATTGTATAAAACTTTTTACTATGTGTATAACTAATCACAGGAGAATTGTATAATAATTTTTGTACACTGTTTTATTATTGTAAATATTATCATCCTGTAAAATTTTAGATCTGTAACTGGAGCCTTCGTCCCCGGGCCTCCACTGAAAATGGGTTTCTGACCCAGTGGACTTTCCTGGTCAACAAATCTCAACAAATAAATAACAAAATAAATAAATAGTATGCTTATTCTACAGTCATCTGGGATACTCCCTTTTTCTCCATACTGCTGTGAGTACCCTCAGGACCCATTTCTTCTCTATCTCACCCAATATATGTATTATATATGCTATGACTTCATCTGAGCCTGCTGCTTTCTCTGACATCATTTTCCTTGGTGTTATTAGGTGGCCTATTCTACTATTTCTTCTTTTTCTTCTTCTCTCATTGTAGGCTGTGCCAGGGGCAGTACACCTTCTGTGGGGTTTTCTTCATTCAGAAGCTGATGGAAATACTCCTTCCATTTGCCTGTGATGTCCTTTGGATTGGTGAGAAGGTTGTTCATGGTATCCCTTATGAAGGGTGTCTGAGTTTCTTCTTTACCTTTCTGTATTTGCCTTGCAATGTGATAGAGTTTCTTTGTGCCATATGTGATGATATTAGGTGGTGCTATTTGTGCCAGGGAGAGTAGGCCTGTATAACATATGCCAGCATAGCTAGCTGGAGTTCTGTGAAGAATTTTATGTCATTTGACTATCACATTAATTTGTACAGATGCTTGTGTTAAAAATGTATTTGTAAAGTTGCTTGTGTTAAAAATGCATCAACAGTGGGTCCTGCGGGACAGAAAAAAGATATATAAGTATGTTTGTCAGTATTATTATAACTGATTAAATGTATATGTTTTAACAGATAATGCTGGAAGGGAAGAGATTAATCTCAGGCCAGCTAATTTTGAAAATAGGTTGAAAATTAAATGGGTTGGTTTAGGCCATAAAGATTTTATCTTATAGGTCAGCCTGCAGCCAGAGACAAAAATGTCTGAGAAAACCAGGACTAGGATTCTTACTGTATTGTCCTTAGGGGTGAATTAATTGCTACCCTGGAAGGGTTGAAGTTGTTGAAATTGCTTTATAGCTTTCAGATGCTGCAACAGATCTTTGCAAAGCTCTGGGTGTGTATTGTACCAGAGTCAGGTGACCAGGGGTGATGTCATTTTATAACCAACACTGAAATTATTTTCTAGATATTAGTGATAGATATTCTGGAACTCTTGCAGCAGCACTTTGTTTTTTTTGGATCCTGACTGGGATGATCTCTCACACATATCTCACATGCTTCAAACCTCATCTTGCTTTGCTGTAGTAAGCAACTCAGCACTCATCATCTTGTCTTGCTGTAGTAAGTAACTTAAATAGGGAACAGTAATTTTTTGGTCAGTCAGAAAAATATAGTGCAATTAGTTAAGTATTGTTTTTTTTTTTTTGCATCTGTGTGAATCTATCCAACTGTGTTATTTTTTATATCTCCTCTGAGTAAGACTTTAGTGTTTATTGTAACATAGGTAGTCAGTCTTTTTATTTTTCCTATTTTATAATTTACTATTATTAAATATTTCTATTTTTTTCTTTGTGGCTGATATTTTAGAGAATACTTTTAGCATCTTGAGACTACTTATGCTTATTTTAGTGACACTGTGGCTGCTCCTGTATGGCTTGCTGCATTGGTCATACCCTATCATTTGTATTAGTATTAATTTAACTTTTTTAAATTATTTTAATAATTGGGTACCGTTGTAAGAGCATTAGAGTAGCTGATTGGTGGCAGCATAATTACCTTATAGTCTTGGCAGTGGGGGCATGGCTGGAAATCTGTTCCAGCATTCACAGGTGTGTGTGTGTGTGTGTGTGTGTGTGTGTGTGTGTGTGTGTGTGTGTGTGTGTGTGTGTGTGTGTGTGTGTAAATCAAATATCCAAGTGTGTGTATGTCAGCTGCTTGGAACAGGGACACAGTGCTCCAAAGTGACCAGTGTAGAGTCATGTTTGGGATCTGGAGAGAGAGAGAGAGAGAGATCCCAACCCCAAGCCCAAGTCTGGAGTGTGCTCTCTTTGTGCTCTTAAGGGAAATTGTGCTTGGTGCAGAGAGCTGTATCTGAAAAAAACTGTATGTATCTATTCTTGCTGCTAGTGACCATCCCTCACTGGTGTCAGTAGTGAGGGTCAAGGCTCCTTGATTACTGGACTGCAGTACAGACCATCACACCATCTACTGACTTACTTTCCAGAAGCTGGTAGAGTGCATCTGATGTCTTGTTCTTTGCTATTAAAACTCCATTCTTAGCTTCTTTTTTAAGCCAACTAGTATTCTTTCCTAGCCTAGTCCATCTTTTTCTATCTTCCACTTTTTACTGCATGCCTTCTTTATTTTGATGACTTCCTGGACTTCTGCATTCCACCACCAGCTTTCCTTATTACCTTATTTCCATACCTATCTCAGCCACATATATGTTCTGTAGTCCTCACACATACTGTTTTGAGGTGCTGCAATTCTTCTTCAACTTCACATATTTCCTGTTCTTGATGAGCTGCTAGAACCCTGAATAATTTTCCTTGAACTGTTGTGCTTTCCCTCCAGTCAGCTTCCAGGTCTTCAGCCTAGACTCTGTTGACCCCAGAGCTTTCTTTGACCACTGCTTCAGCTGATTGTGGCAACCATTGGTTTATGCTGAGGGACAACTGTTTCACTCGGGATGACTTTGCAATCATTGATTCTACTCCAGAGACTTTTCCTTACTAGGAAGAAGTCTGCTTGAATTGCATATTGTCCACTCTTGTATGTGATCTTGTGACTGTCTCTCTTTCTGAACCATGTATTGGACACTATCAAGCCATTTGACAGTCCTCATATCCTGTTTTGTCTGTTCCGATATGTGCATTCAGGTCTTATTAACACCAATTCCTGTTGTCCTGCTTTATCTAATACGTCCTCCAACTGCCTTCTGAATGCACTGTTTTCCTCACTATCGCAACCCTGCTGTGAAGCATAGGCTGAGATTACGAGTACTGTCCTCTCATGGCTGTCGTTTGATTGCCATGAGTGTGCCACTAATTCTGATGACATCCCTCACTTTTCCCTTCCCTGAGTAGACTCTAGATCTCTAACCAAGTAGCTTTACTGCACTGCCTTTCGCCTCCTCCTTAACATCATTTCATCTACTTCCAAGCCATGTCGTGTCAGTGAACCTACAATTCTTAGATCATGTCCAGCTTTCACTCAACAGAGATATCCCAGATAATCAAAACTGGACTACTGGATACTGGCCAACCACTCAGGGATGAACAATATGGGCACATACACCCCTCCCACCATTAGCATTAGTCCCTGGTGTAAGCTGGGTCCTTAAACCACTTATCACCTTGGCGATAGTAATCAAGATGACCACATCACTTATAGACATATTTTACATCACCGTGGCATAGTCTGTGATCCTGTGTGTGTGTGTGTGTATGTGTGTGTGTGTGTGTGTGTGTGTGTGTGTGTGTGTGTGTGTGTGTGTGTGTGTGTGTGTGTGTGTGTGTGTGTTTGTATACAGATGAAGGCTCAGACATTAAATGAACAGTAAGGCACAGCAGGGGCACATGACAGTTGGAGCAAAGCCCACCATGATCCTAAATAAGTGAGTTCAAAGCTCAGTGTGAAACTGCCTTTCAATTTACCAAGACAGGTTACAGCTTATCACAGTACAACCCCTGGAGTACTTCACTATGTAATTAACTACACTGTTTCTTCATGCTAAAGTAGATACACTGTTATTAAATACTTAAGTTATCTCATGCTGTAATAGATTATCTGAAAGTGATTTAACTGGTCAGCAGCCACAGATCAGTCCACCAACTTCAGATTTGCCTGATACTGTCAATGTGGATGATAGCACTTACACCGTCTTAAAATGGACAAGCTCTACACATATGACTGTGCTGGGATGGCCACATATACAGGAATTACTTGCAGTACTGCAGAGTTCATCAGCAAAAGCAAAAACTACTGTTGTCCATATTAGCCCGTTATAGCTTAGTTTCTGCAAAATCTGCATTCTAGAGTAAAACAAGAAATGATCTCATCACATGTTTGAACCTCTGACATAATACCAGTGCACCTTATTGGAAAACTAAATGTGGAATGTAAATGAAGTATTTTAGTTGATAATTTCATCTGTAAAACTAAGTTATATTATTGCGCTATTGGTCATGCAACAATTGTGAGCATGTCTTGCTCAATCATTTGAAGTCTGAATTGCAGCACCTGAACTTTTGTTGCATCTCACCTACAGGGCTGCTTTCCCCTAGATTGCAAAATTTCCACACCCCTTAATAAATGACCACTGACAACAATAAAAAAGCAAACTGTGTCAAACTGACAATTGCATGAGAATATGTTTAACAGATAAAACGTTCCACATCAGGAACTGCATTTTACAGGCAAGTAATAGAAAACACAAGCAATTTCCTGTTTTTCTTTTTTAATCTCTTGAAGAATACTCTGGAATTGTACAGCAAAATGAAAGATGAGGGCAAAGCAGTTGCAATGAAATAAGCTGACATCTCCATGGACATCTCTTTAATCCCATGTTGTAGCCCATCACTAAAAAAAGGTATCTCACTTCCTCCTTGTAAACTATGACAAAGTACGGTACACCAGAAAAGTTGGAGTAAACAGGACTTAAACCAGCAGAAGCAATTAAAGAATATTACTTTTCCAATGCTTCAGTCACATGTGCCTCACAACCAATCAAAATGTATCCTTGTGTGTATTTTTTAATCCTTTATCTTTCTCAATACATCACGTTTATACCCAGCACTCATTCATTTTCCAGTGGCATGCTTAATCCATAATACAGGGTCAAGGGGAGCTAGACTCTACACTGGCACTCAATAAGTGCAAGGTATACACTTGCCATAGTAACTAAATTAGAGGAAAGCTAAATTTCCCTTATATTCTCTTCATTAGCTGGTGTTTTACCCATAGGCAGCCTGCAGTGCAAACAATGTAAACAATGCAAGACAAACAGCAAACAGTTTAAAGGTTGTCATGTTTACACAAGAACATACCGAAAACAAAGTACAATATTAGAAATCAGTACTAAGCAGTTTAATCTATGTCAGGCTTTAGCAAACTGAACTATACAGGCACACATAACATGCATTACAAATAGATCCTTTGCTGGGAAGATGGATAACAAACTGGCTGAAAGACAGAATCCACACAACGCAGGTAGTAGGCATACCTCCCAACTATACAGATTTTTGCAGAATGTCCAGATTTTTGCCTGTATTTTTTAACTGTGCCTTACAAAATGTGTGGTTTTCTGACAAGTCATTGAGGCTTGAAGTTACTAAAAATGACAGGCATTTGAGTTTCAGACTTCATATCCCTCATAAAATATACAAGTTAAGGCAAGACCTGTTATTCTAGTGACTTTTTAAGTTTATAAGAGCAATATTTAAAATTATTCCCTCTTTTTGGACCTTTGTCCCCATTATTTTTGCCTTTGTCCAGATTTCTTGTGCTAAGAGGTTGAGAGCTATGGTAGCAAGTGAATCATCAAAGAATATGAAGGTGAATGGCTGTGTCCCACAAGACTCAGTGCTGGGGCAACTTTGGTTTGGAATTTACTTTGCTGAAATGCAGACTATGAACCAAGATCTCATGCTAGACCAATGTAGCAGATATCTGCAGACCATGAGTCATTGTCAAGCCCTGTCTGATGTGCAAGCTCTACAGCAAGAACCTAAACTCATAAACACACACTGTACTAAAATGGGCCAAAAGTAAATGTTAAAAAGTACAATATTGAAACATATGGTAGACGCCCCCTTAGCCAGCATGCATTCGGGATAATACTCCACTCCGTAATGAGAATGTTATTAAATACCTTGGAAGCTGGGTTAGTAATTCCCTCTCCTTTGAAAATCATGCAACAACAGTAGAGACCCTTCTACTCAGAACAGCTAATCGACAAGATACAGAGATGTAATTGTCCCTTTATATTCAGCATTCATTAGACCTGTTATTGAATACAATGTCCCTTTTGGAATACACCTCACTAGACATGTTAATTAAAAAGAGCTTCAGAAATTCTTACAGATTCCTGAGAGGAGATCTTTGCCTTGCTATGTATGCCGTTAGGGACATTTTGGTCTAATATCTCTTGTATCTCCACAAATAAAATTGTTTATACCAAGGATCTGAATCTTCATCAGCAGATTAATAAAAAAATAAAACGCAATGGAGAGATAGCTTCATTACAAAGCATATCTTCCACCTCTGGAATAGATAACAGTACGATATATTATTTTGCTTCAGACAGGAACTGGATGTTTGGATAGATATTTAGAAATTCATCCTTTGCTTGACTGGCCTAAAGCTCTTCGATATAAGGTTGCCACATGTCAGGAATTTTTCCTGACAGTCAGGAAATCTGAGTCTCTGCCAGGAAATCATGGTTTCTATCAGGAAATTCAGTTTTGGTGAGAGCACTTTTCAGTATCTTGAACCATAAGGAGAGCTAAGCTATTTCTGAATTATATTTCCCAAAATGCTAAGGTTTTCACTTGAATTTCCTGTTTGCATTTAAATTATATTTTGTCCCAGTAGCTTTTGCTTGTTTCAACTGGCATCCTCTGTGTTGCAAAATGTGACATGTAGCAGGTGTTTAGACCATTCTAAAGAATCCTTTTCATCTTAAAAGACATACATGAAAAATCTAAATATTTGTTTTTTTTTTAAACTTAAGTAATGTATCATGTCCTCTAGTTAAATTTCTTGCTATCTCTGTTAAAAAGTGGGTAGGTTTAGCATAATGATTAAGAAATTCACGTCATACTTGCAAGGTATTGATTTGGTTTAAACGGCCTTTTAGGGCAGTAAGCCTAGTATTCATATATGACCCTAAATTTACATATACCTTTTTGCCTTCAATATAAAAAAAATATACATATGAATAAAACATGGATTCAAGAAAACTGTCACATACTCATTGCAGGAAACAGTCTGCAGATATTCTTCAATCTTGTTCCTGCCCTCATTATAATTTTCAGAACCCTGTGTTTATCTAATGCAATACTTTCAACAACCATACCAGTTATCAATAAATCAAATGTAATTTAACATGTGCAACATTTATACATCTCTTTACATGTTTCATTTAGCATATTATTTACTGTTTTTTTTTGTTTTTTTTTTTCAAAACATGATTTTTAACTTTGAAAGGGAAATAACACGCATTTGCTTATTGAAATGGGCAGGTGCAACGGGTGGAGCAAAGGGTGTTCTTTTGTCACTTCTTTGCCTCTTCCAAGGTGGCATCCCTGCCCCTGTAAAGGGTTTATTGCTTTCAGAAGGGTAATGGTAAGGTGTAAATGGTTGCAAGACTCAACAGTCTTGTATTTCTTATGATCGTATACCTAGCAAACTATGTGGAATGATAATGTGTATTTCCAAACAAATCTTACATTTAATGTATGAGTTCCAAATGGCATACAAGTAATTTGAGCTTCGCCTACAAACCCCAGTGTTTAGCTCACAAAGGACAAAACTCATTGAGTTAAAGTAGTTGGGAATCAACCTACCAAATAAATTTAAAAGTGAGATTTTTGCAGAGTGGTAAGATCCCTGTGCACTGCATGAAAGGGCAAGTCCCCCCCCCCCCCACATATCTCTCAAACTTACTTTATGGCCATCCAAATATGAAGAAGGGTAAAATCTTGTGAAGTTAAAGAATTACTGCCAGTTCACACTCAGAAATTGCACCAGAAGTAATTTCCTACTGAAAATTGTAATCAGCATCTAGGAATTATAGTTTGTAGAATGGATCCATAGAGAGTTGCAGCTCAGGGTAGAAGATGTTAATCATAATTTGATAAAAGTGTTTATTAATAATTGTATATCTTGCAGCTACCTGTCTTGGCAAACTACATGTTGGTCAAAATTAAGCTTTTTTATGACAGAAGTCCAGAACAGCCTTTCTTTCATTATTCCTGTTGCAGCAGCTATGTGGACTCAGACAATTCTCATAGCTTAGTCTGTTTGTTCCAGTATGAACATTTAGGTCACTATTGTCAGAACCAGGTTATTGTTCTCAATCCCACTACCTCAAGAAGTAACCTACTGACCTTTGGTGCTAGCAGAACAGAAGGCTATGGATTGTACCACTCCAGGTAGTTGGATTATTTTTCAGTACTGACACTGCATTGCATTATAAGAGAGTGCTGTACTCCTGAGTGTGCCTTCCTTCAGCTAAAATGTTAAATCAAGACCCTATCTGCCTGAGCTGCTGGCAGCTTAGTTGGATGTAAATGGTCCCATGACACTTAGCAAAAAAATCAGTAGTGGAAGTTCTATGTCACCCTGGCCACATTTCCCCTAATCAGTATGAATATTAGCTCGGGTCTCCCCTGAAAAAAGAGGCCACTGGCCTAGTGGAACTAATCTGGTCAACAAAGTATAAATAAAAAAAAGTAAATAAATTGAATCCTGCCTTACCCACAGGGTCCTGCAACTACTGCTTGACTACTCACTTTTCCTTGCCATTACAACCCCGCTGTTGAGCAGATGCTGAGATCCTGAGAAGTACTCCATCTTTACTTTGGAGTTTGATTGCCATGAGAATGTAACTGATTCTGATGAGATCCCACACTGTCTTCAGAAGATTTTCTTTTACCGCAATTCCCACACAGTTTCTAGTCTGTCAGCCTCCTGAATCCTTCACTGCACTGCCCTTCAATTTTGTCTCCTCGATACTCAGGATTTCCAATCTCCTCCTTATCATCATATCATCTACTTCCAAGCTGCTTCCAATCAAAGCACCAGTATTCAGTATAGAAATCCCTAGTCAACCTTTGGCAAATTGATTGGATTTGCATCCTGTTGTGTCTCAAAAGAACTACCCCAGAAAACCCAGACTGGACACCATTTGGCTTCTGGCTCTCTGACTCAAGGATGTTAGGCTTTATGCTGGGCATGCACTGACCTGTAGGTGTGTGTAACCCCTCCCACCATTGATCTCAGTCGACCAGGTTCTCAAACCCAGCAAGTACCTATACCTCTTTTTATGTGATATGAACAAATTACCTAAAAACATATTTTACAGGGTGTTTAGCCTGTGGTCCGTGTTCTCATAGCCAGAGACTACTGCAGACCACAGCTGATGCATAAAGCACTTGGTCTGAAGAATTCTTCACATAATAGGCAGCACCTAGAGTCTGTGCTGCTGCCAACATCTTTGGTCATTTTGGGGTTCACTCTTCTGGCAGATAGTTCAACAAGGAGGCTTGAATTTGGACCTGGCAATTTTCATCTTTGTTTTTCGGAGATGGAAAAACATGCAAAACCCAGTGAGAATCAAAGTATTACCCATGTTTTTGTGAGCCAGAGCTCTTAACCATTCTGCTATCAACAAGCTACTCGCCATATTGCACAAAAACTGCCTGCGCAAAGAGCTCAGTTTAGGCTACCAGTTATGTTAGATATTCTTATTCAGCAATGCCACTTGTAAATTGTCTTAAATGAAGGACACAGTAGGGGCAAAATATAACCAATTCACTTGTGTTTACATTAAGTTACATGTGCTGATAAATCAATCTGAATAAATATTTTTGGCAAATATATACATTTATATAAAAATCAATATAAATAAAATTTTGGCAAAAATATACATATATATAAGTCACACTGCTCAGCTTTTATGTGTTTTGGTTCTAGTAGTTGAAAGTAACTACATGTGAGGTGAGCTCCTGGTGAAAATTAAGACAAACAGTAATTAAATTAAGCATCTTTTTCTAAATCATTTAAAAGATTCTTCACACATTACATGCCAGGTCATAACTAATTTGAAACCAGAGATATAAATACTGTGGATAGTCACAACTCCAACTCAAGCTATACAATCATATTCATTTATTTACAAATCCTCATAATACATATGATCCATCACCATAACTGCAATAAATATCCATTTTTCTTTCTCCTTCGCATAAACAACCAATAGATTAGTATTATAATATTATATATAAAAATTCACTCCTAACTTGCCAACAGTATAATAAGGTAATATGTCAGGAATCACAGAAGTTAAGGTATGAACATCCTGTATATTATAACAAGCACAGATATAAGAATGTAGAATAAAGAGTTTCAGCAAAGAGTGAAAACCTTTACCTACTTACCTTGCTGATCCTCAGTACCATTCAATGGATGAATGTCCCCTTGCAGTTTAATCTCTCTGACCCAAAATGCAGCCTCATACAAAACAAAGCAGAGTCTATGTTCATCAGGTGTGTCTCCCCATACTGAACCAAATTCCTGCCATGGCACATGTTGTTATTTGTATATAAACTATCACTTCCCTGTTTTTTAACCCAGCTTTACTGCCCTTGCACTATTTTCCGCATTTCCTAACTTGTTACAATCTACCATTTTCTCCAGGGTTCTGTCCTTTGCTCCCTGTATCCATGCTTGAAATCCTGACTTTAAATTAAGAATCTTTACTTCAGTGAGTCCTATATATCGTTGTAGCATGTTTGATGCTTATGAAGCACTCCTTAAGAATTCAGGGAATTTCATTTAGTTTCTGTTTAAAATGTCCTCAGACACCCTGGAATGCATGGCTGACATCACAGACCCACACTACTCACACATCCTCACAGGATACAGTACTGATTTAGGGACTAGGTGGTCCCCAAGCTCTACTTAACAGCATTAATTCACTGGTGATTGTATTACAGTGGAGCACATGAAATGTCACCTCAAAACCTGTCAAATACAGTCTCATCAGTCCAAAAGAAATGGGAACGCAAACTTGCTGAATCTGCTGAGCAAATCACAATCACATAGTTTTTATGGTGGGGGGGGCAAGTGAGAGGGCAAGCCTTCCATAACGCCACTTAATGCCATTCACCTTCTACCTAATAATTTAAATATACTGACTCCACATTCTCCCACTATGGGAAAAAGAGAAACTCTCGGCACCTCCCTGCTGTCATGCGAATAGTACTGGGGTGTTGTGTCATTTCCATTTAATAGGAATGTTAGTAGTGTTAATATTATTAGTAACTAGGTGGAATATAACTTTGAAGAAATGGAAGTGAATAGTGAACAGTTAGCTTTTTTTCTGCTGCCCACATGTACAAACTTCCTGCTCATTATCTCTGTAGTCTCAAAATATAGAGACGGCATTGATATGTCAGAGAAGAAAGAAAAAACAGTTGGTACTGCTACAGTTTCCTTAGCAGATCTGTGCCTGTAACAGCTAGAAGCACAAAAACGGTTCTTTTTCCTCACAAGCAAAAGCTTATATATAAAATGAATGTGCAAATGGAGAAGACAAGGAGAGAGCAATGTGTACATTTTTGTCCTAGGCATCTGCAGTGGAGAGAATATGGTTGTATACAACCCCCCCCCACACACACACACACACACACACGCACACACACACACATGCACACACGCACACACACACACACACACACACACACACACACACACACACACACACACACACACACACACACACACACACACACACACACACACACACACACACTCACACTCATACACTCACACACTCACACACTCACACACACACACACACACACACACACACACACACACACACACACACACACACACACACACACACAGACACACAGACACACACAGACACACACAGACACACACACACACACAATATGCACACAGCTAAAGCACTGGCTACACAGCTTACATATTGCTCACTTCAGCCCAAACCGGGTACTGGTGCTAAGCCCCACGTTTTCTGGTTCATTTTCTGTCTTTTACTGAAAAAGAAAAGGATTCCAGATGCCCGGACACAACCAAACCATTCAGCGTGGGATCTTCAATATGCCAAGACAGTGACTGTTGTTCAGTGTTCTTTGAGAACAGTAAAGTTTTCTGGCCATTAATTATAAACCCTGAGATGAGGATTACATCAGCATCATTGAATTTTGTATGCCTGTATTGATTATTTTTCTTCCTGATTGCCTGAAAACTTTCAAAACAGAGGAGCAAGAAACTGATTTTGTCAAGGAAAAAGGAAATAATAACAGAGGACGAAAATATGGGCTGGTCAATACTGAAAGATAGCAGTCTTGTGAAGTTTAAATCCAACACTCCTTTCCTCAAGACACAAAGCACTTCTAATATGAGGGAGCATTGCCTGTAGCATGACTGTCTATGAAACTTGTGTTAGTTTGTGCTGTCCTAGCACTTTTTGCGTCAAACTTGTACTCTGTAACACTCACTTAACATGTTCACATTGCATTAGTTTTGCATACGTGTAGGGGACTTGTATAGAGTATTTCTACACTTCTGAATGCTATATAGGCATTGCCTTTGTAGTCCTGTCTGCCTTTTGCCATGATGGCTGCCATTATGCTAACTATTTGAAATCATTGGACCTACTAGAGCAGATATTGAAATACTGAGACTGAATGGCCAAAAGAATAGCTTACATATACTAAGTCCAAGATGTCATTTCTCAGGATAGTTCTCAGAGGTATGTCAGTCTCTGAGTTGGTATATCTATCTATCTATCTATCTATCTATCTATCTATCTATCTATCTATCTATCTATCTATCTATATCTGTATAAGTTTAGGGGGGGGGCTTGACCCCACATGAGGAGGTGCATGGGTCACCCCTACAAATAGAAGTTTTAAGGAGAAGAGCAATCCTTAAAATTCACTGTTCTCCTGTGTTTTCAGTGTTTTTCTTTGGCATGTCAGCACTTGGAATTTCGAGTGCCAACATTTCAGTAGGGAACCTGCTATTAACATTAAGTTATACCACTGTTGGCATGCCATTAGTTTAGCGTTACTGGGTGTTGCTAATGATTTAGCAACCATTTTTACTGTAAATAAGATTAACATTGCAGGACTTCAAATTCAACTTACACATAACAATAAAACCTGTTTGTGTTATTTGAAAATTCACTTACATGTGAATCAGTTTTCTAATTTCTTAAAGGTTCATAAGTTCATAGGTAAGTACTTCGCTAGCTGCCCTTGAGAGCCGTTTTAAGTCTAGCCAATTTCCCTTTTTGTGCTTGAATTAACCTATTCCATTTGATTAGTGACTAGCCTTACCCATCTCATGATCGATAATTATATATTATCCCTAATAAGAATAACTGGAATCATACCATAGATAATTCCAGAGGACACACGCATGGGATAAATTATTTAGGAGCTGCCTCTATCCTCTAGTAATGCAGGAGTAGTTTTGGGGTAAAATTTCTGTTTCCCATCCATTGATTGAAGTTTTGCTTGAAAATAGACAGGGATGAACTTTGTTTTACGTGAATTGTGAGTCTGTTTCAGAGCAGCAGTATCCTCTGAAAGCTATACCTATCCTTCCAAACTGTTCTGCTGATGTTGCAGAAGAGGTTTAGATCCCTAGACCAAGTATTTCTGGTGCCACTTGAATTGCTGATGTGAAGTAAAATTCATCAGTATTGGGTCAGAGGATGTCATGTATGCCAGACACAAGTCACCTCTTACAGTCTGTATTCTGCATAATTGTGCCCGGAGTGGGTAGGTACCAAAACCACTGCATTATGCATGACCTACTGTCAGGGAAAGAGCAATGGTGAACCCTTTTACCAGAGGAGCACTTGTGTTTTTTATGTTCCTGCTTTTAGATGGTCACAGACTGGATAGCAGTAGTGATATGCAGGTAGTTAAATGTTGTCTATGTGACGTCACTTGTTTGCATGGTTCACTTCCACTGAGATGGTATTTAGATGCTCAGACACACATCTGCCACCTTGTAGCTAAATGATTCCTAAACTAATTAATGACCATCTACTGTGGTTGATTTGTACACTATACTGGGGAGACATTATTGAGGTACTTAAAATAAGAAGGATGATATTTATCCACAAATTAAAATTAGCTTTCATTAACGTTGGATGCTAAACATTGCACTGAGACTAGGGGTATTATTTTATTATAAATGTTAAGCTTGTTACGTTCCCTTTTCAAAATACCAGTAAGTTATGCCAATGCATTGAAATATTGTGCCACACTGCATCTTTAAACAGATGGCAAATGTTTCTATATTCTTCTCTACACGATACATTTTATTAAGTGCAATGAAGTTACAATGGTATTGCAATACATAAGAAGGGGAAGTGAACAAAGGAAAAGAAAACATTGTATGTATGATGTTCACTTTGGTTTCAGGGATAGTTACAAAGTTTTATTAGTTTTTGATAAACTATCTTGTGTACCTGTTTTATTTGTGGCCCAAATTACATCTGATTTAATAGCTGTAATACAAATCACGGCCAATTTAAGGGGTTCAAAGTAAAATCTCAGACATCTACATTTATCTTATATACTCAGTATTCCCTCTAACAGATACCTTTGCTATATTCTCTAGGCCCCCAGGCTAGGTATTATGCTAACTAATATAGTACACCCTTCAGTCAGCAAAACAAGCACCAATTATTACCTGTTTTCCTGTTCTGTGATCATGCACCCACAAATTCCTCACCCTGTTGCCTTTTCGCTAGAATTAGTCACTTTCAGGCAGTGCTTGAACTGCTTAATGGTCACTGAAAAACATTTAATTCTGCCTGCACTACAGGCCACATGTGAGAGGTACAACTACCTACTTAAGTTGGAGGCTAGCCTCTCATCTAAACAAATACACAGTGTACATGAGGTTCTCAGTGCTCCTATCCACCTTGCATGTGTGTGTCACTCAACAAATTACAAGCCAAATTTTGCTAAGGTACTAAAACACCCTGTTATTAAGCCTCAGGAGCCTCAAAAGCATAAACCAGACTTCTCAGAAACCTGAAGGAACCCCATATATTATTCCTTTAATCATAGACATGAAGCAGAGGAGGCACCATTATGGTTCTTCTATACTGGTCAGACATCTTGGACTAGCAAAAGCGCAGGTGACTCCATACTGAGACACATAGATAATCAACTCACAAGGTTAGCAAAGATAAGGTGAAGGTGAACTTCCACCCAGGTGCCAGAATATGATGGGTGACTAGGGCTCACTAGACACTTTAGCCCAAACACAGTTATGACATGATCATTGTTCAAGTGGGTGCAGATGACCTGGGATGTACCTCCCAGGATTATATGAAGAGGGACATGACTGGGGTGTATATTATAAACACAAAACTGCAAAATAGCGAATACATGTACATCAACACATAAAGGTCGATGTAAAAAAAGAGCGAAATACGTAATCAGCAAAAATGAAATGAACGTACTTGCTTGGCCAGGTGGGCGATTGTGGGGATGAGGAAATATATCCTTTTCCCCACTGTAGTGCAGTCTCGGAGTTGGTATATTTAAGTAGCAGGGGTGTGGGGGGTGTGCAGCCCCCCACATGGGGGGTGCAGAGTGGCTTTCCCCCCTGCAAAAGTGTATTAATCTAATTTTATTTAGTTAGTTTGAGCTTACTTGCATGGAGCTGTTAGCTGACTAAATATGTTCGGAGTTTTCATTTTCGCCAATTACGTATTTCGCTCTTTTTGTACATTGACCTTTATGTCTCGATGTACATGTATTCACTGTTTACAGCTTTCATGTTTATAATATGGACCCCATGACTGAGCTCTCTAAGTATGTATTTTAAACTGGTATGCAGCTTGTATTGTTCATCATTCTACCTTCACTATGAATGATGCCAGGACACAAACAAATTATGATTAATTGACTCCAAAAATTGGCTTAGTAATTGGTGTCATTCGACTGGGGCTCAAGTGTATGTCAGCCTGAAGGGAGATAGGTGACAGTCCTGTCTGTTTCATAAGGGATGTCTTGCACTTTTCTCCTCCAAGCTTTCATAGATGGCAAAAACTTTTACTGTTCCCATATTGCCTTTTTTAGGTGAGGTGAACACGCTCCATCTACGTACCTGATCAAGCCAGCCAAGAACAGTATTAAGGTGGTCTTGGTCAATGTTAGAATCCTCAACAAAAAAACTGCCATATCTAGAAGCCTAGTTAAAAACTGAAAACATTATCATCTGCATCATTACAGAAACATGGCTATAATGTAAAAACAGCAAGCCTTCCCTACCATGTTTTACTGCTTATCACATGTTCAGATCCTCTTCTGAGGGTGTATCAGCAATAGATTGTAGTTTAACATATACCTTTGTGAATCCATCACTTCAAAAAACTTATATGGCTGGCCACTGATCATGAATTACATCATATCATAGAAACTTTAAACAAAACTCCTCTTCATATCATGGCCAGTTATAGAACCCCCTCTGTAACACCCACAACCCACCAGACAAATGTAAATAACTGAGAATCACTCAAAGATCAAGTCAAACACCGCTCTTCTCATAGACTTCAACCGACGGTTCATTGACTAAGATACATATTATACCAACAATATGCTCAGCTCTTCCTAGATTTTATTAATGCTAACTTTATGCCATCTCCAATTAAATTTGACTATTACACAGTGGTCTTTTCTATTGGACTACTGCCTAAATGCCTCACTAATGCTACCACAAACAGAAGTGTCTCCATAGTCATTTTACTTCAACTGTACGATGATCTGAGGAGTTTTAGAAGGCCCCCCCCCCACAACCCAATGATAACTCAGTATTGGAGAGTTTCTAACTCCTCAATTAAGACCTCAGTCCACTCAGCAACAAGTATGACACAAAATTTAGAAATAAACCTTTTTGGTAGAGCTCCAGCATAAACAAGCTGTATAGCAAGAGAAAAAACAAAAAAAATACTCCCCCATAAGAACAAACTGAAAACACCACACTTCTCAATCAAACTCGGGAAGAGAAGCAAAGAAGTTTAGAAATGCAATCAAATCTACAAGTGCGAAGGATGAACTTAATACTACCACATCTATCAAAGACAGTCACATGAACTTAATACTACCACATCTGACAGTCACAAGTCCTTTTTCAGCTTTTTCCGGAAACTTAGACATGGTACTCAACACTGCATAGACATAATAAGTTATGAAGCTACCTATTCTGGCCCTTAAGACATAGCTAGTATATAAGCAGACAACTTTAGTTAAAATTTCTGTCGATCATCTTCTATATGTCTCTGCACCTTTGACTACCTAGTGGCCTCCAAAAGGTTTCTAATGACCAAGTCCTCAGGACTCTGAGGTTGAAAACACTAGTTCTGTGTGATGTGATAACTTACTAGGTTTCCTCTTTCTAGTTTAAATCACTATGTTACTGTCATACTTCATGATCCATTTAACATCAGCCTCTGATCCGTATTAGTTCCTGAGGCATGGACAACAGCTGTGGTCATTCCCCTTCAAAGAGGAGGCTACACATCATCTGGGCCAAAAGCATAGCTAGGGTGGGGCAACTGGCCAGCCTCCCTGGGAGCATGGTGTTACAGGGTATGATTGACAGATGCTGAGCAGATGGTATTGCAGTACTGGCATTCACTTCTGTACTGCCTTCAGCGTATTGTGTGTGGTCTAAGTTGTAGAAAGCAGTTTTTAAGAGAAGACAATTTTAGGGAAAAGAGGATTACCAGATCAGAAAATGCACCTTTTTTTTTTTTTTTTTTTTTTTTTTTTTTTACATTTGAAGGACACCAGATATGGGAGTAGATGAGCCAGCTATGGTCTGACCTAGCCAACTAAAAGCTTCTCTCCTATGAAGTATATCACAGTTTCTGCCATCTTCTTCATATGTTCACTGTTTTTTTTTGTCTTTCCAGTTTTGAGTGATAATTTTTAACTTCAATACTCAGCAGTCTGATAATGTTCTTTTCTCTTTCTTTCCAGATGTTCTTCTCTTTCTTTATACCGCACATACAGAATTCCCCAGAATATTCTGCTTAATTTTGAAACATTTCCCAAATCTTCTTTGCCTGCTTCTAAACTTCTTGTGCCCACCTACAGTCCCAGAATATGTGCATCTTTCCTGCCTCTTCGTCCTGACACCTCCAGCATCTACTATTCTCCTATCTGCCTTCATGTATCAGTCTTATGTGGAGGGTTAGATACCATCAATGCAGGATTTTCAAGCTTTGCTCTCCTGCTCAATGTGCCTTCTGCATGTGTCCCACCACTTGATTTGTCTTCTGCTAGTATTATGGAATTTCTACCCATCCTCCCTTCCTTCCTTTCCCATTTTTTTCTCATTGTCTCTTCTTCAACCTTGTCCCTTCTTTCCCTTAACACTCCTTAGGTCTGTTTAGCCATTTACTTTCCTTCAATCTTCCATGTCCTCCAGGGTGCCATCCTCTCTCCTTTGGTTTCTCTTCCTACGTGTTCCTATCTCCTTTTACCCTCTCTTTATTCTTCTTCCAGGTCTCCTTGAGTTCCAAGTAGATCCACCACTGGGCCTCTAGAGTTCTCTATTTTGTTTTTGGATTAAACACCCTTCTCTTCTGTTCTATCTAGTGGATGATGTTACATGTCAGTGCATACTTCATGAAATGAGCAAGTCCCAGATCACCCCCCCCAACTTTCTTATTCATTCTCATTTTACTATCACTGTCTTTTATCTGCAACTGAGCCTCACTACTTCCTTAAACTTCTCAAATGGCTCTCTTATAATTTCCACTGCTACAGCCAGATCTTTTGACATTAATCTACATATAACACATACTTAGTTTTAATCCCTCCTTTTATACAATCATCGCTAAATTGTGTCTAACTTCCACTGTCAGCTTCATAATCACAACTGTGAACAGGCCTGGGGTCAGTTGGCATCCTATCTGGGCCCCTCTCTATTCTTGTCTCCTTAGATACTCCTCCGTTTCTGAGTATTTCAATTTCTAGGTCTAAGTATATGTTCCATACCAATATATGTGCGAACCTTTCTTCTAACTGCTTTTGGTGTAGTTTCCTCCAAATTAATTTGCACCTCACCATATCAAAGGCCTTCTGCAGATCAAAGAGCACAATCATGCCTTTCCCTTCATAGGTTCATAGATTAGTACTAGGCTAACTGCCCTTGCGAGCCATTTTAAGCCTAGCCAATCAAACCCTGCACCTTCTGTTTGTAAGGCAAACACCTTAACCATTAGGCCACCCTCCCAGTTTTTGTCGGCCATCTTCCCTTTTTTCAAGAAGTGATTTTACACTGTTTGTATTATTTTTGGCAATACTTCATCCCGTCTTCCGGCTAATGCCTTTGCCAAAATCCTGATATCTGTATTAATCAAAGAGATAGACCTATAATTTCCCACATCCTTCACTTCTCCTACCCCTTTAGATATCATGCTTATCCTGGTCCTCGCCATACTTTTAGATATTTTGCCTGACTTCTGTATTTTACCTTCTCTGGCACTGTCCATATTTCCTCCCATCTCCATTCACAGAACTCTAGGGGAATCCATCGGCCTTCAAGGTATACTATCCATTATTTCCTTATCTCAACCTTTGACACCTCTGTATTCAGCAAGCATCTTGTTTATCCTCTAGTATATATCCCCGACCCCTGCATATTCATTTTCCACTTCCATTCTGAGACTTCTGCACCTTCCTTTTGCTTGTAAGACTCCCTGTAGTATTCCTTGAGCTTTTCTCTGATTAGCTTGTCCCATTCTAAATATCCTCCAGCTCCTCTGTTTTTCCTCTGTACCCCAGTCTCTGCTGGCTTCTTCTTTTATTTCTTGAGTAGCTTCCCTTGTGCCTCCCCCACTATCCACCAGGAGTCCTCCCAGAGACATTGTTGAATTTATTGCTCCATAATAATTTTAACCTCTATTTCCATTCTTATTTATTTTTATCTGAGCTCTAGTGCTTCCATTCTAGTTTAATTTCTCCCATCTGCTTTATGTACCACCTTTGTCCATCTCTCTCTTCTCTCTCTCTCTCTACATATATATATATATATATATATATATATATATATATATATGTCAGTCATCCTTCCTGCTTTCCTTCTACACTTATCACGTTCCCCTTACAGTGACCATAATCTAATCCCACCAGCATCTTTCCAGTTTGCCCTTGTCTTTCATATTGTCCAGTACTGACTCTTTCATTAGGTTCATAGGTTCATAGGTGTGCACTAGGCTAATAACCCTGGAGCCTATATAAGCCTAGTCCAAGAAGATTTCCTGTCAAGCAAGGCCACTGAAGTGATCCCCGGGGTGAACTTCCTGTTGCCCACCCACTCGTCAAGATTTCTCTAAAAGAGAGCCAGTGAAGTGCTCTACTTGACGTGAATGGGAAGTTTGTTCCAGAGTATGGGAAGTCTCTGGGTTAGGAACCTGTCCCTCTAACATGTTCTGTTTATTGTGGTAATGAGGTTAAGGACCCTGGAGCATGTTGCACGGAAGGATTGGGATTTCTTTAGGTGTACCATATCTAGCAGCTCTGGGTTAGACATGGCTTTGTAGGTCAAGCAGAGATCATCTCTAAGTAGGCAATAAGAGACAGAGTATAGCTGGGGTTTTTTGAATCTATCCATATAGGGCATGTGCTTAAGGCCTAAGATCCTCTTAGTGAGGTATTTTTGTGGCCTTTCCAGTTGATGTAGGTGTCTAGTGAGGTACATACCAAATGGGGCATTTATTCTAGAATAAGTCTAACGAGGGACAAGTAGAGAGGGATTATGACCTCTTTCTTCCTGGATGAAAAACCTTTTGTAATGAGATGTGCCACATAGAAGGACTTTCTGACTACAGTGGCAATGTGGTTATCAAAGGAGAGGTTGCTATCAACCTGGGTCCCCTGGTCGCTTATCACACCTTCAGTGTTTAGTGGACTATCACCTTTGTGGTAGTTCGTGGGCACCGAATTTTTCCCAAAAGGAATGACAATGCACTTTTGGCATTGAGCTTAAGGCTATGGTTCTGGCACCAGTCATCGGTGTCAGTGATGCTCTTTAGTAGAATGTCTACATTAGTTGGAGAATCAATAATGGCTACAAGTTTGCAATGATCTGCGAACTTGGTCAGCCAGAGTCTCTTTGTATTAGCATGAATTTCAGAGAAGTAGATGCCAAACAGGACAGGACCTAGGACCGATCCCTGTGGGACTCCACTTGTAAATGGTCGGTAGTCATATTTGGAGTCCATTACTTTCACAGTGTGGGTACTATCAGTGAGCCAGTTGACAATCCATCTTATTACATAGGGGGTTATGCCTAGTTTAGTGAGTCTATCTATGATTCCTGAGTGAGGGATGGTGACAAAGGCCTTGGCAAGATTTAGACAGGCTGTGTGAACTACCTTGCCCTCATCCACAGCTCTGGTGACAGAGTCGAAGAAGTCTATCAGGTTGAGCAGGCATGATCTACCATTCACAAACCCATAATGTATGGGGTCCAGAGTTTGGAGATTTCCTATGTCCTTATTTATAAGGTCCATGATGATGTGCTCCATAGTCTTACATATCAGACTCATCAGGCTAATGGGGCGGTAGTTCCCAGGGTCAGTAGTTGCTCCCCCTTTGTGGAGTGGGATGACCATAGCAGTGCGCCATTCAGTAGGAACAAACCCTGAAATGTGGCTGTGATTGAACAGGGTACTGAGGTGCGGTGCCAGTTCACTTTGTAATTCATATAGAACACAGCCAGGGATATTATCAGGTCCCATGGAAGCTGTATTCTTGGCTTTGGACAGTGCAGTTTTTACCTGTATAGCCATGATAATAGGGACTTGGCATTCCACAGGTATTTTGACAGGCCCTTTAGGGGGTGAAAAGGGGGTAAAGTTTGAACTGAACCTGTCAGTCAATATGTTGGCAATATCAGTTGGTTCTGTATATGTATTGCCATTGTGCTGAAACGCAGAGCAGATCTGAGTATTGCCATGTACATTCTTGACATAACTATAGAATGCCTTGTGGTTATCTTTAGAATCTGCAGCAATTTTGTTTTCATAGCCAGCATTAGAGGATTTGATGAGGGATCTCAGTTTTTTGCTGAAGCTAACAAAGGAGTTTTTACAGTCTTGGGATTTCACCCTTTTCTGCAACAGTTTTTTTCCTTCTGTTGTAGAGTTTGTTTATGGTGGGGGACCACCAGACTGGCTTCCTTTTTTTGGAGGAGTGCGTCTTGGTTCTGTTTGGGGAGGAGTTGATTACTGGTGTAGAGCAATGGTCACCCATGTTAGTAATGACCAGGTCAAGGATGTTTCTACCCTTGGTGGGGGGGTAAGAATGAGTTGGTCCAGGGCACTGGAATTAATGAATTCCAGAAAATGTTGAGCAAGTGTGTTGGTACATGAGTAATTTTCCCAGTTAATGGAGGGGTAGTTAAAGTCTCCCAGTATAATGGTATTGGGTTGTACCCTAATATTTTCCAGTGTGTTTAGGAATGTGGAGTGGGAGTCTTGGGCCAAGGTGGGGATCTATAGTGGGCTATAACCTGGATTGCAGTTTTACCCAGTGTTTGTTGTACCTGAAGTATCTCTGATGTGTTATGTTGGGCTACTAGTCTGGAGGTGTGCATATCCTTTATGAATATGTAGATACCACCACCTTTAGTTCTTCGGTCCAGGTTTAGGGGCGGAAAGGTGTGGTATGAATTATAGCCTGATAGTGCTGGGGTGCTCTCCGGGCCTTGAGCCAGGTCTCGGTTACTGCACAGATGTTGATGTTCTCCATTTTAAGGAGTGCTTCGAGTCCTTGCAGTGTTCCCTTGAGCTCTGTGCATGTGCATTTACAGCTCCTCCACCCCTTTTCATCCTTTCCTATTGTTGCTCACATATCTTAAGTCTCATTGCTGCATGACATGATATGTGTCATTCCTGTATTTGGATCACTTCCATTATTTCTATTTGGTTTTCATTATCTAAGTAAGTATCCTCTTCACCAACCCCCTTCCCTAACAATCCTTCTAGAGAAACTGCAGCTCTACTTAATAATTTTTTCATAGAAGCAATAGAAAAGCTTACTAAGCCAGAAACTCTCAATATTAAGACTCCACCTCTCACCTCATCTCTTCCCGCATTTTCCCTAGCACCCTTAACAACTTCCTTCACCAGATCACTTCTTAACAAACTCAAACCCTGTTTCCAATCAGCTGACAAACTCCCCAGATTATTTCTCAAGCATGCAGCCAGAGTCATAGCATACCCTGTATCTATATTTATCAATAGATCCATCCAAGAAAATACAGTACCAGATACCTGGAAAAAATTCTTCATAATACCCCTCCACAAGGGAGAACATTCTACAGAACCCTCAAATTACAGGCCTATTGCCATATTAACCCCCTTATCCAAGATACTGGAAAAATGTATACATAGACAAATACTAAACCACCTCTTATACAGGCAAACCTAATTTCATCTACACAGAACGGTTTCTGACCCTCACACAGTACTACCACTGCCCTCCTTTCTTTCACACACAACATTGCCCAAGCCAGAGATAATAATAAACTCATATGAGCTCTATTCCTCGACCTTTACAAACCATTAGATACTGTTTCCCATCCCATCCTCCTAAACAAACTTTCCAACCTACAACTCTCTACCTGCACTACCTCCTGGTTTAATGGCTATCTGTCAAACAGATTTCAGTCTGTCAGATGGCAAACATCCTTCCCCCCTTTCCGTCTTGTTAAGTCCAGGGTTCCTGGGGCCTCTGTCCTGGTTCCCCTACTTTTTAATATATTTACAAATAACCTCCATGTCTCCTGCCCCCACTCTACCTTAAAACATTACACAGACGATTCCACAATTATTAACACCTCTGACAATATACAAAATCTCCACACTATCACTCAACAATCTCTGCACCTAGTAGAATAATGGCTAACTGAAAACAACCTGCTTCTCAACCCCAAAAAGACCAGGCTTCTCCTGTTTCTTTCAAAAAACCCCTCAATTCAACTAAAGAAAACTTTGCCATCTCATCCTTAGATAATACAATTATCACCGCTGACTCAAACACCAAATTACTTGGCCTTGCTATAGACGACCAATTAAAATTTAACCTACATATCTTAAACTGTATCAAAAAGTCCAATCAAAAGCTAGGTCTTCTACACCCCAACAACAAATACATAACCTAACAATTAGAACTATACTGGCGCAAACATTTATTCCACCATCCCTGCAGTATGCTTCTCCCATACTTGCTAACCTCCAAAATAATGTCTTACCTAAGCTAGAAACCACCTATAACAAGACAGCCAGATTTGCACCAGTAGTAGATACAAATCCCATCATTGTATATCCCTGAAAAGCTTAAGCTGGCCTGAGCACCCCCACATGCTTCAAATATCACAACTACAAATTGCACATAGCATCCTAAATAGCCCCAACTTCTGCTCTGCCCTTACATCCATAATTATACACTACACACCAATCATGACCTCTGAAGCACAGGACAATCCTACTTCAGGTGACTAATCCAAACAACAATATTGGAAAAATACTGTATAGTCATTCAGTTGCATACTCATGGAACAAACTTCCATTGTCCCTTCATTCCACGACCAAAAGTGACAAATTCAAAAAGAAACTAAAAATTAATTCCAACATGCATGGATCTGAACTTGTCAGGAAATTACCTAATGAGTTTTTCTTCTCTCAATCAACATATCTGCCTGGTATCTGCTGTCTAAACTGTCTACACATATTACTCTCTCTGCAGTTAGTACCTATGCTATAAACGCATCTTTGTTGTACTATGTCATGATGTTACTCTGAATTGTATATTACATAGTTTTTATTTTAGGCATTGCTATATTCCTTGTATATAACTTAATGCTAACCACATTTTTCAAACATTACTACTGCATTCTCAAAATACTGTACTTTTGCCTTGTAAATATTCATGCTGTATACTGCTCTTTCTCTGTTTTTGTACTGTTAAGTATCCTGCAACTTGAATTGTTATTTTTTTTTCTTATTTTTTATTTACTTTTCTGGAGCTTTTCTCCTCGGGTCTCCATTGAAAAAGGGCTCTCTGGGCCCAGTCGGACTAACCAGGTTAACAAATGTAAAAATAAAAAAATAAATAAATAAAAATATCCTTCTCTCTGCATGTCCAGCCGCCCTCCTTCTTTCATTCCTTGGACTAATTATTTTCTCATCTTTTTTGTTATATTCCCTCCTGCCATGCAACCTTCTCTCTTCTCCAAACCAACCAAAAACACGGAGAACAGTGCTGAAAATCACCAGTAAATGAAAACCGTAAAATAAGAAACTTTAATAACTCTATCACAATTTTTATTTTATTTTGCAGTTTGCACCTGTCTGGTTCCTAAAGTGGTTTTGGTTTTCGTTCTCCCTTCTCCATGGTAACGTTGTAAGTCATCATTGTTATCTTTATCCCCTATTTCTCTGTGCCCAGTTAACAAAAAAACTTCTTGCGGAATCCTTCTTCATTTCTCTTTGTAATATATAGCTCAACACATATATATATATTTATATATTTATACATATATTCATATTTATATATTTATATGTATGCATATTTGCATATTTATATTTAGTTTTACAGCTCTTTGCAATGCTACTTATAAGCCACTGTTCTTTTGTTTCATGTTTCTCTGTGGTTGTTGTTCTTTACCTTACATTTTCCTGCTCTCTCCCATACATTCCTTTTTATGCTGCCTAGTTGATGCATCAGCAATAATTACTTATTTTTCTACGACTTAGACAGTAAACATGTGATCACTGGAGTTTATTGTACATCAATAAGTACCTATGAAAAATATACTGCTTTTCTTGGAGGCTTGCTCCTATTCCCACCCCCAAGGCTGCATTGCCCATCATTACCTTGTGAACTGAGTCCGTTCACTCCATTGTTTGTGAAGTTCTGATGTGTTGTTCCCTGGTCAGTGTTTCACAAGGTAAGTATCTGTTTCATTTAATATAGCTATCCTACACTGTCCACAGTCACCTGCCTTTCTGTGTCCATTCATTCCACGTATTTATTCCTCCACTCTTTCTGTGGTTACTTTCACTCCTTCTTTAGTCCTGTTTTCTACCTCTTCTGCTATGCATTTATCATATATGCTTCTATTAGGCCTGTTTAGTCCTTCATTAGTTCAGCAGTTCACTTTTGAGTCACCTGAAACATTTGATACACCATCCTTAGAGCTCTAACTTGTCTGTCTCTACTTCTTTATCTGTGTTTCTGACTGAATCTTCATTGGGAGAGGCTTCTTGTCCTTCTGTCCCTTTAATATAACTGTTTCATTTATTTTACCTCTACTATCTTGTCTCCTTCTTCATCTCCTTGTGGCTGCCTTTGTGATTTATCTCCTCTCCATCTCTTTTACAGATATGCATAACTTCTTCACTTCCCTGTCTTCTATTCTCTATGAGGGTTTCAGCATTCAACTTTGCATGTCCTTCCAGTGTTTCTATGTCATCCGCCCTATGTTTGACATTGCACACCCTCCTAATGTCTCTGTGCCACCTGCCCTATTTCATTCATTGCACATCTTCCCAAAGTCTCTGTGTCACCTACCCTATGTTTGACATTGCACATCCTTCCAAAGTCTCTGTTTCACCTGCCCTCTGTTTGACATTGCACATCCTCTCAAACTCTCTGTGTCACCTGTCCTATGTTTGGCATTGCACGTCCTCCCAGTGTCTCTGTGTCACCTGCCCTATGTCTGACATTGCACTTCCTCTCAATATCTCTGCGTCACCTGGCCTATGTCTGACATTGCAAATCATCCAAGTGTCACTGTCTCACCTGTCCTGTGTCAGACATTGCAGGTTCTCAGAATGTCTGCATTGCCTGCCCAATGTCTGATAATGCATGTCTTCCCAGTGTCACTGTGTCACCTGCCCTATGTCTGACATTCCATTTTCTCCCAATGTCTTTGTGTCACCTACCCTATGACTGACAATGCACATGCTCCAAGTGTTGCTGTGTCACCTGCCCTGTGTCTGACATTGCATGTCCTCCAAATGTCTCTGTGTTGCCTGCCCTATGTCTGACACTGCACATTCTCCCAGTGTCTCTGTGTCACTGCCCTATATCTGACATTACATATCCTCCCAGTGTCTTTGTGTTGTCTGCCCTATATCTGACATTACATGCCCTCCCAATGTCTTTGTCTTGCCTGCCCTGTCTGACATTGCATGTTCTCCCAGTGTCTCTGTCTCATCTGCTCTATGCCTGACATTGCACATGCTCCCGGTGTGTCTGTGTTGCCTTCCTTATCTCTGACATTGCACACCATCCTAGCATCTCTGTGTCACCTGCCCTATATCTGGCATTGCATGCGTTCCCCAGTGTCCTTGCATCACCTGCCCTATGTCTGACATTGCACATCATCCCTGTGTCTCGGTGTCACCTGTACTTTGTTTGACAGTGCATGCCCTTCCAGTGTCTCTTTGTCACCTGCCCTATGTCTGACATCTCACGTCCTTCCAGTATCTCTGTGTCACCTACCTTTTTAATTTCCAAATCTTTTGGGTTTCTAATACCATGATGGGAATGGACTCCATTCCTAAGTCAAAGTATGATTGAAGTTCATGAAATTAGTATTGTTTCACTCTTTGATGTAAGCCAAAAGTGGTCTTCGCAGCACCCGCAGCATGCCCAGCAATGACTCCTTCTGCAATTGGTATGGAGTTACATGTATTGGTAGCATATCAAAATATGATTGTAGACTCTTTTTTATAAGCCCTGTTGTTCCTACTACTTTTGGAACTACCTGGGCATCTTTCTTCCCCATTGCTCTCATTTCTGCTTGCAAATCCTGGTAGTTTATAACTTTGTGTCGCTCTGTATGCAGGACACTGTAGTCACTAGGTGTGGTGATTTCAATGATCAATGCTATTTTTGTCTTCATCAATGCTGTTTTCAGGATTAACTTAAGTCTTCTAAAGAATTCCTTACTAAGTTTTATTCACATTTGTTCATGTTTTATTGCTGATCCTTCATCAATTCCCAAATATTTATATACTCCCTGTTGCTCAAGTTCTTTTATATCCCATTCTTGTCTCAAACTGATGTTTTCCTGGTGCTGCAGTTTTCCTGCTTTAAAGGTTGCTTTTGCACATTTATCAAAACCAAATGACATTCTGTTATCATCTGAAAACATTTTGACAACCTGCAGCTGTGCTTTCATTTCCTCATCTGATGAGCTATACTGTTTTAAATCATCGACAAAGAGAAAGTGAGTAGTCTTTAGACTTTGTTGCTTTCTCTGAGCCAAATTATAGCCATGGCCTAAGCTGCTAAGTAGGGAACTTAATGGGTTAAGGGCAAGGCAGAATAGCAACGGTGACAGAGAGTCACCCTGGAATATCCCCCCTTTGAATTTTTATCCCTGGGATAATAATTTTTCCTCTATCATGGCTTAATTGCAAAGTGGTCTGCCACTGTTTCATGGTCACTGTAATATAGTTGATCAGTAAAGGGTGTATCTTATACATATTCAAGCACTCTTTTTATCCATGAATGCAAGATACTATCAAATGTTTTTTAGTACTCAGTCCATGCCATACTTAGATTCTTCCCCTTTTTACAGTTCTCCACTATGACTTTATTTAACAACAAATGATCCTTTGTTCCACCTGTCCTATGTGTAACATTGCATTTCCTCCCAGTGTCTCTGTGTCACCTGCCCTATGTCTGAAATTGCATTCCCTTCCAATGTCACTGTGTTGCCTACCCTATGTCTGATATTGTATGTCCTTCCAGTGTCTCTTTGTCACCTACTCTATGTCTGAAATTGCATTCCCTTCCAGTGTCAGTGTGTTGCCTACCCTATATCTGATATTGTATGTCCTTCCAGTGTCTCTGTGTCACCTGCCCTATGTCTGAAATTGTATTCCCTTTCAGTGTCATTGTGTTGCCTACCCTATGTCTGATATTGTATGTCCTTCCAGTGTCTCTCTTTTCGCCTGCGCTATGTCTAACATTGCACGTCCTCCCAGTGTCACTGTCCCAGTATCATTGTTGCCTGAACTATGTCTGCCATTGCACATCCTTCCAATGTCTTTGTGTCACCTGCCCTATATCTGATATTGCATGTCCTTCTAATGTCACTGTATTGCTTGCCCTATGTCTGACTTTGCATGTCGTCCCAGCGTGTCTGTGCTGCTTGCCCTATGTCTGACATTGTGCATCCTTAAAATGTCTCTGTGCCACCTCCTCTATATCTGATATTGCATGTCCTCCCAGTAGTGTCTCTGTATCACCTATGTCTGACATTGCATGTGCTCCCAGTGTTGGTGTGTTGCCTACACCATGTCTGATATTGTATGTCCTTCCAGTGTCTCTGTGTTGCCTGCCCTATGTCTGATATTGCACTTCCTCCCAGTGTCACTGTCACAGTATCACTGTTGCCTGCATATCCTGCCAGTGTCACTGTATTCCTTGCCCTATGTCTGACTTTGCATGTCCTCGCAGCGTGTCTGTGTCACCTGCCCTATGTCTGATATTGTATGTCCTTCCAGTGTCTCTGTGTTGCCTGCCCTATATCTGATATTCCATGTCCTGCCAGTGTCACTGTATTCCTTGCCCTATGTCTAACTTTGCATGTTCTCGCAGTGTGTCTGTGTCACTTGCCCTATGTATGACATTGCATGTCCTTAAAATGTCTCTGTGTCACCTGCCCAATGTCTGACATTGCATGTGCTCCCGGTGTCTCTGTGTCATCTTTCTCTATGTCTGACATTGCATGTCCTCCCAGTATCTCTGTGTTATCTATGTCTGACATTGCATTTCCTCCTAGTATCTCTGTGCCACCTGTCCTATGTCTGACACAGCCCATTCTCCCATTGCCTTAGTGTAATCTGTCATATGTCTAAGGTTGCTCTACCAATCCATGTGTTACAGGTAATTCAGATTTTTACTGAGTAAGTTGTTCAAACTTTTGAATATTCTCGGTGTCATCTGCCATATGTCTGACATTGCATGTCCAGCCAGTGTCTCTGTGTCACCTTTCCCTATGTCTGACATTGCATGTCCTCCCAGTGTCTCTGTGTCCACTGCCCTTTGTCTGACATTCCACTTCCTCCCAACATCACTATATTGCTTGCTCTATGTCTGACTTTGCACCTTCTCCCAGTATATTTTTGTTGTCTGCCCTATGTCAGTATACTGCGTGTTATCCCAGGGTCTCTGTGTCACCTGCCCTATGTAAGACATTGCATGGCCTCCCACTGTCTCTTTGTTGCCTCCCCTATGTTTGACATGATGTCTTCCCAGTATCTCTGCATTGCCTGATCTATGTCTGACATTACACATTGTCCCAGTGTCTTTGTGTTGCATGCCCTATGTCTGACCCTTCATTTTCTCCCAGTATCTCTGTGTCACCTACAATATGCCTGATTTTGCATGTGCTCCCAGTGTCACTGTGTCACCTGCCCTATCTCTGACATTGTACACCCCCATAGTATCCCTGTTTCACCTGCCGATATCGGACATTGCATGTGCTCCCAGTGTCTCTGTGTTGCCTGCCCTATATCTGACTCTGCACATCCTCCCAGTGTCTCTGTGTTGCCTGCCCTATGTCTGACATTGCATTACTTCCCATTGTCACTGTGTTACCTGCCTTATGTCTGACATTACATGTTCTCCTGGTGTCTCTCTGTCACCTTGCTATGCCTGACAATGCAGATCCTCCCAATGTCCCTGTATTACCTGTCCTATGTCTGACATTGCATGGCCTCCCAGTCTTCTGTGTCTACTGCCATATGCCTGACATTGCACATCCTCCCACAGTCACCTTGTCATTTGCTCTATATCTGACATTGCATGCCCTCCCAGTGTGTCTATGTTACCTGTCCTATGTCTGGCATTGCACGTCCTCTCAATGTCTGTGTGCCGCTAGCCTATGTTGGACTTTATCCATTCTCCCAGTGTCTCTGTGTCGCTTGTGGTATGTTTGACATTGCATGTTCATCCAGTGTCTCTGTGCCACCTGCCCTCTGTCTGCAATTGCATGCCCTCCCAGTGTCACTGTGTCACCTGCCCTATGTCTGACATTGCATGTCCTTCCAGTGTCTGTGTGTTGCCTGCCCTATGTCTGAAATTTTACATCCTCCCATTGTCACTGCCCCAGTGTTACTGTTGCCTGCCCTATGTCTACCATTGCACATCATTCCAGTGTCTCTGCATCAGCTGCCCTATATTTGACATTGCACATCCTCCCAGTGTCACTGTATTGCTTGCCCTATGCCTGACTTTGCATGTCCTCCCAATGTCTCTGTGTTACCTGCCCTATGACTGACATTGCACAACCTCCCCATGTGTCTGTGTCACTTGCCCTATGTCTGACATTGCACATCCTTAAACTGTCTCTTTGTTACCTGCCCTATATCTGACATTGCACATCATTCCAGTGTCTCTGCATCAGCTGCCCTCTATTTGACATTGTGCATCCTTCCAGTGTCCTCCCAGTGTCACTGTATTGCTTGCCCTATGTCTGACTTTGCATGTCTTCCCAGTGTCTCTGTGTTGCCTGCCCTATGAGTAGCATTGTACATCCTCCCAGTGTCTCTTTGTTGCCTGCCCTATGTCAGACATTGCATGACTTCCCATTGTCACTGTGTTACCTGCCTTATGTCTGACATTACATGTTCTTCTGGTGTCTCTATGTCACCTTGCTATGCCTGACAATGCAGATCCTCCCAATGCCTCTGTATTACCTGTCCTATGTCTGACATTGCATGGCCTCCCAGTCCTCTGTGTCTACTGCCATATGCCTGGCATTGCACATCCTCCCAGAGTCACCTTGTCATTTGCTCTATATCTGACATCGCATGCCCTCCCAGTGTGTCTATGTTACCTGTCCTATGTCTGACATTGCACGCCCTCTCATTGTCTGTGTGCCGCTAGCCTATTTCAGAATGTATCCATTCTCCCAGTGTCTCTGTGTCGCTTGCGGTATGTCTGACATTGCATGTTCATCCAGTGTCTCTGTGCCACCTGCCCTCTGTCTGCAATTGCATGCCCACCCAGTGTCACTGTGTCACCTGCCCTATGTCTGACATTGCATGTCCTTCCAGTGTCTGTGTGTTGCCTGCCCTATGTCTGAAATTTTACATCCTCCCATTGTCACTGCCCCAGTTTTACTGTTGCGTGCCCTATGTCTACCATTGCACATCATTCCAGTGTCTCTGCATCAGCTGCTCTATATTTGACATTGCACATCCTCCCAGTTTCACTGTATTGCTTGCCCTATGTCTGAATTTGCATGTCCTCCCATTGTCTCTGTGTTGCCTGCCCTATGACTGACATTGCACAACCTCCCAGTGTGTCTGTGTCACTTGCCGTATGTCTGACATTGCACGTCCTTAAACTGTCTCTGTGTTACCTGCCCTGTGTCTGATACTGCACATCATTCCAGTGTCTCTGCATCAGCTGCCCTATATTTGACATTGCACATCCTCCCAGTGTCACTGTATTGCTTGCCCTATGTCTGACTTTGCATGTCCTCCCAGTGTCTCTGTGTTGCCTGTCCTATGACTGACATTGCACATCCTCCCAGTGTGTCTGTGTCATATTTCCCTATGTCTGACATTGTATGACCTCCCAGTGTCTCTGTGTCACCTGTCCTGTGTCTGACATTGCAGTTTCTCCCAGTGTCTCAGTGTCATCTGTCATATGTCTAAGGTTGCTCTACCAATCCATGTCTTACAGATGATTCAGATTTTTACTGAGTAGCTTGTTTAATCTTTTGAATATTCTCAGTGTCACCTGCCTTCTGTCTGACATTGCGTGTCCTCACGGTGTCTCTGTGTCGCCTTTTCCTATGTCTGGCATTGCATGTCCTCCCAGTGTCTCTGTGTCACCTGCCCTATGTCTGACATTGTACGTCCTACCAACATCATTGTGTCACCTGCCCTATGCATGACATTACACTTCTTCCCAGTGTCGCTGTGACACCTGCCTGTGCGTTCTCACAATATCTCTATGTAACCTGTCCTATGTGTGACATTGCATGTCTTCCTAGTGTTTCTGTATCACCTTCACTATATGACATTACATGTCCTCCCAGTGTCACTGTGTCACCTGTCCTATGTCTGACATTGCATGTCCTCCCAGTGTCTTTGTGTTGCCTGCCCTTTGTCTGACATTGCACATCCTCCCACTATCACTTTGTCACCTGCTCTATGTCTAACATTGCATGTTCTCCCAGTGTCTTTGTGTCTGACCAAGAACACTGCATCAATGGGCCTAGACAATATCCCAGGATGCCTTCTAAATAGCCCAACACATAACCTATCAGGGCCTCTAGAATTTCTGTTTAGCTATAGCCTCCAACCAAGCTTCATGCCTCATGAATGGAGAATGGCAACAGTCATCCCTCTGCACAGAGAAGGGTCATCTACAGACACTGGAAACTACAGAACCATAAGTCTCACTAGCCTTATATGTAAAGCCATGGAAAAAATTATCATGAAGATAATCAACAGATATAGTAATCCTCCAGATACTGGATCCAACCTAGTTTGATTTCCTCAAGGGCAGATCATACCTACTCAACCTGGTGGACTTCATTGAGAAGGTAACCAAAGCAATGGATGAGGGAAAATGGTACACTCTGCCTACCTTGATCTGGCCAAGGCATTTGACACAATACCCAACTTGGACATTACTGACAAACTCAAGAGGTTAGGTACAAACTTGCATGTCACCCAGTGGATAGCCATCTAGCTCATAGACAGGACCCAGGAAGTTAGAATTGGGTAGTCCACCTCTACAAAGAGGCCAGTCCCAAGTGGAATCCCTCAGGCTTCAGTTCTTTGACCGCTCCTTTTTGGCATTTACTTCTCAGAAGTCAAGGCCAATGTCAGTGATCTCCGGCTGACTAAATTTGAAGATGATTGCAAATTAGGAGCTGTCATTGAATCCCACATTGACACAAATGTTCTCCAGGAGGGGCTGACATAGACAAACAAATGGTGTCAGAGTCATGGACTAAAACTAAATCCCAAGAAATGCATAATAGTATCCTTTGAGAAATCATTCATCCCTTGTAACTATCATCATGACAACACACCCCCTTAGCGTTGACTCAAACGTCAGGGACTTAGGGACACACAAAGAAAGTAATCTAGCCTTTGACCATGACATGTCTACAGTATTGAGGAAATCATTCTATGTTGTGCAACTTATGAACAAAGGTATGTCATCTAAGTCCAAGGAAGTCATTATTCCACTGTATTTGACATTCATCAGACCTGTCATTAGTACAATGCCCCATTTGGTATGTACCTAACCAGGTATATCCAACAACTGGGACATTCACAGAAGTCCCTCACTAAAAGATTATAGGGCATAATTAAAATGTCCTATGCAGACTGCCTCAAGGCCCTATCCTTGTATTCTGTCTCCTACAGGCTTTTGTGGTGAGATCTATGCCTGGCATACAGGGTATTGTCAGACCCCACTATGACGGACCTCCTACATATCCACAAAACAAGCAGCACCAGAATTACCCATTTGAAAGACTTAAACCTTGCCTGTGATGTAAATAGGACCTGCTGAAGAGACAGGTATGTATCCCAGAGACTATCCCATGTATGGAACAGACTCCCCATCTGTGTGAAGCAGAGTTCCTCCCTACCCCAATTCAAGTCCAACTTGGACTATTGGATGGGGAAATGGAAATTCATCCCTGGTTTGGCTGCTTTGTCTCTAATAGACACATGTAACCTGTAAATGGCTCATCTTCCAGGCCCCTGCTTGCACTTATCAAGGGTATCAGAACTTGTCGGAGATTTGGGATGCATGGCTAGACTTAAAAAGACACTTGTGGTCATTATTCTACTAAACACCTAAGAACCAATAAACCTGCTCTATGTCTGAAATTGCACACCCTCCCAGTGTTGTTGTGTCACTCGCCCTATGTCTGACACTGCATGTCTTTCCAGTTCCAGTGTCTCTGTGTCACCTACCCTATGTCTGACTTACATATCGTCCCAACGTCTCTATCTCACCTGCCTTATGTCTGACACTGTACGTCCTCACAGTTTTTCTGTATCACCTGCCCTATATGTGACATTGCATGTTCCCCCAGTATCTCTGTGTCACCTGTCCTATGTCTGACATTGAATGCCGTTCCAGTGAATCTGTCACCTGCCCTATGTCTGACATTGCATGTTCTACCAGTGCCTCTCTGTTGCCAGACCTATGACTGACATTGCATGTCCCTGCAGTGTCCATTTGTCGGTTGACCTGTGTCTGATATTACATGTCCTCAAAGTGCCTCTGTGTGACCTACTCTATGTCTTATATTGCATGTCCTCCCAATGTCCCTGTGTAACCTGCCCTATGTCTGACGTTGCATGTCCTCCCCATGTCTCTGTGTTGATTTTCCCTATGTCTGAAATTGTATGTCTTCCCAGTTTCTCTGTGTCACCTGTCCTGTGTCCAACACTGCATATTCTCCCAGTGTCGCAATGTCATCTATCATATGTCTAAGGTTGCTCTACCAATCCATGTCTTACAGATGATTCAGATTTTTACTGAGTAGGTTGTTTAAACTTTTGAATATTCTCTATATTTTCTAATTTGATCCATTCCCCTTCGGGTTGTGTTTCCAGAATTGCAGGGTATTTCATCTATGCAGATTTTTCATTCATTATTAATTCATTTAATACTTCCACTAGAGTTTTCCTTCTCTTATATAATGTTTCTGAGATTCCTCAACCAGCTTTATGAATATCCTCGCAATTGAGATAACTGTATTTCTTTATGCTAATGTTACTATTTCATTTTTTAGCAAATGAATGGAAACATGCCAAAACATACCTATGTTAGATTTCTGTTGTTGTTTGTCAGGATCCTGCACTGTATATCCTCTGCATTGTTATTCTTATTTTTTTTTAATTTCCTGGTATCCCAAATCTCTCGTGCAATAGCAGCTTTATAAATTGCTCCAGTTCACTGTTGCTCGATTGCTTGTATTTTAGTAATCCTGATGCTGCTTCTTCTTGAGCACTTTTCAGGGTCATCCATCTTTTCTCTCTGTGTTTCTATTATATCTGTTATTTCCTGTATTCTGTGAATCTGCTCCTGCAGCACAGGTTTAATTGCTGCTGTATCTTCCTTCAAATCTTACAGCTTCCTTTGTTTCAATGACTTCACATCCTGACCTACTGTGATTACATTTTCTAACAAAATGCATGATTGCTCCTCATTTGCAGCTTTAAGGCAGCTGTTTTTCCTCCTTTTGTTCCTGTTCATTCATCTCTCCTTCTGGATTGTTTTTCTTTTCTACATGGGAACACTATCTTTATCCAAAATTATGAAGACTGTGTGCAGAGCTTTGAGATTAGGCAGCTGTGTTAGCTGGGCTCTATAGTGCCCTCTCCCCAATGGAACACAGTATTATTCACATTATAAACTTAGATATTGGAAGATTGCAGCCTGTTGACCTACCTGTTAAACCCGGTGGATTTCTTTGAGAGTGTTATTGGCCCTGGATGAAGACAAAGTGGTACACATGATGTAACTTTACATGGAAAAGGTCTTTGTTGTTATTCCATACTCAGTTATCATAGACAAGCTAATCAAGTTTAATGTCAATCCCTACATTATGTACTGGATAGCAAACTGTCTCTGTGGCATAACTCAGCAAGTCAGGACTGAGGGCACCCTGTCATCCAAAAGATTGTTACTAGTAGTATCCCTCATGGCTCAGTACTAAGGACATTTATTTCTCTGATGTCAAAGGTGATGTCAAGGGCCTTTGTTTAACCAAGTTTGCTGATGACTGCAAATGGAGGGACATCATAAACTCCCACAAATACTCTGTTGCCAAGGAAAAAGGCAAACACATACAAATAAACAGTTCCAAGGCCACAGTCTTTAACAAAATTCAAAAATGTTGTAGTGTAATTGTCTTTGGAAAACCCATGCTGCTACCATATCAATGGTATCCCCCTCAAAACATTTATTAGAGACCTGAGCACATTTATTGACCATGAGCTCTCCTGTGACTTCCACGTATCTACATCTAATAGAAACAGCCCTTCTACTTTGCTCAGATGATTTCCAAGGGTATATCTTCTAAGTTCAATGACATCATCATGACGTCTACTCATCCCTCATTAGGCCCTTTAATAAATGGAATGCACCTTTTGGCATGTATCTGTCTAGGTGCATGGTCCAACTTGAAAGACCTTAGTGTTTTCTTACTAGTAAAATTAAGGTTTTGAACTCCATTTCCTATACTGAGCACCTTAATGCCCTGTCACTACAGGTTTCTCAGTGGTGATTTCATTTTGGCATATAATGCCTTTAATGACTATATCCTGACTGCACTCTGTGATGATGTGAGGTATTTCCAGTTATGCCTGGAGAAGTAAGGCAGTGGATGTGTAACATATGCCAGCATAGCTAGCTGGAGGTTTGTAAAGAATTATATCTCATTTGTATATCAAACTGATTTGTGCAGGTGCTTGTGTTGAAAAGGTATTTGAAAAGCTGCTTGTGTTAAAAATGTACCAACAGTGGGTCCCATTGGACAGAAAAGAAATACACCCGTATGTCAGACTGCATTATAACTGTTGAAATGAATATATTGTAACAGAGGATAATGGAAAAGAAGAGGTTACTCTCAGTCCAACTAACTTTGAAAAATAGTCTGAAATTAAATTACTTGGTTTAGGCCATAACGATTGTATCATGCTTTTCCTGACTGCAGTCAGAGACAAAAAGTCTGTGAAAACCAGCACTAAAAATCCTACTTTATTGTCCTTAGGGGTGAACTAATTGCTACCCTGGAAAGGTGGAAGTTTATGAAATGGTTTTATAGCTTCCAGATGCTATAACACATCTTATTAAAGCTCTATGTGTGTGTATTATGACACATATCTGCTAGATTCTGGTTCAGTTGCTAGTAAAGGTGAAAGTGTGGGAACCAGAAGTCAGATGACCAGATCTGTGTGATGTCATTCTGTATGCCAGCACTGATATGGTGCTTTGATACTAAAGAAGATGGAAGTCTCAGGGCAGTCTATTTGTGAAACTTGACAAAGAAGGACCACTCACCCACTTCATCTTGCCTTGCTTTATTAAGTAAGTAAGAAACAATAATTCTTTAGATCACTCAGGAAAATATAGTGAGATTAGTTAAGTATTGTTTTTCTGTATCTGTGTGAATCTTTCCATCTGCATTATTTTAAATATTTCCTGTGATTGAAACTCTGATATTTATTGTAAATAGATATTTAGTATTTTCATGTTCTTGTATTATCTGTTATTAAATATATTCAAACTTTTCATTGTGGTTGGTCTTTTAGAGAATATTTTAAACTTTGAGAGTACTTATATTTATTTGGTGACACTGTGGCCACTCCTGAAAGCCTTGCTACATAGGTCAAACATTACCATTTGTATTAGCATTAATTTTACTTAGTATAATTGGGTACCCTTGTAAGAACCTTGGAGTAGCTGACTTTGGAGTGCTCTGGTGACAGTATCTACCTTATAGTCTGGGCAGAGGGGACATAGCTGGTAAACCTGTGCCTGCCTTTCCTAGGTGTGTGTGTGTGTGTGTGTGTGTGTGTGTGTGTGTGTGTGTGTGTGTGTGTGTGTGTGTGTGTGTGTATGTGTGAAAATCAGATCTCAACGAGTGTGTGTTTGTCAGCTACTTGGAGCAGGGACACAGAACAATGGTTTCACAGAGAGGGTGGTGGAGGACTTGGCTTGGAACACTTGGCTGAGGATTCAACTCTACACTCTGTAAGTAGGGAGTCTTATTTGGGGCATGCAGAGAAAGGGAAACCCAGCCACAGGACTGAGTGTACTTCCTGTGTGCTGTTAAGGGAAAGTGTGCTTGGTGCAGACAGCTGCCTCTGAAAATACTGTGGGTATCTAATTCTGTTCCAAGTGAACATCCCTCACTGGTGTCAGTGGTGAGGACTGAGGGTCCTTGATTACTGGCCCAGAGGAGGGGGTGTCACACACTCCATTCTATTTACAAAACTGGGAACATGAAAAATACCTGCACTAAAAGACCTTAACCTCCTTTTCAATTAAAACAGAACCTGATGGTGAGACAGATGCTGCACTCAAATAATACAGCTTTTATGGACTAGACTTCCTTTAAACATTAAAAAAAAAGTTCCCCCACCCAGTACAGCTACAAGCTTTATAAATGGATAGGTAGCCATAAATACACTCCTGGTGTCATCCCACAATCCCCTACAAATGTGGTTAGCATGTAGTTAAATTGCTCTGACTATGCTACATGTATCCATTGCCTAGCATTAACCTATATAGCTATGATCCCATGACAATAGTATACTGTGTTAATGTATTAAAAACGTTGTTTCATTCTTATTCTATGGAAAGTTTTTATATATGCTTAGTTAAATAGAAACGAGAATATGAGTGTACTGGGAATTAGGGGCCTCTTCTTTCTCTCTCTCTGTTTTTTTTCTTTATAATTAACTATCTTACGTCTTGGTATTCTGCGTTCACACATGATGGTTATTGCATATTTCTCTGAAGGTCCTTAGATGGATGTGAATAGTGCTTTATCTTTCCTACCTTGGAGTTTACTATTACCATTTTTACATATGCTTATTTCGTTAGCTCTGTTTTTTTTTTCATTTCTTGTTTGTACATTTTATATTTGCCAAGCTACTTTCATGTTTGTAGTCTGAGCAGGCAGTATGAGTTATTTTTCTTTCAAAGACAGAGCACTGGAGGCAGGTGGGGGTGAATTGTGAGGATGGTGCTGTCCTCTGTGAGGCTTAGAATGACAGTTCTGGATAATAGTCATTGTTGATAGCAAGAGTAATGTAAGCTGCCCAGTGAAGATGTTATCAGTAGGTATTAATTGTATTAATAACTCAACTGAGAGAGACAACATTTTTACATGGCTACAAGAAACTCTCTTATCTCTTACCAAGCATGCATAATTGTCCATAGTGCAGTAAACCTGCATTGCCTCCTCTTCATGTCAGGTAGCCAAAAGAAAATGTATATCTAGATAGAGCAATTAGGGTCACTGCAGTTCATGTGGTCAAGGTGTTCTAAAGGTACGGCTGGTTTGCTGAGAGAGATGGGGGTATTTTATGCTAGGTCTTTGCTGTTAAATTAGTTTATTTTTTTACTCAGTGATGGGAGACAATGAGCATTGGAAAGTGACCCAGAAAATTGTAGATGAAATGGTTGCTGTGGTTATCTGTGAAAGTATATTTAGTTTTAAAGCATTACTATTGAATACACATACAGTCTAAACATCCCACCTTATGGTCCAGCAAATGAGACTGAAAAGAGGTCTGAAGAATTAATCTATTGTACATGAAAGCATTTCATAGTGTTTCAAAAATACGTTTCACACATTCTTGTCCCAGACATAACACATTAAAGACATACTGTAAAGATCATTTTTTCTAGTCATCTCTAGACATCACTTTCATCCATTAACCTTATTTCTGTCTATATTGTCACTAATCAGCCAAAAATGTACATATGGACACTCTCCCACCCTTCCTCTTTAATTTTGAAGTATCTCACATAACTATGTTAAACATCTGGTTCTGACAAAGGCATTCCCTCTCATTCATAAGAAATAACTACCCACCTCATGTATAGACATACTTTTTTTGGCATTGGCGTAACCGTTATTTATTTGTGCAACTTTTATCATGTTTTGACTTATTATCTAAAACTTGACACTAAGAACTGAATTGCCTTCCAAGAGGCACTAAAGATATTTTCACCCATAAGCCAGCCTAACAAGAATATTAAAATAAGTCTGGAGCAAAAAATACAGTGGCTTGCTGACATGAAGTAGAATTTAGCACTGGATTGAATGAGTTTCATGATGTAATAGACCTGCAAGTTTACTCTGAAGATAGGAGGTACTGCTAGCTATGCCAGGAGAAGTGGGGCACTGGATGCGCAACATATGCCAGCACAGCTAGCTGGTATTTAGTAAAGAATTATATGTAATTTGTGTATCAAACTGATTTGTACAAATGCTTGTAATTAAACATTAATTTGTAAAGTTACTTGTGTTGAAATGTATCAACAGTGTGCCCTGCTGGACAGAAAAGAAATGTACATGTATTATTGTAACTGAATTAAAAGTATATGTTTTAACAGAAGATACTGGAAGAGAAGAGGTTAGTTACAATCCAGCTGCAGCAAACTTTGAAAAATAGCTGAAATTAAATTAGGCCATAAAGATTATATTTTACAGTTCTGAGTAAGAGCCAGAGACAAAATGACTGTGTAAATCCTGGCTTAGTAGCTCTGTAGGAGGAGTAGAAGTGTTAAAATGGTTTTATGACTTCCAGCAGCTGCACTATATCTGAACAATGCTCTTGTGTGTGTATTATTGACATGTAGGTGCTAAATCCTGGCAGCTTCTGGCAAAAAGGGTTGCATGGGAACCAGAAGTCAGATAACCAGATGTATGTGATGGCATTCTGCACATAAATAATGTTTTAATATAAGAGGAGACTGAAGTCTTAGGAGCAGAATGTTTGTAAAACCTGACAAAAAAGAAGGACCACTCACCCACTTCATCTTGCCTTGCAATAGTAAGTGACCAGGGATGATAATTGTCTAAATCAGTTAGGAAAATATAGTGAGAATAGTTAAGTATTGTTTTTCTGTAACTGTGTGAGTCTTGCCAGTTGTGTTATTTTCAATATTTCCTGTGACTCAAACTCTGGTATTTACTGTAAATAGATATTTAGCATTTTATTGTTCTTTTATTATTTATTATTAAATATATTTAAACTTCTCATTCTGGCAGGTCCTTTCAGAAAAAATATTTAAGTTTTGAGAGCATTTGCATATATTTATTTGGTGATAACTCTGGCCATTCTGAAATGCCTGGCTGTTTGGTCAACATTACCATTGGTATTAGCATTAATTTCACTTAGTATAATTGGATACCCTTTTAAGAGCCTTATTAGTAATAAACTGGTGGCAGTGAATCTGCCTTATAGTTTGGACAGAAGGTGGCATAACTAGTAATTCTGTGCCAGCCTTTCACAGGTGTATGTGTGTGTGTGAAAATTAAATCTCAAAAGGTGTGTGTGTCAGCTACTTGGAGCAGGGACATGAAGCACTGGTTTTACAGAGACGGTGCTGGAGAACTTGGATAGGACACTTGGCTGAGGATCTAATCCTACAGCTGTGCCAGTGGGGAGCCTCATTGTGGACCTGGGGGGAGACAGATAGAGACACCCAGACCCTGGGTTGAGTGTGCTCCCTATGTGCTCTTAAGGGAAATTGTGCTTGATGTAGAGAGGTCTGCATCTGGAAATACTGAGTGTATCCATTTGTATTCCAAGAGAATGTCCCCCTCCAGTGTCAGTATTGAGATGTCAGGGTCCTTGATTACTGGTCCAGAGTAGGGACATCACATTTACAATTAATTTGCTATGAAGGCTAGTATTTAATACTATCAGCAGTCCATCACTACCATTAAGTGTTCCATGTGTTCTGCGTGGTAGTTATCTTGTAAATGTTTTGTAGTTTTATATCTCTGTTTTTGTGCCACATAGCCCTACAGTATCCCCCAGTCATTCTCTGTTCTGAATTCCACTTGGGCAGGAAAGTTTGGTATAATGATTAAGGGCTTCACATCATAGACACAGGCTAAAGGTTTTGATTCTGACTAAGAATTATCAGCTAGGCTTCAAATGGCTTTTCAGGGCAATTAGCCTAGTATGAACCTATGAATGATGAATTATTCCCTAAAATCTCAGATCAGAATAAGTCTCAACAATGTGCATTTGTTCTAAAGTTTGAGTCTTTTTTCCAAATTTCTTATGTAAAGCACTTCAGGTCCAAGACCAAAGCCAGATGGATTTTCAGGTAAGTTATTTAAAAAAATGCTACTACAGAAATTCTGACTATTATGGACATTTTATACATTGGCTTCTTGTTTGAGTGGTTTCCCCGTTTGCATGGAAGTTATCAATGCTGATGCCATTTCCTAAATAGGGAGGAGATCATACCTTCATGAGACTACAGAGGAATCCAGGCTAATGGATTAAAACACATTTTATCTCTTTAATTCGTCCTGATCACAATTGTTTAAATACATATCATGTGATGTCAAGAGACAAATCTCAGTATAACATCACATTATAGGTACATTATGATTTGTCTGTTAATATAACACAATATGTCTTTAAACAATGGTGGTTCCTTGGACAAGGTTTTAGCACCTGGTGAAGCATTCTGTGTAATTGTGGAAGCTTATTCATTTCACTTGTCTTAAGGGAAATAGCTCCTATGAATCAAACTCTAGTGCATGTATTTTGGATTTTACTATTTGTAAATGGTGAGTCTGCTTAACTGCTAAATTATATTAATTGCGTTTTTGGCAAACTCAGGAATAAAATGATGGTCTTTCCTACCTGAAACATTTCCCTTTGGTAAATGGATGAGGCAGCTTTGCTTCCCTGCAACACATATCCATGTTGCTTTTGTGACTGACTCTCTGGCAATAACCATAATTAATGTTTCAATCCTGCTGACTTAAATGGTTTCTGAAATGTCATGGACTGGTATGAGCCTGGCACTCTTTACAAATTACTTTTTGATGGTCCTGAAAGATTCTTGTAGTCATCCCTAAAGTCTAGAAGATTGTTCTAGACTTTGAATCATTTAGAGGTTACATAATCTATCACCCCTGGCAATTAAGTGACAAAGGCAACACATTTTTCACAAGAAACATTTCAGGACTTATTTTTCCCTTTCATTAGATTGCAAAATATTTTAAATCATGAAGTTAATCTTATAAGTAGATCAAATGCATGTTCTCAGAATGGGTTTGATCCATGAAGCCCTTAAACTATATCCTATATCCATAAGGGATGATCAATACCAGACCTCCCTGCAAAACAAAAAATAAGCTGCATTAACATGATTCTTTATCTGAAAACATTACTATTTTTTGGACTTCTCTTTTGTATCCTTAACAATATGAAATGCCAAAATGCTAACCTCTACCTAAGCCCCTTTAAACATAAGAATGCTGCCATGAACCATTGTTCTGTAAAATATGAAGTGCAAGGGGGGGGCTACGCTTTTCTGCTTTCCTACATTTCTCCTACAAATGTATTCTTTGCTTATCTATTCCCTGAATGCTTTCTATTTATGATATATCATAGTAAACTGTCTATACAGACGGATGTGATCTCACATGTAGCCTCAAAAACAACAAATACCCTAACATTTTTAATATCCTGGGATTAAACATTTAATGTTATTTATTTTATTTTACATTTGTTTACCAGGAAAGTCTGACTGGATAAAGTTCTTTTTTCAATGAGAAAAAGTCCACATTTACAAAAGGACAATTGTACAAAATATCAAAACATTACAACAGAGACACATAGATGCAGTGTAATGCATACAAAGTTCTTAATACATCAACTCTGCATATATAGACCAAGGTTTATACACATTTCTAATAACAGAGGATACTGATATGTCTACCAAAAACTTTATGTATGTTCATTACTATGGCGAGATAACACAGGTAAATAATACTATATTATCACGGAGAAATAATAATAAAGAGAAAATAGACCAGTTACTAACTAAGAAAAGTTGCTGAAGTTTTGGGGGCAGAGACTGAGTCAGAATAATTACTGTGAAGGAACAGATGGTGTGGAGAAGATAAGAAAAACAGGAATGAGAGGATAGAGGAGTTAGATAGCGAGGAGTAGAGGGTTGTAAGATGGCACTCATAAGTTATCCAGGGTTCTCAGAGTGGCTCATTACCAAGTTATTAGTACTTTCACTGTGCAAATGCTATGTTCCTAACTTTTGAAATAATTCTAGGAAGCTCTAAAAGTATGGATGTATGGATATGTCTGATAAATCCATTGCATTATTAGAGCTGAGACAATGGCTAGTAGATCTGGCATTTGACAGAGAAATGGCCTAATCACCTAGGAAGGGATGTTTAGAGAGAATGTTTTTTATTCTTTGAGATCTCAGGGCTAAACATTATCTGGGCACAATGGATTACTACTCATATCAACAGCCCAAATGCTAACTGTGCCAGAACAAAGACAGTTTAGGACAATGGAAGGGTACGTAGAATGACTGATTCAATATACAGTAGTAGTACAGGTACATGTGATACTAAGGAGCAGCTGTATAACACTGGCTTTGGTTTTCCTAGGGAGGAATTGTTAATACCAGTGACACAGCCATGGAAGAAGTTAGTGACCTACTATGGAAGTGAAATCCAAGAGGAGCGTTCACCACCTTTACAGTCAGACACCTTTTTATTTGGAAATGCTTGTACAGAGCTTTCTGACTGTCTCTGGTTTGGTCAAATATTTCCTGAGACTCCCACATTTTATTAGAGGTATGAGAATAATGCTCTTGAATCCTGGGAGCATATGTACCTTTCTCGATGAAAACTCAGTTCCTTTTGCAATGATATTATCAGGCTCTAGTTGACATTCTGGGTCTGAAAGTAGCATTCATTCCACCTGCTATATTGCTTAACCTATGTACTAACACCCAGATCAGTTCTTAAGTGAAATACTTGCTGGGAATTATATAAACATCAGCAAAAAAAGCAATTCTGATAGATAAATGCTGGCATTTCCACCCTGTTCGTAAGACTCTTGTCCTATACATATTAAACATATTGTCTGGAGTATTAATTATAGATTCATAGCTAAATACAAGACTAGCTGCCCTTGTGGACTATTTTAAGCCTCGGCAAATTCCCTTCCAAAGATGAGAATCACGTTCTGTAACTTGTGTCTATGAGGTTAGCATCTTAACCTTGGGCGGCACAGTGGTGCAGCGGTTAACGTTGTCGCCTCACAGCAAGAGGTTCTCCAATTCGATTCTCAGCTGTGTGGAGTTTGCATGTTCTCCCTGTGTTCGCGTGGGTTTCCTCCGGGTACTCCGGTTTCCTCCCACATTCCAAAGACATGCATCTGGAGCATTTCTCCCCGGGCCTCCACTGAAAACAGGCTCTGTGGAACCTAGTCGGACATTCCCGGTCAACAAATGTTAAATAAATAAAATAAAAAAAAAAAAATTTTATACCAAACCCCCAGACCCATATATAGGGATATAATGTGGATGAGTACAGAAATTCTGCTTATATTATGGTCATGAACTGAGCTCTTCTCTTGCGTGTAATTGATATTACTTATTACATTTCAGGCATAGGGGCATAGCTGACAGTGCACTGCCTGATTTTTGTTATCAGTACAGAGTATCGACGTATTTTCACAAGTATAATGTATCCACGGGTACAACAACAATTCCAAACAGCACGCCAGCAACCCAGGGATGCACCACGATCCACAATTTTCTTAAAAACAGGTTTATTGATCCAACCATAAAAACTTTTTTCGTATTTTCACAAGTTAAAGTGAAGTCATGTTAAGACCCTTCCTCCAAACAGAGTCAAGCATTTTTGTCTTGTATTGAAGTCCACTTCTTATTTCCTCGTATGTTACCATGTTAGGAAAAGGGACCATGTTAAGTAATGCTAATGCTGCAAAGTTTATTGCAGACAAATATTCTTACTTTATGCATTCTGCATATTGAATCAGTGTTGGTTTATCGAATTGTATAACTGATCTCTACAAAATTGCTATAACAAGAAAAAATGTTCTGTTTATCTTAGATAAGATAGTTAATTAGAGTAACATGTAAAATGATTTTTCAGTAGCACAACTACTAGCTTTAAGTGTTGATTTTTTAGTACATAGTGTCACATGGTAGAGGTGCTCAGGTTTAAATGTCAGGCAGAATTTTGTGTAACTCAGTTTTACTTAAAAAAAACTAAATATTTTTGTTACACTAACACAACCACATCACAGAAACTGGAAAACTGATGCCCTATAGTGGGAACAACTGTATATAAAATTACCTTTCAGTCTTTGAATTTGTTGCAAAATCAGGGTGCATATATCAGCAATGCAATAAACTCTCCTTTCTCATTCAGACAAACAAGTCAGCAAACACAATGATGTATATGTATACACACACACACACACACACACACACACACACACACACACACACACACACACACACACACACATATATATATATATGTCCGCACATTTATATATGTGTATACGTATATATATATATATATATATATATATATATATATATATATATATAAATGTGTGAGTGTGTGTGTGTGTGTGTATATATATATATATATATATACATATATATATATATATACACACATATATATATATATATATATATATATATATATATATATATATATAAAAATATCACCTTCTTAGAGTATATTCTACAGTGATACATCTGATTCTAAAAACGAAACTACAACTAAGAAACAAAAATGTTCCTCCTGATACCACACAGCAGAAACACAGACCTTAAAATTGGTATAACTGACATTTACTGCTAGAAAACTTACAGAAAAGTAAAAGTAAAAGAAACAAATGAAATGAACATAGCAGTGCTTCTACCTGTTCCTGCTGAAATTGTTGCTCGGACCAGAAGTATTCCCTTATGAGCTGTTGGTTATGTAGGCAGTGTTTCACTGCAGGAGGGAGGTTACCCATTAGGCATGTGCTGCAGAAAACAAAGAGTCTGTTTCTTATAAAATCTTAATAAAGATTGTCAGTCTTTGAACATGGACTAATAATGACAACACTCAGCTGCACTGTCTAAAATAAAAGCTATTGGATTTGTCTAACTGCTTAGCTGAGGAAAATGGCATGCAGTAGAATAAAAACAGCATGATGACATTGTAAAACAGACGGCAAATGGAAAGTGATGTCTGGTAGGGTGATGCTGACTCATTGCTGCTATGGAAACTGCATCAGCATTCAAACAGATTTGCACTTTTCTGTGACCTGCATATAGTGCATCCTTATTGGTTGTAAGCGTACACTTCCAGCCAAGGTGGACTGCTGACATAAGCTGACAGGAAAAATCCTTATCTTCTGATGGTTGCAAAGAAACAAAATTTAAATGAGGTGTGTCGGGGGAGGGGTCTGATTTCAAAGAAACTGACCGATAAATAAAACACATGCTCATACCATCCCGGTACGTGACAAAATGTAAAGGGTGAAATTAATATTTATACAGCAACAGGATGTCCTGCTTGAAGATACTCAGACACAGACAGCAGGTTTCATTGCTAGCTTATTATGCTGTATTGCTACTTTCTGTATGTTTTATAACCCTCACTTTCTGGCTTGTCATGTCATACCTCATGCATAGCTCTGCATCCACGTTTAACAGCAGGATTTAATTGTACTTCTGTTTTATCCTCCTAAGAAAAATTATTCTTTCTGAATAAAGAAGGAAGAAATCTGACCCTGACAGTGGCAAAATATGGTCACACATATCTGAGATTTAATGATGTGTAGTAATCATTTTGCTACATTAATTTGATGACACGTGATAAGCCAGTAGCTTGCCCAAATAGTGACTTTAACTTTGATGTTATGTCTTCTTGTAATCCTGGCAAAAGCCAAATTTAATCCAGTGTAAACTGCATTCCATGAGATATCAACCCATATCAGGCATTTTGCAAACTGCAGTCTGAATATATCTTAATGTCTGATTTTTTTTATCTGCAGTGAAAAAATAGATGTGATCATGCTTGCCAAAGCCTAACTCTGGCTCTGCAATGGGAATTCCATAGGGTCTAGATTATAGTACATTGTCTTTTTAACAATATCTTTGGGATGAAGGTATATTAATGGAGTTACATTAGTTAATATGAGTGTGGGACTTCTTGCATGTACCCCAGACTAAGAATGCATAAGAAAATAATCCAGTCTTAAAACACAGAGCCGTGGGCATGTCTGGGAATGTGCGTTAATCTTTTAAGGACTGAGTAAAAATGTCACTGAGCTTGAAATGCCTTCTTTGTAATCCTGTACTTTCCAATAGCTTGTTCCAGACATTCCCTTGCTTATTTGTTGACTAGGTAAGCCCATTGGACAAATTGTTCCTTTCCACGGGTGACCCAGGAACACTGTTTTGCTAAGTGACTTGCTCAGTTAAACAGTTACAGATGAAGGTGGAATGAATCAAACTCTATACCCTCAGCACAGAAAACAACATATTGTTTAAGTCCTCTGTGCCAAATGTCAGACATACAAGCCAAAAGGCTTAATTTTAAAATGAAAGATTAATTCAGAATACCTCAAGTAAAATGACTAAAGAATATAATAAATTAAAGACAGAAGATAAGTTGCCATTCTGAAGCAAATATTTAACAGCAAAAATTATTACAAAAATGGAAAGATTAAATGATATTCCTTTTTTAATCCTAGACAGTAACTATCAGCAAAAAGAAACAAACTATTTATATAGGCCATACAATGTTAAAGTGTTAAAATTATATCTGAAGTTTCTTGCTCATTTATGTGATTTTTAACTTAGGTCACCTGCTTAAACCATTTTATTACTAAGAGTGTTTGATGATTGTTTTAATCAGATTAATTCATAACTGGATATTTTTGTGTGGATAACATCTCTCCTGAATTAGCATTTTACCTGTGACACTGCCATTAGTGGTAGATGGACTTTATACATTATCCCGTACACTTTCAGTATTTCATTGTTCTGAACTATACATCAGTCCTGAGACTTACTAATGTGGTTAATTAACATAAATAAATTTTTTCATTGATGTACCTTTGCAGCTTGATTTATACCTTGGGCTCTGGAAGATTGTGAGTGATTAAATCTAATTTCTATGCTTGCCTGCCCAGTCAGGTATCTTAGTTTTATTTCCTTACAAAGTTGATTCAGAAGTTAGGTATAAAACAAGCTGAGCAACACAGGCCGAAAAAAAAAAAAAACTCTACTAAAAAAGATAGAAATCTTCCAGGCACCGAAGCTTTTGCAACATGTTTGACTTCTGCTTTTCAGTGGTTGATCGTATTTACGTGTTGTGAAGTGGATTTCTAATTATTTTAGAATTCTGGTGGATCGTTCATCTGGCTCATGTTCTTTTTCCTGGTTTGTTGTCGTTTTGCAGTTGTAGAGCGGTTCTGCTTGCCTTGTGCTTCAGATGTTCATTGCAACCTAAGTCTAGTGTTTGATTTTTTTCATTATATGTGCTTATTTCTAGCTGAAAGGAAGTTGGCCAATGTGCTGCATGTGAGAGAGTTGACTGCAGTTTGGTTAACTTAGTTCTCTGTCATAATTAGGAATTAGAAGTCTACCGTGCTGCTATATAAGCTTCTGGTCACATACTTTCATCATCTATAGGAATTATGCTACTGGTATTCTATGAACTAAAGGGTCACCTTGTCTGCTACCATCTGCCTTTATCTTTAAACAGTACTGTTTTGTATTTATTTACTAGGAACACAGGGATGTAGGAAAAATACTAGAAAAGTGATCATGAGGACAATGAAATGCCTAGCCATACATAATCTTTAAGAAGACACTTAAACATTTATCCCTCCTTTCTCAAGCATACAATAGTGCTGACCTCCCAAATTGAGCAGGTCCATACATGATTAGCCTGGTGTAAATTTATGTCTGCCAAAACAATCACCAAGACTAGCCATACAGGCAGATAAAGCAGTAATTTGTTGGAACTATAGTAGTAACTCATTCCATATGCTGGTACTACATTGAGTTAGGAACCTCAAGTGTGACTAATTTTTTTTCTCAGTGTAAATTTAGGTTCCTAGCATAAGTGTTTGTAGATCCACTGTTTTTTTTTCTGAAAAATAGAAGGTCTAATCCATTTGGGTCTTTCATGGATTGAAAAGCAAGACACTAGTCATCTCTTAGCAACTGACAGGTTACTCAGCATAAGGAGAACAGTGCTAATTTATTATGATAGTTGAAGGATTTAATGTCTTAAATAGTTTTGGTTAAAAATCATTGGTGCCTTTCTAGTTGACTGATATGCTTCAGTCTGTGCATCCCAAAGAGGCACCGTGTTCTATAATTGGTCTGATTATGGGAGAGTACAGTTGTAAGATGACTTTTTTTTTAATTCCTTTTGAAATTAACCGGACTAGACAGAGGATTTCTTGATCATGGTGGAAACATAGGTTCAAAAGTGTTTACTAGGCTAACGACCACAAAGGCCTTCTTAAGCCTAGCCATGCATCCCAAATCTCTGACGAGTTCTGATACCCTAGATAAGTGTAAGCATGGGCCTGAGAGATGAACCATTTACAGGTTACCTGTTTGCATTGGAGACATAGGTGCCAAATCAGGGATGAATTTTCAGTTTCCCATCCAATTGTCCAAGTTGCACTTGAATTGGGTTAGGGAGGAGCTATGCTTCACATGGATGGTGAGCCTGTTCCATAGACAGGGTAGTCTCTGGGATACATGCCTATCTTTCCAGCAGGTCCTATTTATATCACAGGTAAAGTTTAAGTCTTTAGAATGGGTAATTCTGCTCTATGAAGATCGAATGAGAGAGAGTTGTCTGCAAAAGTACCCTAGTATCTTATGACTTTAACTGAAGAGGAGTACCACTTATAACACAGAGGTCAGAACAAATTATTTTCCAAATGTATCTATGCTGCACTTTTTTGCATTTAGTTTGGTACCATTTTTAGTGCACCTGATGGAGGGGTTTAGTAGCAGTGAATGATCAGATAACAGTGTTTGCAGACATCAATAAACTTAATCATACTTAAGAAATGCTAGTTTGGATGTCTGCACAATAAATGCCAAAGAGCTGAGTGTACTGATCTCTGTTGCACCCACTAGTTACAATCAAAGTGGCACAGCACTGATCCCTGTGACACTCCAGTAATTACAATTTTATGTTCAGAGGGGATACCAGTAGTTTTCACTACTTGCGTTATGTTGGATAGCTAGTTTGCAATCCAGCAAACAATGTAGGTGCTTACGTTAAGATTGTTTGGCTTTCCAATAATACCAGCATAGAGGATAATGTCAGAAGCCTTGAAGAAATCAAGATAAGCAGCTTGCACTGGGTAAACACTATCCAAAGTCTCTGTAACCTTCTTAAAGAAGTTTACTATGTTCAGGAAACAGGACCTGCTCTTCACAAAACCAAACTTATTGGGGTGTAGATCAGATACCTGCATGTAAATGAGTCCTGCTATGACACTTTTGATGCCTTTGCATATGAGGCTGGTGAGGCTGATAGTCCTGCAATTATCTGGATCTATAGAGGGGCCATCCTTGTGTAGAAGAGTCACAATTTCTGTTCTCCTGGTTTTTGGGGCAAACACTGTGGATATACAGAGTTTGAACAGTTTAAATAGAGGCACAGATAGTGTGTATCTGGCACTGATAAGAATGCAGAATGGTACATTACCTGGTACCATAGAAACATTATTTTTAGCCTTTGGCAGGGATTTTAAGTCTTGTTCCATGGTGATTGTAGGGGAAACTAAATTTTCAGTAATAATGGAAGCAACAATATGAGTAGGAGGGATAACGTTAGCACTAAATTTGTTCGATAATATGTTGGCTATATGCTTAGTATTGGAATGTGTGATATTATTGTTATTTTTATGCATGAATTCACTGCATTCTTGAACATTATTCCTTAATTTCCTGACATAACTGAAGAAAATCTGTAGTTTCCTTTGGTAGCTGTAGCTACCTTAAGTTCATAATCTGCTTTACATTTCCTAATAGTGCTCTTCAGTTTCTTGCTGGCATATTTCTGCGCAGTCTTGAAGTAGGTGATTGGGATTTCTTACAATTTTTCTTTAGTTTCCTTCTTTTGTTATACAGTTGATTAATACAGGAGTTCCATCAGACAGGTTTATACCTGAATTCACCATTATATTTAGGGTAGATGGAATTAAACTTTTCTATGCAGCTGTTTATGATACTAGTAAAACATTAGAGGTGAATATAACAGCCCTTTCAGTTGGACCCATTTGCAGGATATTGCTGGGAATTTTGCATATGTCTTCTACAAGAAGAAGTAGGCATGCCCTGAGGAAGTCCCTGAATACTGCATCAGTTGATGATGGAGTGGTACCATTAAGCCTGACAGAGAAAGATGTTGGGTCAAATATAGCAAGAGATATGCAGATGCCTGGTAGGGGTACAGGTGAGTGATAGGTTGGTAATCACCAGATCAAGGATTAAGTTGGTAATCACCAGATCAAGGATATTAGAGCCTTTAGTGGCTATTTTTGCAATTTGATTCAGTGTGTTAGCATTAACAAAGTCTAGGAAACACTGACCATATCCATTTTAAGAGGCGTAAGTGCGACAGTCAATGTTTGGGTAATTGAAGTTATAGAACAAAAAGTTATTTGGTTTGATATTTAATCTGTCAATGGTGTTAATGTAATTCCATTATCTTTGGGGGACACTGATGGAGATCTGTAATTAGTAATGAAGTAAAAGTTGAATTCATTAAGGGTAATTTGGATTTCCATGTGCTACAAGTTAGGGCTGTGATAATTTGATATACACAGGTTGCGCGTCAGGGCTGGTAACTCGGCACGTAAAAATCATTAGCAGACCGGAGTTCCACTGTGGCGACCCCTAACCGGGAAAAGCCGAAAGACACAAAGAAACTGATGGTGTTTCTGGCAAATACAGATACTACCCCACAGCTGCCCACGGGCCAGAAGGCATAACAGGTAGTAAAGCCTGCTGTAGAAATAGTGCCATCATGGAATTGGAACCATGCCTCAGTATCTACACAGATATGAATATGTCTGAGATGCAGCAAGGTCTCAAGTTCTAGCACTGAATGGTGCCACAATGATTTTGTCCATATTTTAGTTTGAGCTTGTTATGTATGTAGCAATGCTGAATAGGGAGATTCCAACTAAAAAAAAAAAAAACACTATAGGAGCAGAAAAGGATTGGCCAGTATGTGAAAGCCTTGGTATGAGAGTTGTAAACCATCCCTGGTGAAACAGGAAGTTGTAACTATCATCTCATCCCAGAATGACACATAATCGATCACCTTAGATTAACACTTACTTGACCAATTGTTGATTATTCTCTCTTGGTATCTAGATATCATTATTGATGAAGGCAACATACTGCTCAAGACCTGTGTGTCTTTTCTGCCCCTAACACACACAAACACAAAGTGAGTTTCATTATGTCCATGTGCATGGCACTCTAGCTGGAGCACCCCAGACCATTCACTCCCTCATCGGTCATCATCAGATCATCATCATATGTGCCTTGTTTAAGGAACCTTAGGGCCCTTCTGACATCACATATCCTGGCACCAGACAAATGGCTTACAGACATCCTGTTCTTGTCCAGTCTGGTGAGTGGGGAGTCTGTATTACTAACTACAGACTCACCAATGACAAAGACATTTCTCTGTGTGGCAGTAAGCTTAGTGGGCCTTATGGTTTAGCCCTGCTTTCTTGGTGAACCTTGGGTGATCTGTGTGGAGATGCAGTACATGAGAATACAGAAGCAGAACAGTGTGGTGTGCAGAAAACTGAGATATTTTACAGTGTTTTAGGAGGCTCTGTAATTTTTTTCTTTACAGCCTCAGCATAACTTACAGGTTTAGTGGTGTGCTGTGGCTGATGTGATATTGTCGGCATCCTGTGCTTACCGACTGTGGGCTGATGTGACAGGTTTGCCTCTGTGTTGCTTAAATATTTACATCTCTGACAGGTTGGACTATCAGTTGATGGAAGCACTGTACAGTCATTAAGCATAAGGCAGTTGCGCCTGAGAACAGGTCCTGTCAGAATGTCAGATGTTCAAAACATTGATGTTCAGAACAGCAAACTGAGTACATGAAATGGCATAAAGTTTCACTGCCATAAAACTGAAAAATTTTTATTTTATTTTATTTTTATTTTATTTTACATTTGTTAACTGGGAAAGTCCGACTGGACACAGGTCCATTTTCAGCAGAGGCCCGGGGAGAAAAGCTCCAAGCAAACAATACAATTTAATAGTTAAAACACAGCGGTATCTAAAGATACATAATAGTAATATACATATAGGATACATATATGCAGTACATACAGTATATAGTATAGTATAAAAGAACATTCCATTGTAAGTGAGCAGTGAATATATAAAAAAGAAAACAATTTTTTTTCTCTCGAGTTGGGTAGCAAGCATTAGATAATAAGCAGATTACTGGCAACAGGACATAGGGAGGAGTCAATTATCCCTAGCAGCATCCTAGCACTAGCACAGTGATATGGTCTAGCCTGGTGAGTAATTTGTGCAGTGCCAATTAGTTATGTAGTGGGTTTTGAGAAGTTTTTTAAATTGGGAAGTAGAGGTGGTAGAGTTAAGGTGGCTTGGGAGTGAGTTCCAGGTTCTAGCAATAGAGCAGGCAAAGAGAGATTTACCTGCATCATTTTTGTGTTTGATGACATTTATGTGGTTCTGATGACTTTATCTAAGGGTTCTGGTGGTGGTGTAGGGGTGAATTAAGTTTTGAAGTGCTGGGGTCTTATCACAGTGGTAGTAGAGTTTATGTGCTATTGAGAGTTGGTTGAGTAGGAGTAGTTGAGGTAATTCAAGCCAATTTAGTTGTTTAAGGGCAAGACAGTGATTGGATCTATGAGAAGAATCAGTAGCAAATCTGACAATTTTGTTGTAGCAGGATTCCAGTTTGTTTAGTTCACTGTGGTGAAGATTAGTTAAGATAGGGGAGGCATAATGGAGACTGGATAAAAGGTGGGTTCTTGCTAAGGTGGCCTTGGTAGGTCTAGTGATGAACTGTCTATTCCTGTAGAGGAGACTAAGCTTTTTGTTGACTTTCTTAATTGTCTGGGCGATATGAATGCCAAATCTTAGATTATTATCAATTTCAACACCTAATAGTTGTGTGTGTGTAGTTGGGGTAATTTGTATGCTGGCTCTAGAAGTTATGGTAAAATCATTATTTATAGGAGATCTACTAGGGCTAAAGAGAATGATCTTGGTTTTTTGGGATTAAGAATAAGTTTTATGTTAGTGAACCATTCCTCAGCTAAGGAGAAGTTTGTTTTCGGTTATGGCTTTTAGTTCATGTAGGGTGGGGGAGGCACATATAATGGTGGTATCATCTGCATATTGCACAACTGAGGCAGAGGGTGTGGATGAGGCTATTTGGTTAGTAAACAGTGAGAATAACAGAGTCCTAGGATGGACACTTGGGGAACACCTATGCCTACTGGTAAAAGAGGGGACAGTTTTTCTTCCATATAAATGCCTGTTGACGGTCTGTTATGTAGTTATTGTACCATGATATGGTGGAGGAGCTTATGTTAAGTGTTGCTAGACTTTCTAAGAGCATATCATGGTTCACCATATCGAAGGCTTTTGATAAGTCTAGGAATATTGAGGATACGAATAGACCATTGTTTCTATGGTGATTGACAGTGTTGGTAAAGGAGAGTAATGCTGTAGTAGTGCTATGGCAAGGTCTGAAACCATGCTGGGATATGGATAGCATGTTATTTTTTAGGAGGTACTGCATTAGCTGGGAATGAACTACCCTTTCTAATACTTTTGATAAAGGTGATAGGATAGCAATAAGGTGATAGTAATTTCAAGGGACTTACCCCCTTTGTGCAGGGGTATAATATGTTATATTTTCCAGGTATGAGGTACTTTATGTTCTGATATTGACCTATTTATGAGAATGGACACTGGGTAGGCTATAGCTTCAGCAGTTATTTGAAGGAAGTCTGCAGGTTGATTGTCAGCCACCAGTGTGGTTGGTTTCAGTTTCTTGAGAAGTTTAGCAATAGTTTTGGTAGGGACTGGTTCCAGGGAGAAACTGGGGGAGTTGTTTGTTATACTGGTGTGGGTTGGGGTCTTTGTAGGTAAGGGACTATTAGTAGAATTTTGGGTGTTGGCTAGAGCTTGGACTGTTTCAGTAAAATATTTGTTGAATTGGGTGGGGATGTTTTCATGGCTATTTGGTAGATAAAGGTTATGAGTGGTGGATTTTCCCGGGTGCAGTAAAGTGTTAATGTTGGCCCAAAATGTTTAAGGGTTGTTGAAGTATTTGTCCTGCATGGTTGTATGGTAGTTAGTTTTGTCATGTTTTACTAGTCTTTTACCTTTGTTGCATAGTTCCAGATAAGTTTGTCTTGTAATGTTTTTTTGTTTCTGGACTTGTGTCCAGGCTTTGTCCCTTCCTTCAATATGGTTTTGGTATCCTTAGTTAGCCATGGGGCATAGTTAGTTCTGATTCTAATGGTTCTGGGGAGGGGGGTGCATGACAGTTTAGGACATTTAAGAAGGTTGAGTTGAAGTACTGCACAGCATCATCAAGAGGTAATAGTTTTAAGGGAGTCCAGTTGCAACATGTTAGTGAATTGATTAAATCTATAGGTCTGAAGGACTTTTTGTTACGTATTACTCTGAGGATAGGTTGTTTAATGTGGTGGGATTGATTCCTTATTAAGTAGGTTGCTTGATGATCACTCAAACTGTCAGGGAGACAGCCTGAATGCTGAGCTAGAGTGAGGTCTGATAGCAGTATCCAGTCTTAGATAGATTGGCGTTTGGAGGTTTTGTCAGTTCTAGTGGGGTCAGTAATAATTTAGTTAAACCCATGGAGATTTATATGGGTGGAGGGATTATTGCTGGAACAGTTAGTCCAGTCAATGTTAAAGTCACCTAATATTATAGTTTCTTGAGGAAGGGAGGATGAAATCCAGTTTAGTAGGTTTTCAAGTATGATAGTATTATTACCTGGTGGGATATAACCACCTGCAATTATAATGTGTTTGTTGGAGTTGAGTTTTAATTTGCCTAAAATTAGTTATTTGTCTTTTACTTCTTGGGAGTTACACTCAAGTTGTTCAAAAGTGAGGTGGTTTTGGAAAAGTATTGCCACACAACCTCCTTTTTTACTTGTTCTGTCTTTACGTATGATGCTGTAGCCAGGGGCACTAATTTCATTATCATGGTATTCAGGTTTAAGCCATGTTTTTGTTAACACCACAACATTTGGCTTGTATAGAGCTAGTAGGGCATGAATGTCCTGGGTTTTGTCATGAATGCTTCTTACATTGATGTTTAATAGGAGTAGAGATGAGGATGGCCTTAGATATAGTGGATTTGGTTGCTGAATGTTACTGTGAGAAGTACTGTTGGGTCCTGGGTTAGGATGAATGTCCCCACAGCAAAGTAAGGTTTTGGAGGAGGTATGGATAGAGCTTGTTAAGTTTGTGTAATATCCTAGTCTATTTCTGAGAGGTTGGGGTACTGGTCTTGTACTTTAGGGTATTGTAAAGGGAGGTGAGAGATTGGGTGGAGGAAAGGTTGTAGGGTGATATAGGAAATTGTTCTTCCTGTCTTGGACTAGTTGTGGAATCTGTTTGCCATGGCGGAGTAGAGGTAGTATTAAGATGTATGTGGTAAGAGGAGAGGAGTGACAGAAGAAGGAGAGAGAAGATGGTTGATGAGCAATATAAGAATTTTAGTAGGTGGGAGAAGTGTATATAAGACATGTTGTTGAGGTGGAGGAGTAGGTAGGTTGTTGTAGGAGTCATATTTATATTCAAAGTATGCTGGTGTTGATTAGGGACTGTTAGTCAGGGCTGGTAAGTGAGGTTTGATTGGGTAACTGTGAGATGGATGTGTTGGGGGAGAGGTCTACACAGTATAAATGAAATTGAATTAGGGGTGGGTGGGAATGGGGTAGGATAGAGGAGCAAAGTGAGCATAGCGAACGAAGCAAGGCAGCACACTCAAGTAGTTCTAGCAAACTAGAAGAGAAAAAAATCTATCAGTAAGGGGGTAGAATTGTGTGTTATAGTGGAGAGTATGCTGTGGTTAATGTCCAGGGGCCTGCTTTGAATGTAACTGTGCACAAACTAAGCAGAGAGGCTGACAGTTGCTAGGTTGAGAGCAAGGTTATAGAGGTGGATGGAAGGAGATTATAGTAGGGAAAGGTGAGAGTGGGGATCTTATGAGTGGGAGAGAGGACAGAGGGATTCTATCAGTAAGAGAGAGGTCAGAGGGAGGACACAAACAGGTATGGCTGTGTGGAGTGAGGCAATAGAAGGCTATGAGAGTATAGGGAAAGAACGGGCAGAGAACGTGGGTGGGAGAAAGGTTATGAGGGAAGGTGAGTGATTTGAACAAGAGAGAGAACAGGGGTAGTGGGGTGGGGTGTACAGGGAGTGCTATAGCTGACCAGGGGCAGTACCTTTACATAGGCATACAATGGTTACAAGTTAAGGTCTACACCAACTGGTTTTAGAGTGGTAAGATTCCTGAGTACACAGTGTAACATACGTTGTACTTATACTGCACTGTTGCTGGTTGGGAATTCCACCGAGGGAACAACACTCATTAAGTGAGTGGATGGTCTTCTAGGCTGGTTGGGGTAGCAATGTCCATGTTTTGAATGGTATCAGGGACGTTGTACTTATACTGCACTGTTGCTGGTTGGGAATTCCACTGAGGGAACAACACTCATTAAGTGAGTGAATGGTCTTCTAAGCTGGTGTGTACTTGTTTTTACAGAAAGCACACTGTTAAGTGGAAGTGGGTAATTGAATGATGTACAGTTGGCACTGGAGTTTTGCTGATTCTCAGAGTAGTGTAATCTTGGAGTTAGTATATATAATTAGCAGTGGGTGTCGGGAGTTCAGGGCAGTGTCCCTCCTAAAAAAAGTACATTCTGTGCTCTACTTTTTGGTTTTAAGGCAGATCAACATTCTGGCATTTCAATGTTCTGTATTCACTGGTTCTGAAGATCAATGTTTTGAGCATTCAATGTTCAGACATGCACCCCTTAGAATACATAATGCAATCAGACCAGACACAGATAGAGTGAGAGTGGACTGTTGAGCCATGTTGCCAGAGACTGGAGGGCAATGTGCATTACCATACTCAGGAGTTGCAGGAAGACTACAATGGGAGAAACTGATGATTTATGTATGAAGTATTTAGAGCAATACTCTGATGTGAGGTTAGATGGTGGTTAATCGGAAGATTATGGAAACTCAACATTTAAAAGCTCATATTCAAGAAATGTGACATATAACCAAATGTATATGTCCATTGTAAAGCATGTGACAAAAAATATGCCATACAATAGACCATGCAAGCTTGTTGCTGTTACCAAGGAAAACAACAGGCCCACCTACCTAAAACCACTTAAAATATTTAAAGCTTCTCAGAAAAGTATGTCAAAATACTTTCCTAGAGCATTCACTTAACAGATGATTTCAAATATATAGACAGACAGACATACACTTTAATAACTAATAACTGTATCTGACTAGCTGTACATTGATTTTATACTCGCAGCCTATTTCTCTGTTTTAGTAAAGTTGGTATGCTGTATCACTGGTATTATATAGATTTGGAAATGCCTGCATCTTGCCGCTGCAGTTATCAGTGTTAAATGATTAGTTTATCTCTGTTACTCCTTTTGGAAATTTTTACTTCCTAGATGCACTTAGCTTTTGATATGGCTTGGGTATGCCATTATCATCTGTCTTACTTCTAAAGTACAATATTGTATAGTATATCATCTACTGATTATTTTATGTGTATTATAAATTCTGTAAAGCTGTTATGTATGTCCTTCAGGCTATGAGACAGTGTACTGTGTATATTCTAGGGTTAATGTATGTTACATAGCAGAATGTCCAGAGGTCACATGGTGCTGACAAAGCTTTAGAGGAAAAAAATGAACAAATCATGGTGAGTTAGTCTGGTCTGCTATATAGTTCAGAAATCATAATACTGATGTGTGTCCTTGTTATTGACAATTTCATATATATTTTTATATTTTAATAGCTTACTCTGTTTTGAGTGTCCATTGCAGTGCTTAACAGATAGTTTAGCTTGTGTGCGTATGTGGGTATGAATGCTGTACTATTTCGTATCTACGCCAAGAAAAATCTTGATGAGTGGATGGGAAATAGGAAATACACCCTGGGGATCACTTCTGTGGCTCTGCTCGACAGGGGCACAGGAAAATAACTTTCTTGGGTGGCGTAAGTCAGGGAATCTTGATGGCTAGGCTTACTTAGGCCCTTGGGCCGATAGCCTAGTACCTACCTATGAACCTATGAACACACACACTCACACACACACACACACACACACACACACACACACACACACACAAGTTCATGTAATGAATTTGATGGAGGAAGGGAGATTGGAATAAAATTAGAGACCCAAACATTTCTTTCCCTGGTAAAATTGATACAGATTTTAGTTGTATTACAATGGTAAATTAATACATATTCATTCCTGACAGGAAGCTTACCTGTAAAGTGGTGACAAGCCATATAACACCCCACTTCACTGGAAACAAAATGCAACATAGAATTTCACACTTTGCCAATGTATTTGTGATTTTATGGTATTTAGTTGCCCCCTGTAAGACAAAAAGAAGATATGCACATAGAAATAAAATGAATCTAAAGAAATATGATGTAAGGTTGCAATGAAATCATAATGCTAAAGCAAAAATCAGAAAGTCAAAACATGAATTATGTCTTAACAGTGTTTGTAAAAATGCAACAAATACTAGTTTCAGTCCGTTGTACCCATTCTGATAAATGACACTTACTTTGGTAATGTTTTACCTTAGTGATGATAAATGACATTAACTTTGGTAATGTTTTACCTTAGTGATGATAAATGACACTTACTTTGGTAATGGTTTACCTTAGTGATGATAAATGACACTTTGATAATGTTTTTCCTTAGTGATGATAAATGACACTTACTTTGGTAATGTTTTACCTTAGTGATGATAAATGACATTAACTTTGGTAATGTTTTACCTTAGTGATGATAAATGACACTTACTTTGGTAATGGTTTACCTTAGTGATGATAAATGACACTTACTTTGGTAATGGTTTACCTTAGTGATGATAAATGACACTTACTTTGGTAATGGTTTACCTTAGTGATGATAAATGACACTTACTTTGGTAATGTTTTTCCTTAGTGATGATAAATGACACTTACTTTGGTAATGTTTTACCTTAGTGATGATAAATGACACTTACTTTGGTAATGGTTTACCTTAGTGATGATAAATGACACTTACTTTGATAATGTTTTACCTTAGTGATGATAAATTACACTTACTTTGGTAATGTTTTATCTTAGTGATGATAAATGACACTTACTTTGGTAATGGCTTACCTTAGTGATGATAAATGACACTTACTTTAATAATGTTTTTTCTTAGTGATGATAAATGACACTTACTTTGGTAATGTTTTTCCTTAGTGATGATAAATGACACTTACTTTGGTAATGTTTTACCTTACTGATGATAAATGACACTTACTTTGATAATGTTTTTCCTTAGTGATCCACAGGAGAAGCAGTACAAGCCCTACCTTAATCAGTTCATTGAATTAGCTGGTTCCCCTTCCACTCAAATGGTGTGGCTGCACAGTGTGGTTATACTAGTCTAGGGGTATCCCCACAAAATCTAGGGTTGAGTTGGCAAACTCTATTGGTTCATAGATTAGTACTAGGCTAACTGCCTTTGTGGGCCATTTTAAGCCTAGCCAGTTACCCATGTGAGAATCAAACCCTGCACCTTTGGTTTATAAGGCAAACACCTTAACCATTATGCCAACATCCTACCCCCGGGATGGGGGGCATTGGGAAATACAGAAGCCAAATCAAGATATGCCCAAAATTATGAGCAATGTGGTATGAATGACTCAATTAAAGCAACACCTCTACTTTGTCTGTGAAGGGGTAACACAATTGCACACAAATGTCTTCATACAGAAACATGATAGCAGTTTATTCCTGCAAATCTATCCTCCCCACCTGCATGGGCATGAATACACACGCAAACACACACACAGATAGACACACAATGGCACTACCCCTGCCAAGCCAGAAAAATTATTTTTATTTTCAATTAAATAGCAGATGTCAATTTCTTTTATTCACAAACTTATTTACTGTGTACACCTCATATGCGTGAATGTGATAAATGGTCATATTAAGGCAGGTTCATAGGTTCATAGGTAGGTACTAGGCTATCGGCCTAAGGGGCTACGTAAGCCTAGCCAACAATGTTCCCTGGCTTACGCCACCCAAGAAAGTTATTTTCCTGTGCCACTAATGAGCAGAGACACAGAAGTGGTCCACGGGGTGTATTTCCTATTTCCCATCCACTCGTCAAGATTTTTCTTGAAGAGTGCTAATGAAGAACTTTGCTTGACATAGATGGGTAGCCTGTTCCAGAGTATGGGAAGTCTCTGGGACAGGAATCTATCCCTCCAGCATGTCCTGTTTATTGTGGTGACAAGGTTTAGGTCACTAGAGCATGTATCTCAGAGGGATTGGGATTTCTTTAGGTGTAGCATGTCCAACAGCTGTGGGTTTGACATAGCTTTATATATTAGGCAGAGATCACCTCAGAGTAGGTGGGATGTTACGGAGTAAAGCTGGAGTTTTTTGAGGTGGTCAGTGTAGGGCATTTGTTTGAGGCCAGTAATCCTCTTTGTGAGGTACTTCTGTGGCCTTTCCAGCTTCTGCAGATGTCTTGTGAGGTACATCCCAAGGGGCGTTGTACTCTATAATGGGTCTAATGAGTGTCGAGTAGAGGGGAACAATGACCTCTTTTTTCCTGGATGAAAACCCTTTTATGATGAGGTGTGCCACGTAGAAGGACTTCCTGACTACTGTGGCAATGTGACTATCAAAGGAGAGTTTACTGTCCACCTGGGTCCCGAGGTCTCTTATCACACATTTGATGTTAAGTAGATTGCTGCCTATGTGGTAGTTCATGGGTACAGAGTTTTTACCAAATGACACCAGGCATCTGTCTCAGCGAGGCCCTTCTGTAGGATGTCCACATCATTTGGGGACTTGACTATGACTCCTAGTTTGCAGTCATCTGTGAACTTCATTAGCCAGAGGCCTTCTGTGTTAGCCTGTACTTCAGAGAATTAGATACCAATCAGGAGAGGTCCCAGGACAGAACCCTGTGGTACTCCACTTGTCACTGCTTTGAGGTCAGATTTGGAGTCTGCAACTTTTACAGTGTGGGTTCTGTCAGTGAGCCAGTTGGCAACCCATCTTGTGACGTAGGGATTTATACCTAGTTTAGTGAGTTTAGCTATAATTCCAGAATGGGGGATGGTGTCGAAAGCCTTGGCGAGGTCAAGATAGGCTGTGTGAACCACCTTACCCTCATCTACGGCTTTGGTGACTGCCTCAAAGAAGTCAATCAGGTTCAGGAGGCATGATCTGCCTTTCACAAACCTGAACTGGGTGGGATCTAGAGTTTGGAGGTTGCCAATGTCTTTGTTTATGAGTTCCATGAAGAGACGTTCCATGGCCTTGCCGACCAGGCTCATCAGGCTAATAGGTCGATAGTTCCCGGGATCAGTGGTGGCTCCCCATTTGTGGACTGGGATAACTGTTGCTGTGCACCATTCAGTGGGCACAAAGCCTGATGAGAGGCTATTATTGAACATGGTGTTTAAGTGGGGAGCCAGTTCATTCTGAAGTTCATGTAAAACGCAGCCTGGGATGTTGTTCGGTCCCACGGATGCTGTGTTTTTGGCTTTAGAGAGTGCAGCTTTTACCTGCGTAGTTGTGATTACAGGGACACTGCATTCTTCCTGTACAGATATGGGCCCTTTGGGGGGGGGGGGTAAAGTTAGCACTGAACCTATCTGCCAGGATGTTGGCAATGTCAGTTGGTCCTGTGATTTTCATGCCTTCGTGCTGTAACTCAGAGCAGATCTGGGTGTTGTCATCAAGATTCTTGACATAGCTATAGAATGCTTTGTGGTTGTCCTTAGAATTAGTGGTGATTTTGTTTTTGTAGCTAGCTTTGGAGGATCTTATAAGGGATCTCAGCTTCATACTGAGGCTGACCAAGGAGCTCCTCCACTCATGGGATTTTACTCTCTTTTGCAACAGTTTCTTCCTTCTGTTGTACAGTTTGTTTATGGCAGGGGACCACTAGATTGGCTTTCTTTTTTTTTAAGGATAGCATCTTGATTCTGTTTGGGATAGCATGATCCATGCACTCGTGTAAGTGCTTATAGAGTGCATTTGTGTAGGATTCAGCAGTTGTAACTGTATTGTCCATCTGCATGGGTGTCATGAAGTTCACCACTTCTGTCTTAAGAAGCATGAAGTTGGCTTTGGAAAATTTTTTTACCGTAGTTTCCTTAATGGGATGTGGGGATGGGATGTTGATATCAAGGATGATTAGCTTATGATCGGATTGGACCAACGAGGAGTTAACTTCAGGTGTGGACCACCGGTCACTCATGTTGGTAATGACTAGGTCTAGGATAGTGTTGTTCTTTGGTGGTGGTGTAGATGAGTTGATCCAGGGCATTGGAGTTTACGAATTCCAGAAAGTGTTGAGCTAAGGAGTTGGTACATGAGTAGTTTTCCCAGTTAATGGTGGGGTAGTTGAAGTTGCCCATTATTAAGGTGTTTGGTTGACCCCTAATATTTTCCAGTACATCAAGAAAAGAGGAGTGGGAATCCTGGGGCATGGTGGGGGATCTGTAGCAAGCTACAATTTGGATTTCAGTTTTGCCCAGAGTTAGTTGCACTTGGATAACCTTGGATGCATTATGCTGAGCAACTAGCCTGGAGGTGTGGATATCCTTAATGAATATGGACACACCTCTGCCTTTCATTTTTCGGTTCAGGTTACGTGGCCGAAATGTGTGGTATGAGTTATAGCCTGGTAGTGCAGGGGTGCTCTCTGGAGCCTTGAACCAGGTCTCAGTCACTGCACAGATATCGATGTTCTTCATTTTAAGGAGTGCCTCGAGTGAGTGCATTTTGAGATTTAGACTTCTAGCATTGAGTAGCATTACCCTCAGTTTTTCCTTACCTGTTCCTGTTACAGTGGTGAATTTGTTATTTGAACCTTGCCCAAAAATGGCACTATAGGAGCAGCAAGAGCCTTAGCCAATATCCAGAATCCCAGGGGCGACAGATGCAGGCCATCTGTGGCAAAGCATCGTGGTCTGTCGACCATGTCATCCCAACCAGACAGATACTGGATCCCCTTAGAATGACACCAGAAGCTTACCCCATTGTTGAAGTCAATCATTTTGTCCTTGCACTGCGGTATCATTCGGGGTGATGGCAGAGTGCTACTCAGGGCTAGGGTCATACCTGCCTGGGCTACAAGATCGCAGAGCTCTTCCATGTCTCTTTTCATGTAGTCCAGGGAGATACATCTCAGGTCATTCACACCAACATGGACAATGACAGAGTCATATTTGTACTTGTTGTGGAGTGACCTGAGTGCGTGGGTTATGTGGCGGATCCTGGCACCCAACAGGCAGTTGACAGTAACCTTCTTCTTGTTTAGCCTGATGAGTGGGACATCAGTGTGCCTGACTATAGAGTCACCTATGACTAGTGTGTTGGGCACGTTGTTTTGCCTTATTGGCTGTGGTTGAGTGGCACACTGAGTCTGTGGGCTATGTGTTATTTGGGTTGTGTTGGGGGATGGAGGCTGCTTGCGTTTCTGCTTTGGAGGTCTCTGTTGCTTAGACAGATTATTATTGAAAGCCTCTGCGAATGTTTTTGTGTTACTATGTGTGGATTTTAGTGGTGTAGATTTAGTGAGACTATGTGATGAGTGTGGTGTGGTGCAAATGTTTACCTTCTCCTCCTGACTTCTCCTCATGACTCATGTAATCATACTTTATTCACATAAATGTGCATTAGGCCTACAAAGACAGAGCAATGACTTAATCAAAAGACAGTAGGGGATCGGTCACCTTCTTTCAAACATTGCATGTGTATCCACCAGCTATAGCCACTTAATCTACTATGTATATCTCGAACATCTGATCATAATAAATAATAGGAATAATAATAGTCAAGGTCATGTAATGAACAAATACCCATAATAAGATATTCCAACATGTTCCACACAAATGAAAGGTAGGCCTGCAAAGTCATATTGTGATAAACAAATGTCCATAATAAGATATTCCAACATGTTCCACACAAATGGAAGGTAGGCCTGCAAGGTCATATCAGTGAATTAATGAAACTACAGTAGGTGGCCAGTCACTTTTATTTACATACTGACTCTATATCCCCCAAGTACAGACATTTTACTGACTGTGGACACTTCAGATGTCTGGTTATCACAAATACTATTGCTACTTCTATGACTACTACGACTACCTCCACTAATTATAATAATAGCATTAATAATAATTGCAAATATAGTATATTTTAACTTGTTTTATACATACACTGAAGTTTTACTGCATCTAGCACCACCTTGAAGCAGACATAATAATGTGAACTCAGTTTCTTGTTATAACGTATTTTATAGAACAATTCTGACTACTTAAAATTCAAATGCTCCAGTTCTGTATATATTAAACACTACTTCCATGAACACAGCTCCCAAAACAAATTTTTTTCAATTCATGAGTTACTATTCAATTCTATGCAAGCACACAAGCCAAATAAAGCTTGTCCTGGCACTTTTTGAACCCAAGGTTTGAAGCACTTTAGAATAGCAGCAATTGCCGTTCAGATATCTGAAACCATTGCATCAGAGCCACAAGCACATGCAGTTGGAAAAATGGAGTATAGGTAGCATTCCAGCCAATGACTTCAGGCTTTGGTAAGAGACATGTTTTGTGAGTGGAGCTGAACTTAGCTTTGCCATGAAATGACTCCCAGATGGCTGGGTCCCAGGGTAATTGCTCAATTTGCACTCTCTAATGTCTGCCTTCTGTCCAAATCAAGAAGAAATGTTTACATTGCCAAACAGCAGCATTATAATTGTATAGGAAATAGCTGCATTGAGCACATGAGAGCACAGACAGCAAAAATATAGTAAAAGGTACTGTAGAAAAACAAATGACTACTTGACAAGACAACCAAGTAGTTACTTAGGAAAGAGTTTAAAGTACAATGCATACACCCCTCCCACCATTAACATGGGCCCCTGCTGTTAGTTAGAACAGACCAGATCCCCAACCCACTTATTGCTGGCAAATAATCATGCCTGCTTTTAGTGACATTAGTCAAAATAACTAAATTAAAGACAATTTTTACACTGTCAAGTGCTAACCCCAATACAGCACACAGTCTGTGATCCATGTTCTCACAGTTGTTGCCAAAAGTAGCTGATTTGTTGCCGAAAATAGTTGATTTATACAACTCTTCCTCCTATAGCCACCATCTAGAGTCTGTGCTGTTGCTCACAACTCTATCCGTGGGCAAATTTGAGTTGGAAACACTCAACATAATATTTTAAAGTTTTGATGTGACAAATTAATGTTTTGAAGTTTTGTATTAATATAATATGTACTGTCTGTCACTTGAGCTTTTCTCCCCAGGCCTCCACTGAAAAAGGACACATGTCCAACTGGACTTTCCTGGTAAACAAATGTAAAATAAAGTAAAATAAACATACTTTCCGAAGTAGAAGGAATCCCACAAGCACATTAAGAACATGCAAATTCTCTTCAGGCACGGGCGTGAGATCAAGATCAAACCTTGTACCTTATGCATGAGAGGCAAAGGTCTTAACCGTTATGCCAACTGTAGAGCAACACAGCTGGCTTAATGTTTTCTGTGAGACAAATAACTGAGAAGCAGCTACAGATGAGGAAAAGTCCCACTGAACATTCACAGACATTAAGAAAGGATATGACTAGGTTCCATGAAAGCTGATTTGGACAGTCCTAGGATGGTTCAAAGTTCTGAAAACATTTGTAGAGTTAGGGCAGGCTATGTACAAGGACCTATTGACATAAGTACAAACAGTATTCGGACCTACAAAGGAGCTGCCAGTGGCAGTGGATGCGCATCATGCTTCAGTTGTAAACCCACGTCTTTTCATTCTGATGACATCCACAACTGTTGGCAGTACAGAGATATCAAACTCCTGTTACATTGCATGAAAGTTATGAAAAGGGTGAATGATAAATGAATACACAGAATAGTAAAAAGTAAGACTGCTACATTAGCAAACAGGACAGAGGGGACAGGTAATCAAAGCTGCTGTATGAAGATAACGGGGCATTGCAATCAGTCTGTGAACAAGAATTTCAGCAAATGATTGGGAAATGGAATGAAATGCAAAATAAAAGGTAAATAGGATTAAACTGTGGACAGATATGACAGATGTAATGGCAGCAAATGGGGAAAATCAGAAAAAGATGAAAATTGACATAGCAGGGAAAATAGTGGAACAGGGTGACAACTTCAAGTCTCTGGGAGAATGGGTTGAGGAGAACGGAAATCTGAATGATAGTGTTAAAGCTGGAATCAGAGGGGAACCAGTCACCTGACACAGATTGTCAGGAGTAATGTGTGTGACAGAAGAATGCCATAAAACATAAAAAAAAAAAAAAAAAAAAAAGATAACATTTAAAAACATGTTTTTGGAGGGTGGCAAGCCCCTCTGCACCACCACACCCCCTGCAAATTAAATATACTAACTCCGAGATAGCACTACAGTGAAGAGAAAGATAATGTTCCTGTTCTGCACTGTACAGCGATCTACATTACCATTCTCTTCACTGTACGGCGATCACAGAATTAGTATATTTAGGCTGCAGGGGGTGTGGTGGGTGCAGGAAGCCTTGCCCCCCTTGCAAAAACATGTTTTTAAATGTTATCATCTTTTTTTTTTATTTTACAATTTCGAGATTCCACAATCTCGACATTATGCTTCGGGATATTGAAAGTCGAGACTGTGGGATCTTGAAATTTAGAAGTGGACCCATATATCTATATCTATATATATATATACATATATATATATATATATATATATATATATATATATATATATATATATACATATATATATATATATATATATATATATATATATGTATGGGTCCCCTTCATTAGAATGAACGTTTACAAGTTTGAACCACATATGGCCAAGACCATATGTTCGAACTTATAAAAGTTTGATCGGACTGAATGGAGATCTCTGTACAGTGCGGAAAGGGAAGATTTCTCATTTCCACAATGTAGTGTGATCTCGGAGTTGGTATATTTAAGTGAGGGGGTGTGGGGGGTGCAGGGGGCATAGCCCCCATGCTATAGATGTTTAGTTTTGTGTTTTATGTTGTTTTATTTGTTTTTACTTCAGTGTTCGAACTTTTACGAGATCGAACATATTGTCTCGGCCATATGTGATTTGAACCTGTAAAAGTTCAATCTACTGAAGTAGATATATATATATATATATATATATATATATATATATATATATATATATATATATATATATATATATATATATATATATATATATATATGTATATATATATATATATATATATATATATATATATATATATGTATATATATATATATATATATATATATATATATAATTTTCTTATTTTTTGTGCAGCTATGCATTTGTAAAATTTCATTAACAAGGACATTGGCAACCTCCAAACACTCAATTCCACACAGTTTGGCTTCATCAAGGGGAGGTCATGTCTGTTAAATTGGTCGACTGCTTTGAGACAGTCGCCAAAGCCATGGACGAGGGGAAGATGGTGCACACTGCTTAACTTGACCTGGCCAAAGCCTTTGACTCTATTCCGCACTCGGACATAATAGATAATCCATCTCAAGTAGGCATCAATCTGTATGTTACCGGATGGGTAGCTAACTGGTTCACTGATAGAACCCACCTAGTCAAAATAGGGGAAGTCATCTCAAGCAGTAGACCTATAACAAGCGGCATACACCAGGGTTTGGTCTTGGAGTCTCTGTTATTTGGGATGCACTTTTCTGAGGTGCAGGCCAAAACCAGTGGGCTATGACTGATCACGTTTGCATATGACTGCAACCTGGGCACCTGTCATCAATTCCCCTAGTGATGTGGATATCCTCCAAGAGGATCTCACTCAAACAAATGACTGCTGCCAGAAACATGCTCTCAAGCTGAATACCAAAAAATGCATTGTCATCCCATCTGGGGAGAGTGACATCCCCACAAATTATCACATTAATAACAATATCCTAAAGACACAATCAGTCGTGAGGGATTTGGGCACCCAGGTTGATAGAAACCTGACTTTTGACCACCATGTTGCTTCCATTTTATGGAAAGCTTTCTACAAGGCCCAACTCATAAGTAAGGGTATCTCATCCAGCAACAAGGAGGTCATAACATTCCTGTATTCTTCCCTTATAATGCCCATTATTGAGTTCAATGCCTCATTCGGCATGTACCTTGCAAAGCACATACAGCAGCTGGAGAGATCACAGAGGTTCCTCACCAGAACATTCCAGGACCTCAAAAGTGTACCATATACAGATAGGCTAAAAGCTCTATCCCTCTACTCATTTTCATACAGACTCTTCAGAGGTGACCTCTGTCTGGCCCAAATGATCTCGGACCCTTCCTTGATTGGATTGCTGCATATACACAAGTCAAGCTCCACTTAAGTAACCCACACACGAGGCCTCAACTAGGTCTGTGACATCAATAGGACTTGTTGGCAGGACAGATTTGTCTTCCAGAGACTCCCCATCTGTGGAATTAACTCCCTCTCCATGTCAAGCAGAGTACCTCTTTACCCCTTTTCAAGCACAACCTGGTAACTGGCTGGGAAACAGAAAATGCAACCATGGGATTCCACCCGTGTCCCTGCTGGACGGGGGTATTGGGTGGTGACTTGGCTAAACATGGGCTAAACTCTTGGCTAGGCTTATAAGGGCCTCAGGGCCAATAGCTTAGTAACTTCCTATGATCCTATGATTAGCAGTAGCAGTGTATTATATGACTCTCCCAAAATGTTGGTGTCATTTTTTGCTCCTAGTAAGTATGTAGTGCTGTAGGTATTGCTACCTTTTCATTTTTCTGTTTGTTAGTGTTTCACTGTTTCTCACTCTCTCTCTCTCTCACCATCTTTCTCTCTCTGTACTTGTCTGTGCATGTGCTCCTGCATCCATTGCACTCTGTCTCCTACAGACTGCTGAGAGGTGATCTATGTCTGGCCTTCAAAGCATATTCTAATCCAGCCCTTATGGACTTGTCGCATAACGAAAAAACAAATGGCATTAGAAACACCTGATCTAGGGGCCTACACCTTGTCTGCAACATAAATAAGAAATCCTGGAGAGGAGAGGCAAGTATGTCGCTCAGACAGTACCCATTTGAAATGTTGGAACCCACTAGAGTGAGCCCTGAAACATGAGACTGAATGCCCAAATGAACAGATTTACAGATAATAAGTCTCAGATGGCCATTTCTCAAAATGTTACCTTTTATCAGAGGTATGGCAATCTCAGAGTTAGTATATATAAGTTTACAGGGTTTTGGGGCTTGCTTCCCTACAAAAATGAATTTTAAAGAAGAAAAGTAATATTGAAGATTTGCTGTTCTCCTGTATTTTCAATGTTTCTTCCATGTGTTGCCACTCGTTATTTTAAGTGCTGACATTTCAGTAGGGAATCATCTCAGAGACTACCCCTTCTCTAGAAACTATTTTCCATGAATCCAATTTATCTCTTGTCTTCCACCTATGTCCCTATAAAGAGGAAGCCACCCATACTCAGGCTATAATCCCAATAAAATGAGTAGTTTAAAAACCAATCAGATATATTTGGGAAGCAAGGCTAGGCTTAAAAAAGGAACTTTACTTTCATTAGCCTAGCTCATTCAAGCCTATAACACCTTTTTTTGTATACTTCCATTTAACACCTTATGGCATCCATTTGGGTCTGACTTTTGTAACTAAGTAACGTGTAGCAAAAGCAGACATCATTGGAAAGGGGAATACGTAATTAACAAAATGACGCTAAGATTGCTAATTTAGGATGTCATACAGTAGAAAATTAATCACTGTATTCCATTTATTATTCATAGTTTCACATTTATTTTCAGATTTTCATAACTGAGAGATCTACATAATATTTAGGGGTACGGTGTTAAATGCTATAGTGTGAGACAGGAAAATTCATTGCCATTGTCCATTTATCCCACACTAAAGTGAAAATATTTTTACTTCTTTGTTAGTAATTGCAAGGTATGCCATGGTGGTGCAGCGGTAGCATTGTCGCCTCACAGCAAGAGGTTTTCCTGTTCGATTCTCGGCTGGAGTGTCTTCTGTGTGGAGTCTGCATGTCCTCCCTGCGGTTGAGTGGCATTTGAATGACATGCGTGAATGGGCGTGCCTTCATTGAAGGTTGGGCGTCGGGCTGGCAACTCGGCACCATAAAAATCTACTACCAATCATTAGCGGACCGGAGCACAGCTGTGGCGACCCCTAACCACGAAGAGCTGAAAGAAGATTATTATTATGTTAGTAATTGTGAAAATAAGCAAAATGTCCATATGTACTTAATACTTCAAAACCCAAATAAATTACAAACTGTTGCAATGCTTCAAGTGAAACCTCAGATATTGTTGAAGAAAACTGCCATTGATATTTGCATTGTTAGTTGCACATTTTGAGAGACATTCAAGTTATTTATATTGCTGATTATACAATCAAGCATGTTATCATATTTCTATAAATAACTCAATAAATATGAACTCAGTGAAGGATTTCTTACTATCGAAGCTAATGCCTGGTTAACAAAAGCATTCAAACAATGTGTGTCTAGGCTGTACATTTTCCAAGATATGACAATTTGTGAAAGTTTAGGAAAAAATATAGTTCTGGGTTTGAGTGCATTATAATATATTATAATATTTATGGAAAAACTGTGAATAAACTAACTATTATCACTATAAAGAATACTTCTTGTTGACAGCATTACTAGTTTTACAATTTTAATAACTTTTATTTTTCACAAAATATTTTCATTTGTTTATCTAATGTTCTTTTTAAGTTTACTTTTCAGAAAATGTTCTGGAAAGCAACGCTGTGTGTGGGCTGCTACAGGTGTGCTATTCCACGTGAGCTAGTAATTACCTATGAACCCAAGAATTTATGAACCTATGAATGTTGAAAAACTGGGCTCTTGAAAGAATTGTTGTTTCACTTTTACCATTAAACATACACTTTTAAGATATCAAAACTTGGCAATTCACTCAGCTCTTCTGATGATTTGGATTCAAGAATTATCAAAATATATCAATGAATGATTGGTCAGATTAGCATCAGATTGCTTTTATAGACGTCACATGTTTCAGTCTAGCAACATAGGATCATAGGATCATAGGAGGTTACTAGGATACTGACACAGAGGTCATTTCAAGCCTAGCCATTTCTTCCAAGTGTAATACCATAGATACTATGGTCAATACCCAGGACTGTATTTTGTAATGTCTGCCCATGTCCAGGAGGGTTGTGGGTGTTATCCCTGGTAAGAATTTATGGTGCCCCATCCACTCGTCCAAGTTCCTTTTGAACAGTGTCATAGAGGTGCTCTGCTTTACATGAATTGGCCTATTCCAAAGATGCAGCAGTTACAGGGAGACAAATCCATCCCTCCTGCATGTTCTATTCATGTTCTATTCAAGTCACAGGCCATATTTATGTCCCTGGAATGGGTAGATCTAGTCCTGTTTGATTTACATATGTGCAGCAGAATCATTAGGTTTGGGCCAGAGATTGCTCTGTAAGCCAGGCATAAGTCTCCCCTAAGAAGTCTATATGATACAGAGTATGATGACAAGGACATTAGTCGGTCTGTGTAAGGCACGTGTTGGAGTCCCTTGAGCTTCTTTGTCAAAAACCTCTGGGTCTCTCCAGTTGCTGCAGGTGCTTTGTATGGTTCATGCCAAAAGGGGCATTATACTCAATTATGGGCCTGATTAGTGACAAGTATAGAGCAGTTAAAACCTTCTTTGCTCTAGAGGCAATGCCTTTGCTAATCAAGTGTGCTACATAGAAGGCCTTCCTTACTATAGTAGACACCTGGTGGTCAAAGTTAAGGTCACAGTCTACAGTCTACTTGTGATCCCAGATCCCTTACCACTTTGTTGGTACATGAGGTATTGTTGTTGATAGTGTGAAGGGACATTGTTTGTGCTAAAGGGAATGATGATGCATTTCTTTGCATTCAGTTTGAGATGGTGACTAAGACACCAGTCTTTAGTTTGCGTAAGACCCTCCTGAAGTATACTGGCATCATTTGGGGATTCAATACTTGCATCCAGTCTGCAGCTGTCCACAAACTTGGTCAGCCACAGCCCCTTAGTTTTGGCCTGAACATCTGAAAAGTATGTACCAAACAGTAGGAGGATCAGCCCTGCCCCTTTTGGCATCCTGCTGGTAACAGGTCTGCTGGTTGATGTGGAGTCACCCACTTTGATAGTGTGTGACTGTTATGTGAGTCAGCTGGCAACCCATCTTACAACAAAAGGGTTTACATTCAATTTGCTAAGTTTATCGGTAATGCCTGATTGTGGGATTGTGTCAAAGGCCTTTGCCAAGTCAAGCTATGCTGTGTGCACAGATTTGCCCTTGTTAATGGCCTTGGTCACATTTTTGAAGACATCTACCAGGTTTAACAGGCAGGATCTGCCCTTGATGAAGTTGAATTGGGTTGGATCCAGGGTTTGGATGTCACCTATGTCTTTATTTATGAGATTAATGATGATACGTTCCATGACCTTACAGATGAGGCAGGTCAGACTTATGGGTCTATAATTCCCTGGATCTATTGCTAAGCCACCTTCGTGGAGGGGAATAACTGTTGCTGTTCTCCATTCTGCAAGAACAGAGACTGTGGATAGGTTATGATTGAATAGGTTACTTAATGGTGATGCTAGTTCATGTTTTAGTTTGTTTAGAAGACTGCCTGGGATGCCGTCTGGTCCCATAGAGGCTGTGTTTTTTGCCTTAGACAAGGCTTTAATGACCTGCTCTTTGGATATGTAGGTTGGGGGTGGAGGTTTAGGGCAAGGTTTGTGACAAGTTTGCGGGGGATAGGGGAGTGAAATTTTCAACAAATCTGTCTGCAAGTAGGTTTGCTATATCTGCGGTATCAGTGTGTGTGATACCATTAGTCACTAGTTTGGACCATCCTTGGGTCCTACCTTTTAGGCTATGTATATAACTGTGAAAGACCTTATGGTTATCCTTGGATGTGATTGTTAGATTTTTCTCAAAGTTACCCTTAGAGGATTTGACATGTTTTATTATTTGCCTGTTGAGGCTGAGGAGGGTGCTTTTCCATTGTTGGGACCTCATCTCAGTTTTCTTAGACAGCGACCTTTTTGCATTTGTTGCAAAGTTTGTTGATGCTGGATGTCCACCAGGGTGGCTTGTTTTTACTTGAGGCTCTGGTTTTGATTCTTTCTGGAACAGCTGTACAAGTGATTGTACAGGGCTTCAGTGCAAGCTTGTACAGGGCTTCAGTGAAAACGTTGGTGTAGTTACCACTTCCAGCTGGTGATGGGTCTTAGAATGCATTTATATCTTCCCTAGGAGAGCATGGTTTGCTTTGGTGAAGTTTATTAGTCTGACTTCACCCTTTGTGAGTTCTGGTGCTAGTGCCAGTTTGAAGGCAACTGATTTGTGGTCAGATTTAACTAATGAGGGTCCAGCAGATGCGACGGTGCATCTGTTTGTCATGTTAGTGAGGACCAGATCTTGTATGTTTGTTCCTCTTGTTGGGGTTTGAACAATTTGTTCCAGGGCATTTGAATTAACAATGTCAAGGAACTTTTGCTCAAGTGAGTTAGGGCTAGAGTAGATTTCCCAGTTAATAGTGGGGTAACTGAAATCCCCTATGACCAGAGTGTTTGGCAATATTAGGATTGACCCTAGTTTGGTCAAGTAGGCTTTGTGTGCATCATAATTCATGGAGGGTGAGCTATAACTAGCTATGATTTGAATGGGGGTTTAACCCACAATAATCTCAGCTCGGAGTAACTCCATGGAGTTGCCCAGTCTAACAAGTTGGGAAGTGAATTTATCTCTAATATTGATAGAAACACTGCCTCCTTATTCTCTAAAGCCTTGATCCATGTTTCTGTAACTGTACAGACATCTACATCTTCTAGTGATGGAAGTGCTTCCAGGGTGTGCAGTTTTTGGTTTAAGCTCCTAACGTTTAGCAGCATAACCATTATTTTGTTATGATTGGCAATTTTCATGTCAGCAATTTTGTTTTTAAGACCTTGCTTAAAAAAGGCACTATGGGGGAGACAAGAACCTTTGCCAGCAGCTGAAAGCCTAGTGTTTCAAGGTGCAAACCATCTCTGGCAAAGCAGTGGAGTTTGTTGACCATGTCGCTCCAAGCTGAAAGAAACTGGATCTCTTTGAATGGCACCAAAAACTAAGCCAATTATTGAAATCAATCATTTTTTGTTTATACTATGGCATCATTCTAGGTGAAGGTAATATGTTGCTCAAGGATAGGAACATGCCTGCCTTGGACATATACTCAGAGAGCTCACCTTCCAATCAAAAATAGCTCAGAAAATGTGCTCAGAATACAACAGCCACTATAAACAGATCTACATGCAGCATGGACTATGTTACATCTAATAGCTACACTAATTTAGGCTAGAAACACTAACATTTTTAAACAGCAGAAAAACAGCAGTGAGACACCAAATAATATTTTAAACACCTAGCAAACAGCAAGGGGACACTAAAGAATGTTTTAAACAGCAAACAAATTTCTTATTTAAAATGCTGCTTGAAAGGCGAACAGAACAAGCAGAACAGATGCTTTGCAAACAGTGAAAAGTAGCAACAGTTAGTTTGCAAACAATGAAAACAGCGAAAAAGCTTTGCAAACAATGAAAACAACAAAATATGATTTAACAGGCACAGTAAGGCAGACAAATGCAGTACAATCAGTGCAGTTTAGTTTACAGTATTAAAACAGTATTAAATAGGCAGAGTACAGTAAAAAGTACAGTAAATAGTGCAATCGAGCAAAAAACAGGCAACTTATGTTTTTTTGGAAGCTCAGAAACCTCTAGTCATCTGGTATCTCAGCTCACAGTTGTGGCTGGTAGCCCACCTCAGTTCAGCTCGACTCAAAACAAGCAGAAACCTGCTCAAATGCAGGGCTTAAATATCAGAAGCTAAAAACATAAAAAAATTAAAAACTTTAAAAAACTCAATAGAACAATTAGCCTTAAGTCAGATTTAAAGCACTGTACAATGTCATAAGGGACCGTATACATTAAGATATTGCAAAATTCAGATGTTATGTCTGTGGAATTAAGTAACACACATGACACAGACATCAACATGTTGAAACAAATAATGTTTGTTGTGTCAGTCATACTTTGCTATAGCTGTCCTCCATTTAAAAAATAATTTATTTTCTCAGGATAGATACTGAAATGAAAATATATTAGAAGACACTGCAGCTTTAACATTAGAAATGATAATCAATTACAAGGCAACTGACAAAATATGTATTAATTTATTTTTTGTGTTAGTAGGATACAGTTACATCATTTGTATAGTAGGTCAAAATAAATGTTGTTAGTTGTAGTAGTTTCTTCACAAAATAAAACTTGACAATATTCCTATACCTTTTAGTAACTGTCAAAAAGTGCATGATTTAATTTGTCTGCTTGATTGTATAGTTCCATAGTTTGTTCTGGTTCCTGTCCTGCAAATGAATTAACATTAGCATATTTTTTAAACATGATTAGCAGGAGGCCAGAATATTAATACTTACCAGCCTTATGAACAAATCAAAGACTGACCCTGTAAACTTACTGAAGAATTTAAAAAGGTAATTTGTGCAGTTTTTAGGAATCATAATGAATTGTTCTGAGTTATTCGTATATGCAAACCATGTAATAATTTGTGTATGACATAATGATGACTTCATGCAATTATGTGCATTTTCTCATCTGTAGAATATAAGAAGCCACCATTTGTGGAGGATATAAGTTTGTGATATCTGGTTAATTGAAATAACTAACACAACAGAGCAATAGGCTGCAAAGTATATCTCTCAAGACCTTGGAAAAATGTTTTCAGCTTAGGACTGCTTCAGAATTCATAACTTCATAAAATGGTCTAAGACTGTTTAATGTGGTTGGGATGCAAGCCAGTAGAAATAATAGTTATAAAACAGGATCTCATGATTAGATCAGCAGTTTTATGTTAATGAAAGGAAATTATTAAGAAATCTGAAAATAACATTTAACATTTTCATGAAATATTGAAAAGCTAAGAGGAAACTGGTGTCTGTAACACAGCATGAGTTTACACAAAAAGGAAGAATTATATAACACTGTTTCTAGTTTTAAAACCATGTTGTTAAAAAAACAGCTTTTCTGAGGTTGCAGCTATTACCAGCAGTAGGCATTAGGGGTCTTTGCTTATTTGGAAATCTTAATCACTGGTAAAGCATAAGGCTATTTATCCATTTCTGTGTTTGCCGTGTATAGAATATAAAATGATTTCCCTTAGGGAACAAAATAATATATACATATATATATATATATATATATATATATATATATATATATATATATATATATAGATAGATAGATAAGGATATACATTTTATATATATATATATATATATATATATATATATATATATATATATATATATATGTATATATATATATATATTTATAGTCTTGCTTGATGAAACCAAACAATGTTTGTAGGGTTTCATTATAAGGTAGTATTCATGTAGATTAGTAGACTTTTACAAATGCAATGTGCATATTTAATTTACAAATGCAATGTGAATATTTAATAATGTTAATGACAATGTTAATCCCCATCCATTAGAGCTAATTGTATTTCATGAATACATATATTATGGTCTGAAAAGGAAATGCATTACCTTATTGACCAACTGAATAATATTTACGGAACTAAAAAACTTTACATAAGTGACTAATGAAACAAATATTCCATGAGAGGCAGTATCACATAATTCAACAAATGTGGAAGTAAACTTGTACATTTAAAATTTTCACTTAAACTAAGGAACCCAAACTGCCAAAGAGAGGTCCATGTTGGGCTGCCAAATTCTAAAAATCTCATGCCTCGAAATAACAAATGTAAAACAGTGAAAGGGACAATTATCGAACAATGGCAACTTAGAAAAAAAAAAATACATCGAATGGCCATAGTTGGCCAACAACCAGTAAGTAATGCGATGCATAAGGTAAGTGAAGGGAAACCTTTTAAATTTGCCCTCTTCCCATTATAGTGTGATCTTAAAGTTGGTATATATAATTAGGGGAGGTGTGTTGGAGGGTGCAGCCCCCCGATCTTGGTTGATTGTGTGTGTGATGTTGGCTGACTATCATCATTTGATGTATTTTTTTTTTCAATGTTTCCATTGTTTGATAATTGTCCCTTTCACTGGTTTACTTTTGTTGTTTCGTAATTCGAGGTTTCTAGTATTTGGTAGCCAAACATAGACTCTCAAAGAGAGAGAGCATTTAAGACAGTCTGAAACTCATTTAAATCCCTGTAGGAAAGTACAACATGCAGGGGGAGCTATTCAAAAACAAATAGTGCAGCATAAGGCAAAATAGGATGGTGAGCAGTGATGCACGAGGCGAAAGTAATTCAGCGACATATGAAACATATCCATCCTAACTAGAAAATAATGCAATAATCATCACATGCAAATGATCATATAATAGACTGCAACTGAGTGTGAGCATGTTAATTAAAGGCATCACTTATGCAAATTACAGAATTCAACATGGCACAGTAATTTAGAAACCTACACCATTTACAGGATGAGAGTTGTAGGGGATTACCTTTATCTGAACACTATTATTTCTCAGTAAATAGGTGTACCGCACATGCTAAGATACTAAGAGTAGTGTATGCTTCAGTTGGTGGACAGGTCTTATTTGCCATTTTAAGGGCCAGTGTCTATGATGTTGCATGCAGCAGCCCTCTGAGTCAAAGAATAGCCTGTCAGTGAATAGGATACCATCCCTTCTTTGACTGGAACATAATTGACTGTTACTGTGTAGACAGGAACATCATACATAAGTTAGTAAACATGCATCTTCCTCATGTGGGATCAAGGGTAATGCATGAACTGCTTATCCACGTGGGCACAAAGGTTTGTGCAGCATCAGCCATCTTTGTTATAGACAATTTTTCAGCATCTGACTGATGCCATGGAGTTTCACAGGCTTTAACCTTATGAATATTACAGTTATTCCTAGACATGATGCCTCTACATGTGAAGGAGCATATCTCGTTTCCACAGACAGCAGAAGATAGAGTTACCATTATGCGGGAATACAATGATGTAGCCTATTTCTCTATTACCTTGGGGTCCTTAGGTGCACTCATTGCTAATAAGACACTGTCTGCTCGACATGTCATTTGATATATCCAGCAGTAAGGCTTCCACTTCCGTTCTTTTAACTGCCAGATGGTATGCAGTTCACTGGGTGTTATAGACAATGTGCCTCTGCACCATCCAGGCACTTCCCATGATTCCTTCATCTGGCACATGTGTGACCTATACCAGTGTTCTGTGTTTCACAAAGTTATCTAGTGTGAAGGTATAGACAGTGCCAACCATAGAGGTTATGAAGGTCCAGTACCAGGAATTTTGGTAACAGACCACTTCTAATGGCGTCAGATTCTGTGCACTGCATGTGGTGATGTATATGCCTTAGAGCCATGACTAATGGTCCCCATTGGCAGCATTCTGACAGTGGTAAAGATGGCATATAAAATCACTGCAGACACGGACCATCACTAAATATGTGTTTGGAGTGCTGCAGCCCCAGTTCCATTGTCTGGATAAGTCAGGTAGTGCATGACAATATGCTCTTTAGACCTGCAGCAATACATTTGTGATAGTTGACATACTATACAACATGGTGGTATGAAAACTGTTACAGTAAGGGCTATGTGAGACTGTAACAGTAGCTGACATTGGATTATTTGTTGCAGATGGGCCCCATGCAAGGCAGAGGTGGGTGCAGTACATCATGCAATTGCCAAAAAGCTGTGTCTTGGCCATTACTATTGCTGAAGACAAGGAAAACACAGAACAAAACTGATGCATGCACTTACACACCCAGACTATGCATTACAGAGCATTGGCTTTGCTGTGTATCAGACATTACCATACCCACACTACCATGCAGTCATCATAATTTCCACAAATGAGGTGGGCACAGTCGCATGGTACTGCAATGCTAGCGGAAGTGGAACAGTGATTGGTAGTGCCTGTAGGAAGCACAAACAGATGGCCAGAAGGATGTGGGAATGTCAAGATGGCATGGAGTTTCCAGGGATAAAATGCTGAGTGTATGACCCATGTGGTCCTGCAGTGTCAGATCTGGAGCATATTGTTCAGGGGATAGTGAAGCACATTGTGCATGCAAGAATGCTACGGTGGCCTCAGCTATGTAGTTCCGACAGATGTATGGAATTTAACAGGTCATGCAGAGGATTAGGGCTGTGAAATGTTAATGAGCTACATCCTGTAGTAATTAGTTTGATTCCTTCAACTTTCATTTCCATACTTTATGACCTGCAGCAAGTGACTCGACCAAAGCATCTATGAATTTGGTCTAGGCTACTTAATGGTCTTGACTGCTTGCTTAGTAATTAATTGACCTATGACCCTATCCATTATACCATGCTCAGGCTGGATACTGTATATGTTACCCATTGTATGCCTACAAGAGAGTGTGCTGGTGTTGAACTGCAGGACCATAAGTGGTAAGCCAGTAGAACATGCTAGGAATAGAGCCTGACAAGTGCTGGCCATGTCAAAGTGAGCATCTATGGCAAGGGTTGAGACCACAGTGAAGCCAGATGAGCATCACACATGTCCAAGTGAATATTCAAAGCCAAAAGTGAATGTAGCCATGGACTGTGTTTCCAGGAATAGTACGTGTGCCATCTGGGTTAAGCAGCTGTGCACACCTACAGTTTGCATCTGTCCCCAAACTTTACCTTGGAAACTAGTTCCTTGCCATTGCATGGGTGCAAAAATTGTTGTCAAGTGGATTGCCATCACATGCATTCCCTGCAATTGCCGAAGATCTTCATATAGACTATGCAGCACACTAAGCAGCTTAGACATCATCTGGTCTGTGACCATTTGTGCCTGGATCATAGCCCTGTACATCTTCCGAATGATGCCAAAGGTAATATCTATGACATACAATATTTTGAGGTCATGGTAGTAGCAACCATCAACATGCCTCTGCCAAATGATGTGTGTGTGTGTGTGTGTGTGTGTGTGTGTGTGTGTGTGTGTGTGTGTGTGTGTGTGTCCCAGACTTGGAAAGTATCGCTCTGATTTTCTCTGCAATGATGCTGAGTGTGTATCTGGTGTGAGCTTGACATAGACTGGTTTATAGGTTCATAGAGGTCATTGCCAGGCTATTGAACTGTGAGAACTGAAGCCAAACCTTACATTCCTGTGTTAATTTTATCACCATAGAAATACTTTGCTTTGTGTGGAGTTGAAGATGGTTTCAAAGAATTACAATTTTCTGTGATGCATACTTATCCCTTATTTATGTTGCAGAAGAAAGTGAGATGCCTTTGGTGAGTGTTTATAGCACCAGTGGACTTGCAAATATGTAATAGGTCTGACAGGATAGGGTCTGTTGTATATATGTGAGACAGAGATCACTTTTTTTAATTTCTCCAAATCTTTTGGGTTTCTAATACTGTGATGGGAATGGACCCCATTCCTAAGTCAAAGTACAATTAAAGTTCATGAAATTAGTATTGTTTCACTCTTTGATGTCAGCCAGTAGTGTTTTTCACGGCACCCGCAGTGTGCCCAGTAATGACTCCTTCTGCAATTCGTACAGAGCTACATGTATTGGTACCATCTCTAAATATAACTGTAGACTCTTTTTTATAAGACGTGTTGCTCCTACTATTATTGGAACTGTCTGGGTATCTTTCTTACATGTTGCTCTCATTTTTGCCTGCAGATCCTGATATTTAATTACTTTAAGTCTCTCTGTACTCAAGACACTGTAGTCACTGGGTGTGGTGATTTCAATGAGCAATGCTACTTTTGTCTTCTTTTTTTGGACCACTATATCCGGTTTTCTAGCATCTATCTTTTGAACTGTTGGTAATGGATGATCCCATGTGATGTAGACTTCTTCATTTTCTGTGATGCTTTGTGGCTCATGTTTCCAGTGTTTTTCAGCCACTTCAGTACGATAATGTTTGCACAATCTCCAGTGCAACAGTCTTGCCATATTGTTATGCCTTTCAGTGTACAGTCCTTCTGCCATTAGTATGTTGCATCCAGCAACGAGGTGTGCAACTGTTTCCAATTCAGTTTGGAAAAACCTGCATTTGTCTGTTCCTCTCACATGTTCAATGGACTTTGTAAACCAACGTGTATGTAGCCCACTATCTTGGGCCACCAATATTAACCTCTCATCTCTTGGTTTGAATTCACCTCTCCTGAACCATTCCTGCATTTGTTCCTGATCAACATGAGGATCTTCCAAAAGTTTTCTTTACTTGCAACTACATTTATACATTTTCCACATTCCTTGCCTTCTCATCTGGTCCTTCACCTTATAATCTTTCTTTTGTTTTTTGGTACATTCAGTTGCTGAATGATTTTTATCTACTTCTGGTTTGATTTCCATTCCTGTTTGACGCCGATATGCTTCTGGTATATTAAGCAGAGAAGTAATCTTAGATTTATTCTCCTCATGTTTCAAAACTTTCACTACGTTTGGGTCTTGTGAGGTCAGTGGATATACATGGAGTCCCACAACTGCAGATCTATACATATAATCAATTTCAAGGAGGCCCATCCCTCCTTCAGAACAGGGAATATATAATCTTGGTATGCACTGAGGTTTATAAATCATTTGGTGAGCATGAAGCATCCTTCTTGTTTTCCTATCTAATCTATCCAACACATTTTGGGGCCAGTCAATCACTCCAAAACTATAAGTTTGGACAGAAAGAGCAAATTGGTTTATAGCCTGGATTTGGTTCCTAGACATCAGTGCTGTTTTCAGGATTAATTTAAGTCTTCTGACATATTCCTTACTAAGTTGTATTTGCATTTGTTCATGTTTTATTGTTGATCTTTCATCATTTCCCAAATATTTATACAGTCCTTCTTGCTCAAGTTCTTTTATGTCACATTCTTGTCCCAAACTGATGTTTTCCTGGTGTTGCAATTTTCCTGCTTTAAAGGTTGCTTTTGCACATTTCTCAAGACCAAATAACATTCTTATAGGTTCATAGGTAGGTACTAGGCTATCGGCCCTGAGACATGCATAAGCCAAGCCAAAAAGGTTCTCTGGCTTTCGCCACCCAAGAAAATGATTTTCTTGTGCCCCTGTCAAGTGGTGCTGCAGAAGTGATTCCCGGGATGAATTTTCTATTTCCCATCCAGTCTTCAAGGTTTTTCTTAAAGAGGGCCAATGAGGAGCTTTGCTTGACATGAATGGGTAGTTTGTTCCAAAGTATGGGAAGTCTCTGTTACAGGAATCTATCCCTCCAGCATGTTCTGTTTATTGTGGTGACAAAGTTTTTTTTCCCTGGAGTGTGTGGTTCGGAGATTGGGATTGCTTTAAATGTAGCATGTCCAACAGCTCTGGGTTTGACATAGCTTTGTATGTTAGATAGAGATCACCTCTGAGTAGGTGATAAGCGATGGAGTAGAGCTGGAGTTTTTTGAGGTAATCTGCGTACAGCATCTGTTTGAGGCCAGTAATCCTCTTAGTGAGGTATTTATGTGGCTTTTCCAATTGTTGTAGGTGTCTTGTGAGATACATGCCAAACAGGGCGTTGTACTCTATAATGGGTCTGATGAGGGATAAGTAGAAAGGAACAATGACCTCCTTTTTTCTAGAAGAGAACTCATCTATCATATCTGAAAAAGTTTTGACAACTTGCACGTGTGCTTTCAGTTCCTCATTTGATGAGCTATAGAGTTTTAAAAAATTGACAAAGAAAAGATGAGAAGTCTTTACACTTTGTTGTTTTCTAGGAGCCAAATTATAGCCATGGCCTAAGCTGTTAAGTAGACAGCTTAATGGGTTAAGGGCAAGGCAGAATAGCAGTGGTGACAAAGAGTCACTCTGGAATATCCTCCTTAGAATTTTTATCCCTGGGATAATAATTTGTCCTTTATCATGGCTTAATTGCAAAGTGATCTGCCACTGTTTCGTGGTCACTATAATGTAGTTGATCAGTGTAGGATGTATCTTATACATTTTTAAGCACTCTTTTATCCATGAATGTGGGATACTATCAAATGCTTTTTTGTAGTAAATCTTTAGATCTTTAGAAAATAGAAAGTGAATGGGGTTAGCGTGTCTGCCACCCCCGATCTGTACCTGTGGTTAGGCTGCTCGTCTCACTCCTGCTTGCTCCTCGGGTTCTTCCCCCCTCTACAAACATAAAAATAGATGGGAATACCCCTGCACAGAATGACTACCTCGGACTGCCTACTAAAGTGTTTCCCCTCAACATCTGCATTATCTAGCATCTTGCTCCTCAGGTGCCCCCCCCTCTACAAACATAAAAATAGACAGGAATACCCCCTGCACAGGATGACTACCTCGGACTGCCTACTAAAGTGTTTCCCCTCAAAACCTGCATTATCTAGCTGTATGTATCTGGCCTAAGCTCTTGGAATGTATTAAATACCAATTGTAATCTACCCTTAGCGAGCACATTAGCAGCCTGCTGCAGCCCTTTTACCCCCCCCCCCGTTGCTTTGTTCTTTAGTCTTTTCCTCAAAGCTAACTATTTTCTCTGTCACCCACCCCCAATTCACCACTAGGTGGCAGCAGACTCCCATTACAGTGAAACGCTCGCTTTCATGCTTGCTGTTCTCACTTTCAAACCTAAGTTAACTTTTAAAAATTACACCCTGAAAAATGGAGAAAGCCCAGTTCTGCCCTATACCTCTAAATCTGATTAACTCCCGCTCCAATTTACCTCCCTCTATCTTAAACATAGTCCGAACTACAGAGCCGCACTGATTGTTTCTTGTCATTGTAATGTGTGGACCTCTCACTCCTACTTGGCTCTTCCCGCTTTGTTCGCCCTGTGGCCTCACTCCGCTCCCCTACCCTGCCCTCAGATACCACCCGCCCCCAGTGCCAGTACATTTATACCTACTCTAACCCCACCCCCTGCCACACCCAGCCTGCAGTTAGCCACTCCCACCCACAATCTCTTACTTACCCCACACACTCCATCTACTATGACTACTCTCGACACACACACATTAATACTAACCAGTCTAATCTCCCTCTGCTGTCTAACCTTCCTTACAAGTCTCCCTAACACACACACACCTCTAAACCCACAAGTCACCATCACAGACCTCCCATATACATCCACTGCGTATAGCCTAATTTAACCTGAACTATATTGCTCCATACCTAGCCATTATTTCAAACCCTACATACTCTCAACTCTTTCCTCCCATCACCCCTTTCATTCCATCTCCTCTAAAAAAAGGATCCCCCTCAACACCTCTTCTTTCCTATTTCCTATACATCACCTCCATCACCTCTTCTTCAACATCTCCCTCTCTCTTTCAGGTGACATCCACCCAAACCCAGGACCCAACTCAGCTAGACATCTAAGCAACAGCCCCAACAAACCCCTCAAACCCAAAACCATCTGGCTAACCACCTTCAATGTGCAAAGCCTCAAAAATAAAATCCCTAACCTACATGCCTGGCTTGCTCACAACCAACCTGATATTACAGCTATCTCTGAGACCTGGCTTAAACCTTCCATCACTGACAATGAAATCCTTCCTCCTGACTACAAAATCCTTTGTAATGATAGAACCCAGAAAAAAAGGTGGTGGAGTGGCTATTATCTACCCATCCACTCATACTCTAACTCCATACACCACCAACCCCATCCCTACCTTCTCCAATGCTGAAATATCAATAGGCTACTTAAAACTTAATAACTGTAAATCTTTATGCATCTACTCCATCTATATCCCCCCAGGCAATAATACCAAAACATTAGAAGACATATTAACCTGGTTTAGCTCCAATATAAAACTTGAAACCTATATCCTTGGCGATGTAAACATTAACTGGGCCTCCCTCAACTCTGACACCCAATCCCATTTAATCAATCTGTACAACTTCACCCAACTCATAAACCTTCCAGTCAGGCCTAAGAAAGATGGAATCTCTGGTACCATCATAGACTGGATACTCACGACCCACCCCCACCTTGCCTCACAAGCCAGTCTTCTACCTAATCCTCTCAGTGACCACCTATCTGCCTTTATTGACTGCATATCCTCCACCCCACTAAAACATCACCAATATATCCAAACCTGCAATTTATCCTCCTTCAACCCTGAGATGTTCTATGAATGCCTGAAGCACACTGACTGGTCACCCCTACAAACTCTCCCACCTGACGATGCATTATCCTATTTTAACAATACATTCCTAACCATCCTAAATCAACAGGCCCTCCCTAAGTTCCAAACAAATCAAATCAAATCCCTGTCCCTGGCTATCCCACGAAACTAAAAACATCATGCATCAGTGTGACATAAAATGGAAACAATACCAAAAACAAAACACCACCAACTCCCTCCAAGAATTTAAACAACTACAGAACTTAGACAAAAAATGACTAACCAAAGACAGCAAAAGCTACTACAACAAACTCCAATCTATGCACTCATCCAATCCAAAAATTTTTTGGAGCTCCATTTCCTCCATCCTTCACTCAGGTAATAAAAGCAAGCCATGCCCAGACCCTGCTCTCACCGATCTACAAACTGCCACTTATTTCAACCATTTCTTCATAGATTGCATTGCAAAACTATCCTCCTCCTTCCCTGACCACCCCTCCTGCCCCCTCCTCCCACCAGCAAACCTCCTCCTTCCTCCCCGTTTACCCTCTAACTTATCCCCACAAACACAATAAAAAGACTTCTCCTTAAGCTAAAACCCTGTCGTAAAGCACCAGATAATCTACAACTCACCTTCCTCAATCTGCTGATACCATCGCCTATCCTATATCTATTCTCATAAACAGATCTATTCAGGAATCATACATCCCAACCAGCTGGCACCAAGCATACATCATTCCACTTCACAAAGGCGGTAAAAACATAGACACAACCAATTTTAGACCTATAGCCATACTCTTCCCTCTCTCAAAAATACTAGAAAAAAACTATCCATGCACAAATCATGCAACATCTAAACCTAAACAAACTTCTCTCCCACACCAAACACGGCTTCCGCCCCAGGCACAGTGCCATCACTGCCCTCCTTTCCTTTCTAGAGGCTATCATCCTAGCACGTGATAATGGAAAATATGTGTCATCACTATTCTTAGACCTTTCAAAAGCATTCAACACCATCTCCCACTCCTTACTCCTATCCCAGCAAATCTCATCCTTACATCTCTCTCCCTCCACCCTTGCCTGGTTCACCAGCTACCTATCCATCTGCCAACAACCCATCCAGTGGAAATAATCTACCTCTCCTTTCCTACCCACACCCACCAGGGTCCCTCAAGGTTCAGTTCTAGGTCCTCTGCTCTTTAACATATTTATCTACAACTTCCACCTCTCCATCCCTGAAGCCTCCATCATCCAATAAGCAGACAACTCCACCATCATCTCCTCAGTCTCCTTCCCCTCTGAACTGCTAATAAAAACCCAACTTGCCTTTTCCAAAACAGAATCGTGGATGAAAGCCAATCACCTTGCCCTAAATGCCTCCAAAACAAAACTAATGATCTTTACCCCTACTAGAAATTCCACTTTAGACGAAAACCTGTTCTGCATTACAAGCCAGAATAAAACTCCATTAGAAATAGTCCCCTCAACCAAACTGCTAGCCATCATTATTGACGAAAACCTAAAGTTTGACTCCCACATATACTGTGCTATCAAAAAAAGTAATCAGAAGATTGGTCTCCTATACAGACACAATTGCTATCTCAGCCCCTCCACCTGACAAATGCTTGCAACTACCTTCCTCCTCCCATCTCTTATGTACGGCAGTCCCTTATTTACCAACCTCTAACTAGGCCTGTGCACCAAACTGGAAGCCTGCTACCACAAAATTAGCAAATTCGCTACCAACTCCAAAAGTTCATCTCATCACTGCCACTCATTTTCAAATGGTTAGAACTCCCCAACTACCTTAGATATCTGCAACTCATCACTACTCACAAGCTCATCTTCAAACCATCTGACTGTCCATCCCTAGCCACAGCACTAGCACCCTACACTCCCTCCCGCTCCCTAAGATCCGAGAATTAAAACCTTTGTTCAAGTACACAAACCCTCTCATCCCCCAGGCCAACTACTACTATCCTGCACAATAGCCAAACTTTGGAACTGTCTCCCCTCTCACCTATGCAACATACCTAACCATAATAACTTCAAAACCCAGCTCTTCTCACATCTATCTTCCAAATGAGAATGTCCCTCTCATGCTCCTACCTAAATTACCTCCTTAAATTTTGTTTCCTACCCTCATTTTTGTTTCCTACATGAATACCTAATGAGCTTTTCTCTGTCAGTTTGGTTTAAACATGAATAATATGATTTCCTATTCTACTAATGTTACCTAATACATTGGAATGAATATTGTCTATTAATAGTAATGTAATGTAACATTACATCTATGTAAATGTAATGTAATGTAATGTGATTTTCCTGTAGAGCTTTTCTCCCTGGGCCTCCACTGAAAACGGGCCGACTCGGCCCAGTGGACTATCCCAGTCAACAAATACAAATAAAATAAATAATAAAATAAAATAAATCCATGCCATACTTAGATTCTTCCCCTTTTTGCAATTCTCCACTACAACTTTATTTAACAACAAATGATCCTTTGTTCCATATAACTTTCTTTTATTGCCCTTTTGTTCTACTGCCATAATTGAGTTTTCCTCTAAATAACTATAAACTCTGCCAGCATCAATTCCTGTGTATAGTTTATACGTCATCGGAAGGCAAGTTATTGGTCTATAATTTTTAGGGTAGCTTGCAGTTTTGCTCTAAAGTAGGAGCATTGTTTTTCTTGCTGTTAACCATGTTGGTGTCTGCTCAGGGCGTGCATAAATAGTACTTAGGGATAAATCTTCGTGCAAAGATGTTAATACTTTCAGCCAAAAGTTAGGTACTGCATCTAGGCCTGGGGTTTTCCAATTAGAGGCTTTACTTAACTTTGTTTCAGTCTTTCTGGCTGGTACTTCATCCCATTTCATATCCTGTACCTTTAAACCTATTTTTTCTTTAACTTCTTCTATCCATTTAGCATCTTTGTTATGTTTCACAGGATCTTCATAGATACTTCTCCAAAATGTATCTACTTCTTCTTTTTTGGCAGTCTTTCAATTCCTTTTACCTTATTTCCCAGTTCTCTATAAAACATTTTGGGTCATCAATAAATTGCTTCTTTTGTACTTTTTCTTTATATTTATCTTTGTATCTTCTAAGTTTTTCCACCTGTGCTGACATTTTTAGTTTGTTATTTGTGATAGTGCATGATAGATCCTGGTCTGTTCTAATACTGCACATTGCTTTTATCACATATAGCTTTCTTAGTATTTTTATTGATCTTTTCCCTCTTCTATAGTCTTCTATCAGAAACTTCTTAGTATCCTATATGGTGCTGCAAAAAGTCTTTTATATGATCTGCGCAGTTGTTATGATTTAGATCCTTGACTTTCTTAGTGAAGAAGCATTGTGACCATTCCAGTTGTGACAAGGGTCTGGACCAGTACATACCAAAAGAGACATTATACTCAGTGATTAGTCTAATGAATGCCAAGAACACTGTAATGATGACAGCTCTAGGCCTGAATGCCACACTTTTAGACATAAGCTATGTAATGAAAAAGAATGTCCTTATAACTGTGGATATGTGGTGATCAAAGAGCACCTCATTTTTGGAACAAATGTTCCCATCACTGACTATAGGATCAGTTTTCAGGACTGTGTTGTCAATGTAACAGGACATACTAGGTTATACAAAGGTGATGCTGCAGATTCATCCTAGACATGAATTACCCCCTAAGGAGTTTTCCTTCCTCTGTTAGTGTTGTCTACAGAAGCACTATGTCATCATACTGTGCCAGGTATATGACGCCATCATCATTAGCCTCTAGAGGCAAGCTGACATTAGAAATCTGCTGATTTGGTGAGTTAAATCTTCTCTCTGTGTAACCTACAAATGCATACATTTAATGTACTATTGTGAAATCTGGTATATGTGTGTCTCCCACCACCGATCAGCAGACAAACTATTTCACATTAAGAATATACTGTATGTAGCATATGGACATAAATGTATCTTCTAGTGCAGTTTGTCTCTGATGTAGGCCTAATGTCCCTGGGAGAGAGAAATGCAGAATGGTGTGTCTGAAGAATTGCTGTCCTATATGAATGGCATATGCCACCACTCACCCGGTCCGTTCCCCACAAACTCTCCAACAGTAGTACTTTGGGATGTAGGTAGTCTCACTTGAAGCCCTGATGTCCAAAAATAGCATAGAGGTAGATGGCCATATGTGAGTAAACCAGGGAAACATGCTACCCAAGACTATATAGCAATAGGATGTTATACTACTCATCTGGGGCATCCCTGAAAGATACTTGGACAGTCCTGATGACAACAACCAGTCCACAACCAGGTATGAGTGAATGTTCTCTCACTGCCATCAGAGAGTTATAGCAGGGACTCCCCAGACCTTTGAGCTGTTGTTAAGTTGGAGCTGAGGATCCCTTGGCTAACCTATCCCTGGCTATGTCCTGAACCCTGTCGTCACATCCAGCAAGTTGTCAGTGATCCTGCTATGCACCTTACTAATGTTCTGTTGTGCCCATCCAGTGCATTGATATCCTGTATCAATTCTTGCTACACCTGTTCCAAGAAGGCCTTGTCCAGTTTACCATTGTCCAGAATTCAACTGTCCTGTGAATGCAGATCCTGCATCAGTACCTCACTCTCCTGTGATTGTTGTATACTTGTGAGTGCACCCACAGATCAATATTAGTAATCTGGGCCATCCACATCAGCCAGAACCAGAACCTGCCACTGAGCTGTCTATTGCACTCATGACAAAAGCAGTGTGTACCTGATGTACTGCAGACCCAGCATCCTCAGTATTCTGCCCTGTTGTCAGTGTACCTATGCTACTGTCTGTAAACACTGATACAGTAGGACCATGACTCAACCTGCCTGTCCCTTGTATGTTGGTTGGATACTCACTCTTTCTACAGGACTGCAAACTTTCCTAGCTCTGGCTGGATGTCTGTTATCCCCATATGACTGAAAAAAGTTCTCCCTGTTCCCTGTGCCCTGGGTGGTTCCACACCCATCACAGAACTGCAACCTATCCTGCTTGTTCCATGTGCCCTGTCAGTTTAATTAGTTGGGTGCTGGTATAATGGTTAAGGCGTTTACTTCATAAACACAAGGTGCAGGCTTAGATTTTTACCTTTAGAAGGGAAAATGATCTTGCTTTAAAATAGCCCAGAGAGGCAGCTAGTCTAGTAATTACCTATAAACCTATCAACTATCACATCCTGTCAGACTTCTGCCATGACCAGTGTTAAAAATAGCATACATAATGTACTTAATAGTGCATTATGCACTATAAATATTTAGTGCACATAATTCACTACTGTGTGACAATATGAGTAGCAGCCATACACTAATGAGCGCTGACCACAAAAATGGTGCCCGTTAATCCTGCATGGTGATCCTTTCCCTATATGTCATTATACTCAAATAAACACTTTCTTCAAAATGTAAGTAGCTCATTGTACTGTTCTGTCCCACAAAATGATGACATATTTTTTATCACACTACAGCAGTTTTCAAAGCACAGCTATTATGCTAATGGGTTGATTTAGTACAAGTGTCTTTAAAATGCATCATGCCTCTCTTCTGTATCATGGGGCCTAATCCAGCTTGTGAACAAGCAGTGAGAGGAAATGTGCACTTGTGTAGCCCAGCCACTCTGCATCATGTTAATGACTACTGTCATTGTGCTACTCAGCTTCCCACTGTGTCTGTGCTCAGGCACGGAAGTCACATAGGGTCTGCGTGCTACCCAACTTCCCACTGTGTCTGTGCTCAGGTATGGAAGTCACATAGGGTCTGCATGCTACCCAGCTTCCCACTGTGTCTGTGCTCAGGTATGGAAGTCACATAGGGTATATGTGCTACTCAGCTTCCCACTGTGTCTGTGCTCAGGTATGGAAGTCATATAGGGTCTGCGTGTTACTCAACTTTTCACTGTGTCTGTGCTCAGGCATGGAAGTCACATAGGGTCTGTGTGCTTCTCAGCTTCTCACTGTGTCTGTGCTCAGGCATGGAAGTCACATAGGGTCTGCGTGCTACCCAGCTTTCCACTGTGTCTGTGCTCAGGCATGGAAATCACATAGGGTCTGCATGCTACCCAGCTTCCCACTGTGTCTGTGCTCAGGTATGGAAGTCATATAGGGTCTGCGTGCTACTCAGCTTCCCACTTTGTCTGTGCTCAGGCATGGAAGTCACACAGGATCTGCGTGCTACTCAGCTTCTCACTGTGTCTGTGCTCAGGCATGGAAGTCACATAAGGCATGCATGCTACCCAGCTTCCCACTGTGTCTGTGCTCAGGCATGGAAGTTGTGAAGGCTGCCAGCCTAGCCAGATAGAATTTTATAGATAATTCTATCATTTGTAAATATAAATGTAAAATACAGGCTTGTTTCTTAAATGAAAGAAAACACTGTAAAATGTGAACTTCAAGATTGTAGCAACATTGCCATCTACTGTAAGGAAAACTTAGCCAAGCATTTCAAATGTTCTTTGAAATTAAAATTATGTTCTGTATGTCCTTTCAAGTTAGAATTTGGAGTCGATGAGTCTGGAGTAAGCATCCCACCTATTATTTTAAGGCTAAAGTTAATGACCTGAATTTACATATGGAATGTCCTTTATTGCTCTAAGTGTAAAAGAATGTAAATGCAGTTTTGGTGTGGCCTGGGAACCAAGAAAGTGCAAACAAATGAAGGAATGTTTTATTAGAACTGCAGTTTCAATTTAAACAGTGAGAACCAGAAATTATTAAGCATTTTGATCTTGGACATTTAACCTACAGCACTGCCTGTTGTCTTAAGTAAGTTATCTTAGAAGTATGTTTTCTTGTAGAAATAGCTAGGACTATAATGATTACACTAAGCATTTTTCTGTTATGTCAGAACTGTACTACGGAATTATTTTAAGTTTCTGTGTGATCTCTGAACTTTTGAGTAGCATTGTATTGCAGTCGTATTGTCTTGTGTTTTAATTATTTATTATTAAATATTTTAAAAACCTTTTACCTGTGGCTGGTTTGTGTAGAGATAAGCTAAGCTCTAGAGTACATTGCATATTTATAGAGTTTTTTGTACACGGCCACTCTAATAAGCCTTGACTGATTAGTCATACTTATCAATTGGATAATAATATTGCACAGTAATAACTGGACACCCTTTTAAAGGCCTGGGGGTAGCTGATAATTATTAGCTGGTGGTGGCAGTAATTACAACCATATAGTCTGGGTAAAGGGGCACAAATGGAGAATCTGTGTCAGCCTTTCCCAGGAGTGTCTGTGAAGTTGTATAAATACTTATCTCAAAGTGTGTGTGTGTGTGTGTGTGTGTGTGTGTGTGTGTGTGTGTGTGTGTGTGTGTGTGTGTGTGTGTGTGTGTGTGTGTCAGCTACTTGGGCAGGGACCTGAAGCACTGGTTAGACAGAGAGGGTACTGGAGGTTAGTTTGCCAACTAGGCTGAGATCTGGACCCTATAGCTGTGCCAGTGGGGTGTCTTATTGGGGAACTGGAGAGCAAGGGAACAACCAGCCCCAGATTGACTGTGATCTCTGTGTGCACTTAAGGGAAATTGTACATTACTGTGTGTATTTGTTATCCTTTCCTCTTATATGAGATGCCCTCTCTGGTGTTAGTGGTAAGGATTGAGGCTCCTTGATTGCTGGGCCAGGATGCGGGCATTACATGTGGTTTACAGTGGTGGGATCCACTTCACATTTGTGGTGGCGGTGGATATCCACATCACATATTAATTAGTTGACAAATACTAATTGTCTTGTAGTGATGTGGGTAGAGTGAATCCTGTAGCTTATGTGCAGTGATCTCTGAAGGTGTTTTGTACCCTAAAACAGCCACACAGTGAATACTCGGAGTTCAGATCACAATTCTTTTATTTCATTTGTTAGCTTAGTTAGTCAGGGTAAGCAGGCAGCATGTCAGCAGAGGAGTATGGAAAGCTGACAAGGAGCCAGTTGATGGAGATGTGCCAGGCTAGGTGACTGGTGCATGGAAACCGGACTAAGGCAGACCTGATTGTAGCCTTGGTTACAGCTGCATCAGAAAACAGCATCCAGGAGAACAAGCAGACTGGCAGTGGAGATACAATATCCTTGGAGAAGGGACAGCTCAAGCTTTCTATGAAGAACAATCAGACTGGCAGTGGAGATACAGTGTCCTCGGCGAATGGACAGTTCAACTATTCTGCAGTGGACTTAAACATCTAGCTGGAACTAAAGAGACTTGAGTTGGAGGCCAGGAGTTTGGAGATAGAGAGCGAGGATAAAGAGCATCAGAGGAGGCATGAGAAAGAAATGCTGACTCTTCACCAGAATCATGGAGGTAATGGGGAAGGGAGTAATTGGACCCCAGAAGCACAACAGGTCAGTAAATTTCTTCTGCAGTTTAAAGAAGGGGACATTTTTGATAGTTTCATTCATATGTTTGAGAGGGTATGCAACCAGGATAGTGCTGACCAAAGGCTCTGGGTACGGTTCCTGACCACCTTACTCCATGGTAAAGCTGTAAATGCATTGGCTAACATGTCTGACATTGCATGTTTTGATTATACTGCTGTAAAAAAATGTCTTTTAGAATGCTTTACGCTAACACTTGAAATGTATAGGAAAAGGTTTTGTGAGCATAGACACAAGGCAGATGAAAGTGTGGGTGAATATGCTGCTGAACGGAGCACTTATTTTCATAGCTGGGTGAGTGGATGTCAGGTCACCACTTTTGAAGGGCTGGCAGATATTTTGGTGAGGGGAACAAGCCTTAGCACTTTGCTTGAGGACATGAGGATCTGGTTAGCTGATAGACAATGTGCTACTTCAGATGAGTTTGGGAAGGAGGGAGACCTATACCTTGCCAGAAGGGCAGCCCTGCACAGGAAGGGGCCCCCAGTACTGCTCATGGATCTAAAGGAACCCATGGTGGGCAGCACAGACTGCCATAACAGAATCTGCCAGTAGCAGGGGAAGCCACTAGTCCAGGTACTCATCCAGGAGCTAGGGTTAAATGTTTTGAATGTAACCAGTGAGGCCATGTGGCATACAGGTGTCCACCGAGGCAAGGTGGGGAACCAAAGGTGAGGGAGCCAGTAAGTGGGAAAGACAAAATGCCAATAGTGGGTTGTCTTGAGACAACAGGGGTATGGAACTACCATCCTGCAGATGTCCTAAGAGGGAAGGATTTGGATGAGGCAGTACCATGTGCTTATGCAGTTACATGCGGTCAGGCTAGGATACAAGCATGTGGGTCTGCTAGCCTGGGGGAGACCCAGACAGACTGCATACTTGCAGCCAGGACTGGTGAGGTGATTACTTCAGGAAGGGAGCTACTTTGTAGCAGTAAGACTGAATGTGAGCCACAGCTGCTTGTGGATACTGATGTTCCCTTGGACAGGGTAACTGCAAAGGGAGAGGTGAGTAGCAGTACCCAGGCTGACAGTGAAGCACCACTGTCACAGGATGCCAGACTTCCTGTGGAAGGGGAGCTGGGAAGGGTTACAAGGAGAGAGTTGAGACAGGTTCAGTTCTCAGACCCTACATTGCAAGGCCTGAGGCAGGTAGCTAGGGAGGCACCTAATTCTCAAGGAAAGGGGGAATCTGTATAGTGGGACAAAGGGTTACTATACAGAGAGTGGACCCCTGAGGGAGGGCTAGAAGGTGAGAGAGTACAGCAGTTGGTAGTGCCTAGAGCCTACCGTCTGGTGCTTCTAGCCATAGCCCATGATATTTCCTTTGCAGGTCATATGGGCATAAGATGTACAAAGAGGTTTATTATGAAGAACTTCTATTGGCCTGGAATTTCCAGAGATGTAACAGGGTACTGCAGGACCTGTGAGCAGTGCCAAGAGGTAGGCAAGGCTGGACACAAGGTGAGAGCTCCTTTGATGCCTTTGCCTGTGATTGACGAGCCATTTCAGAGGGCAGCTATGGATATTGTGGATCCTCTGAGTACCCCAAGTTCCACAGGAAAAAAGTATATCCTAGTGGTAGTGGATTATGCTACACGATACCCTGAGGCAGTGGCTTTGTCCTCCATTGAGGCAGAGAAGGTGGCAAATGCTTTGCTAGAGATTTTCAGCAGGGTATGTTTCCCAAAAGAAATACTGACTGACTGAGGTCCCAATTTCATGTCAGACCTGCTGGCTTGTCTGTGGAAGTCCTGTGGGGTGAAGCACATGAAGAACATCCCATACTATCCCCAGACTAATGGTCTTATTGAGAGGTTAAACTCTACAATCAAGTCCATGTTACAGGCATTTTCAGATCAGTTTAAGAGGGAGTGGGACAAGTATTTGCCCCATCTGTTGTTTGCTTACAGAGAGGTTCCCCAGGAATCTACAGTTTTTTCCCCCTTTGAGTTGCTGTATTGACATAGGGTGAGGGGACCTCTAGATTTAATTTGAGATGAGTGGGAAGGTGAGTGTGAGATTCACAAGGAGTCTGTTGTGGCATACTTCCAAAACCTCAGGACAAGGCTCAGGGAACTCATGGGCTTGGCCCAGGAGAACCTGGCAGAAGCCCAACAACAGAAAAAGGTGTGGTATGACAGGAATGTTCAAGCTAGAGAGTATGCTGTGGGGCAGCAAGTAATGGTTCTCATTCCTGTTAGACACAACAAGCTGCAAGCAACTTGGGAGGGACCCTACAAGATGATAAGAAAGGTAAGTGATGTTAACTACATGGTGGAACTGCTAGGCAGATTGCAGGGCACAAATTGTACCATGTTAACGTGATGAGACCTTACCATGGTAGGGATGCCCTTGTGCTGAGAATTTGAGTGGATTGCAGGAGGAGTCTGAGGGAGATCTGGGGACTGATCTCCTCAGTGAGGCATGGGCTGACACCTCAGTGGAAGAGGTAGTACTATCCCAGCAGCTATCCCCTATCCAGGTTTGAGAAATCCGATCAGTGTTGCAGGAATTTGGGGACATGTTCACTCGAAAACCAGGGTGCACCCACCTGGTGCAGCACCAGGTGGATACAGGACCCCAAAGGCCTATTGGGCAGGCCCCTTATAGGGTTCCTGAGAGTGTCAGACAAACTCTGATGGAAGAGGTACAGGAGATGATGGAACTAGGGGTGATTCAAGAGTCCAACAGTCCCTGGGCCTCACCAGTGGTGCTGGTGCCAAAGAAGGATGGCAGCATCAGGTTTGGTGTGGACTACAGGAAATTAAATAGTCACACAGAGTTAGATGCTTACCCCATGCCTAGGACAGATGAGGCCCTAGAGCAGCTGGGTGGGGCTAAGTATCTTAAAACCATTGATCTTACGAAGTGTTACTGGCAGGTGCCCTTGACTCCCAGTGCTAGAGAGGTCAGCCTTTGTGACTCCTTTTAGCTTGTATGAGTTCACAAAGATGCCCTTTGAGATGAAGAATGCCCCAGCAACTTTACAGAGGCTGGTAGATAATATCCTAGCAGGAGCAGGTGGGCTTGCCCTTGCTTACCTAGATGATAATGCCATCTACAGCCATTCCTGGCTAGAACACCTTCAGCATGTTAGGGAGGTGTTGGGAAGACTACAGAGGGCAGGGTTGACCATTAAACCAAGCAAATGTCAAGTGGGTATGGCAGAGGTCTCCTACCTAGGACATAGATTGGAGAGTGGTAAGATAAGGCCAGAACCTGCCAAAGTGGAATCCATTCAGGCATGGCCTGCATCTGTTACTAAAAAGCAGGTGAGGGCATTTTAAGGGACAGCGGGGTACTACAGAAAGTTCATCCCCAGTTATAATACCATAGCTGCTCCCCTCACAGACCTGACAAGGAAGAACAGGCCAGATAAGGTAGTGTGGACCCCAGCATGTGGTCAGGCATTCCAGAAGCTTAAAGAAGCTTTGGGAGGACACTCTGTGTTAGCCAGTCCAGATTACAGCAAAGAATTTGTTGTGCAGGTGGATGCTTCGAACCATGGGGTAGGGGCTGTACTTATCCAGATTTCTTCAGAGAGGGAAGAGCACCCAGTGGTTTATCTCAGTCATAAATTCCAACCCAGGGAGGAATGCTATGCAGCTGTAGAAAAGGAATGTCTAGCCACAGTGTGGGCACTGCAGAAACATCAGCCTTATTTGTATGGAATATAGTCCACTTTAATGACAGATCACAACCTTCTAACATGGTTAAACAGAGCCAGTCAGCAAAATACCAAGTTGCTAAGATGGAGCCTGGGGTTGCAAGCATATGATATGTCAGTGCAGCACTGCAGTGAAATTAGCAATGCCAATGCAGATGGGCTTTCAAGACAGGGAATAGGGTAGGTATACACAGATAGACCTAACCCTCTCAAGGTCACTTGAAAAACTAGCTTGAGTTCCCCAGAGGGGGAGAGATGTGAAGACTGGTAGAGAAGGGTGAAAGCTGCCAGCCTAGCCAGGTAGAATTTTATAGATAATTCTATCATTTGTTAATATGAATGTAAAACACAGGCGTGTTTCTTAAATGAAACAAAACACTGTAAAATGTGAACTTTAAGACTGTAGCAACATTGCCATTTGCTGTAAGGAAAACTAAGGCACGCATTTCAAATGTTCTTTGAAATTAAAATTATGTTTTGCATGTCCTTTGAAGTTAGAATTTGGAGTTGATGGGTCTGGAGTAAGCATTCTGCCTATTGCTTTAAGGCTAAAGTTAATGACCAGAATTTACATATGGAATGTCCTTTATTGCTCTAAATGTAAAAGAAAGTAAATGCAGTTTCGGTGTGGCCTGGGAACCAAGAAAGTGTAAACAAATTATGTAATGTTTTATCAGAACTGCAGAGTCAATTTCAACAGTGACATCCAGAAAGTATTAAGCATTTTAATCTTGGACATCTAACCTACAACAATGCCTGTTGTCTTAAGTAAGTTATCTTAGAAGTATGTTTTCCTGTAGAAATAGCTAGGACTATAAAGATTAGACTAAGCATTTATCTGTTATGTCAGAACTGTACTACGGAATTATTTTAAGTTTCTGTGTGATCTCTGAACTCATGAGTAGCATTGTATTGTGGAAGTATTATCTTGTGCTTTAATTATTTATTATTAAATATTTTAAAAACTTTTTTTCCTGTGGCTGGTTTGTGTAGAGATAAGCTAAGCTCTAGAGGACATTGCATATTTATAGAGTTTATCGTACACGGCCACTCTAGTAAGCCTAGACTGATTAGTCACACATCAATTGGATAATAATATTGCACAGTAATAATTGGACACACTTTTAAGGGCCTTTGGGTAGCTGATAATTATTAGCTGGTGGTGACAGTAATTAATACCATATAGTCTGGGTAAAGAGGCACAGCTGGGGATTCTGTGTCAGCCTTTCCCAGGAGTGTCTGTGAAGTTGTATGAATACTTATCTCAAAGTGTGTGTGTGTGTGTGTTTGTGTGTGTGTGTGTGTGTGTGTGTGTGTGTGTGTGTGTGTGTGTGTGTGTGTGGCAGCTACTTGGGCAGGGACACAAAGCACTGGTTGGACAGAGAGGGTACTGGAGGTTAGCTTGCCAGCTAGGCTGAGATCTGGACCTTATAGCTGTGCCAGTGGGAAGTCTTATTGGGGACCTGGAGAGCAAGGGAACAACCAGCCCCAGACTGACTGTGATCTCTGTGTGCACTTAAGGGAAATTGTACTTTACTGTGTGTATTTGTTATCCTTTCCTCTTATATGAGACACCCTCTCTGGTGTTAGTGGTGAGGAGTGAGGCTCCTTGATTGCTGGGCCAGGGCGAGGGCATCACAGAAGTCGCATAGCCCCTGCGTGCTATTCAGCTGCTCACTGTGTCTGTGCTCAGGCACAGAAGTCACATAGGGTCTGCGTGCTACCCAGCTTCCCACTGAGTCTGTGCTCAGGCACGGAAGTCACACAGGGTCTGCATGCTACCCAGCTTCCCACTTTGTCTGTGCTCAGGCACGGAAGTCACATAGGTTCTGCGTGGTGCCCAGCTTCCCACTGTGTCTGTGCTCAGGCACGGACATCACATAGGGTCTGCGTGCTACCCAGCTTCCCACTGTGTCTGTGCTCAGGCATGGAAGTCGCATAGGGTCTGCATACTACCCAGCTTCCCACTGTGTCTGTACTCAGGCATGGACGTCACATAGGGTCTGTGTGCTACTCAGCTCCCACTGTGTCTGTGCTCATTCATGGAAGTCACATAGGGTCTGCATGCTACTTGGCTCCCACTGTGTCTGTGCTCAGGCATGGAAGTCACATAGGGTTTGTGTGCTACCCAGCTTCCCACTGTGTCTGTGTTCAGGCACGGAAGTCGCATAGGGTCTGTGTGCTACTCAGCTGCCCATTGTGTCTGTGCTCAGGCATGGAAGTCACATAGGGTCTGTGTGCTTCACAACTGCCCATTGTGTCTGCGCTCAGGCATGGAAGTCACATAGGGAATGCGCGCTACTCAGTTTCCCACTGTGTCTGTGCTCAGGCATGGAAGTCACGTATGGTCTGCATGCTACTCAGCTTCCCACTTTGTCTGTGCTTAGGCATGGAAGTCACATATGGTCTGCATGCTACTCAGCTTCTCACTGTGTCTGTGCTCAGGCATGGAAGTCACATAGGGTCTGCGTGCTACTCAGCTGCAGACTGTGTCTGTGCTCAGTCATGGAAGTCACATAGGGTCTGCATGCTACTCAGCTCCCACTGTGTCTGTGCTCAGGCATGGAAGTCACATAGGGTCTGCATGCTACTCAGCTCCCACTGTGTCTGTGTTCAGACATGGAAGTCACATAGTGTCTGCATGCTACTCAGCTCCCAGTGTGTCTGTGCTCAGGCAAGGAAGTCACATAGGGTCTGCATGCTACTCAGCTCCCACTGTGTCTGTGCTCAGGCATGGAAGTCACATAGGGTCTACATGCTACCCAGCTTCCCACTGTGTCTGTGCCCAGGCATGAAAGTCACATAGGGTCTGCATGCTACCCAGCTTCCCACTGTGTCTGTGCTCAGGCATGGAAGTCGCATAGGGTCTGCATACTACCCAGCTTCCCACTGTGTCTGTACTCAGGCATGGACATCACATAGGGTCTGTGTGCTACTCAGCTCCCACTGTGTCTGTGCTCATTCATGGAAGTCACATAGGGTCTGCATGCTACTTGGCTCCCACTGTGTCTGTGCTCAGGCATGGAAGTCACATAGGGTTTGTGTGCTACCCAGCTTCCCACTGTGTCTGTGTTCAGGCACGGAAGTCGCATAGGGTCTGTGTGCTACTCAGCTGCCCATTGTGTCTGTGCTCAGGCATTGAAGTCACATAGGGTCTGTGTGCTTCACAACTGCCCATTGTGTCTGCGCTCAGGCATGGAAGTCACATAGGGAATGCGCGCTACTCAGTTTCCCACTGTGTCTGTGCTCAGGCATGGAAGTCACGTATGGTCTGCATGCTACTCAGCTTCCCACTTTGTCTGTGCTTAGGCATGGAAGTCACATATGGTCTGCATGCTACTCAGCTTCTCACTGTGTCTGTGCTCAGGCATGGAAATCACATAGGGTCTGCGTGCTACTCAGCTGCAGACTGTGTCTGTGCTCAGTCATGGAAGTCACATAGGGTCTGCATGCTACTCAGCTCCCACTGTGTCTGTGCTCAGGCACGGAAGTCACATAGGGTCTGCATGCTACCCAGCTTCCCACTGTGTTTGTGCTCAGGTGTAGAAGTCACAGAGAATGCCTCCTACTCAGCTGCCTACCGTGTCTGTGTTCAGGTGTAGAAGTCACATGGGGTTGGCATGCTACTCAGCTGCCCACTGTGTCTGTGCTCAGGCATGGAAGTCACATAGGGTCTGTGTGCTTCACAACTGCCCATTGTGTCTGTGCTCAGGCATGGAAGTCACATAGGGAATGCATGCTACTCAGCTTCCCACTTTGTCTGTGCTCAGGCATGGAAGTCACATACGGTCTGCATGCTACTGAGCTTCTCACTGTGTCTGTGCTCAGGCATGGAAGTCACATAGAGTCTGCATGCTACTCAGCTGCCGACTGTGTCTGTGCTCAGTCATGGAAGTTACATAGGGTCTGCATGCTACTCAGCTCCCACTTTGTCTGTGCTCAGGCATGGAAGTCACATACGGTCTGCATGCTACTGAGCTTCTCACTGTGTCTGTGCTCAGGCATGGAAGTCACATAGAGTCTGCATGCTACTCAGCTGCCGACTGTGTCTGTGCTCAGTCATGGAAGTTACATAGGGTCTGCATGCTACTCAGCTCCCACTGTGTCTGTGCTCAGGCTTGGAAGTCACATATTGTCTGCATGCTACTCAGCTCCCACTGTATCTGTGCTCAGACATGGAAGTCACATAGGGTCTGCATGCTACTCAGCTCCCACTGTGTCTGTGCTCAGGCATGGAAGTCACATAGGGTCTGCATGCTACTCAGCTCCCACTGTGTCTGTGCTCAGGCATGGAAGTCACATAGGGTCTGCATGCTACTCAGCTTCTCACTGTGTCTGTGCTCAGGCATGGAAGTCACATAGGGTCTGCATGCTACTCAGCTCCCACTGTGTCTGTGCTCAGGCATGGAAGTCACATACAGTCTGCGTGCTACTCAGCTGCCGACTGTGTCTGTGCTCAGTCATGGAAGTCACATAAGGTCTGCCTACCTGTGGAGCCTTGCCATACAACTGCTGCCACATATGCTGTGCTGCCATAAATGGACATTATTTTACTGTGCTGTCCATTGATAACAGTCACATCATGTCCATGGTGTGTAGCGTCATCCCTAGGTATCATGTTTTCACATGAATGTGATCTGAAGAGTTGAAAATATGTCAACAGAATCTGATTCTGGCATGACTTCCAAGTGGTGGAGCTGTTTGTGGAAAGCCTTTCTACATCTGCTTTCCTGAAAAATTGGGAACACTTGTTATTAAGGTCCCTTGTATAAAATGGAAGTCTGGCATGTGCTTGGCAAGACAGTGAGTGGTGGAAGTTGCATTGTCCACTATAGTGATCTGAGGAGGTACCACCCAGGCCTCCTCCAAAGAAGAGGTTACAGAGAGACAGTCTCCGTATTGCAGGAAGATGTCTATTTTGCTGAGCCACTTTACAGTAGACCTGAAAAGTTTAACTATGTACACTTCCTGCAGTCATGGGTTTGTTGTGGTCATTAATGTGCTATTTTTGTTTTACAGCAGAGGAAGACATTCCCTGGGATTCATGAAGCTTGCGCCAGGCGCAGGCATAGTGTAGGTGGTATAATGTCAAATATGGCCGCCGAACGATTCAGGTACGATCCAAGTCCACATGCACTACCAGCGTCTGCCAGATCTGTGCAGCCCTCAGCTCAGGTATGCTAATCACCCCATGCACAGTACTGCACCATGCAAATGAAGGTACATAGCAATTCATGAAGTGGTGCAGGCGTAGCGTAAGCCCACAGAAATGTAAACCAAAAAAAAAAAATGGTTTACATTTTGCCAAACAGAACATCGGAGCTATGGAAGCAAACCAGACTCATGTATTACAAAGTTAACATATGTCAATGGCTAAATATACAGCCAATGGCATAAGAAAAGATGCACAACACCTAAAAAACAACATTTAATGTCATGTCCACAGTAACACAAAGTACAACCACAGGGCATGTGTGCGCAAACGGGAACACAAGGAAAATATATACAAATGTCATAAAATCGCAATGTAATACAAATCATGATTTCACCATAATACTCAATGGTATGCATGGTACACCACAACCAAGCTGCAAGGGTTGCTAAGGGTCTGTGACAATGTTCAGCACGGTAACTATGAATTAGTAGTCAATGCTATGCAAATGAGGCAAGTAATAGTGAATCGCAAACGTCCCACCGGACTAAGGATGTACCATACGGCACAACGCTATGACACCGAGGAGTGGTTTGGAGGTATACATGACATCATCAGTGGGGTGTGCCACCATAGCTGTAAGCACATTGGAGCAATGCAAATCCAGGCTGCCCGTTGCTAAGCAAAGCCACAGGATAGGGGTGGGGATGTATGTATAGCATCGTTTAGCTGAGAGCACACATGGTGCCCGAAAGCGCATGTGTACGTGGATGAAAACGTGCCCAAAACCCGGTAAGTGGACGCACGTGCCATACACCACAGCTCAAACAAGAAGGTTAGGGGAAGAAAATAAGGAAATGCCGCAGTAGGGTAATTGGAGTACAACTGAGCAATTAACATCTATTAACTCACAGTGGGCAATCGAAGGCAGCTAACAAGTCTGCTCGCAGCAACCTGCAGAACAGGATAGGGGAGGTGTCAGATTGCAAATAAAAGAGAACTGTCACCGCAGAGCAAAGCAAACCTGCAGTAGATCGGCCATAGAACACATTTCGCAAGATAAGCCAGGTTTTGGAAAGTACAAAAGAAAGCAGGCTGCTGGATGCATGCCAGAAAATGGGAGGGGAAATGTTAAGAAATTTTAAGGGAAGGGCAAGAGGTAATCCACAGCAGCTAAATGTAATTCAACACCAAAGGCACCACAATAGCAGTACCTGTGGTAAAACACATAAGATACCCTGCAGCTTCGATTGTACATACACACCCTATGACATCATCAGTGTTCAAAGCGCAATAGTATAAAGTGTAAAGGCACCTCACACACACCTGTGTATTCCCAAATACTGCACCATCGGTGTAAACAGACAGGGAACTTTTACAATGTACATGTTGGGAGCTGCCATAGCTGTGATTCATCACCATGTGTTAGAGACTGAAGGTGTTGTGGAGGATGATGCTGATAACCACCGCAGGCCCTGGAGGAGGAGAAGAGTGTTCAGACCAAGGGTAACCTACCAGGGGCTACATGATCTGGAGATAGTAGAGCATTACAGGGTGGACAGGGACATCTTACAGCAAATAGTTGAGCTGTGCCGGCCACGCCTGAGATCCAGAAACAACAGAGGGGAACCCATCCCAGTGGACACGAAGGTATGTGTAAGCTTGAGAATACTAGCCACAGGTACCTTTCAAAGGCCAATTGGAGATATAATGGGGATCTCACAGGCATCAACATCCAGGGTACTCCACCAGTTCCTGGATGCCATGTTACCACATGCCAATGAGCATACATACTTCCCCCGAACTCAGGAGGAGTTGGCCAGCAATATGCGTCTCTTCCATCATGTGGCACACTACCCAGAGGTACTGGGTGCGATAGACTGCACACACATACATATCAAGTCACCACCCGGTGAGCATGGTAGGCGCTACATAAACCGCAAGGGATACCACTCCATCAACTGCCAGGTCATGTGCAATGCCCAGGGCATTATCATGGATGTGTGTGCTGGCAGCCCTGGAAGCTACCATGACTCCCACATCTGGCATGCCTCACAGCTGTATCAGGTATTTGTCAGGTGGAACATCCCATATGGCTACCTTGTGGGGGATGCTGGCTATGCACTGGAGCTGTGGATGATGACTCCCATCAGAAATCCACACACACCCATGCAAGAACGCCATAATGAGGCACACGCACAAACCAGAATCATCATAGAGCATGTGTTTGGGATGCTGAAATCAGGGTTCCGTTACTTGGACATATCTGGTGGAGCCTTGCAGTACTCTCCAGGCATGTGTGCCCACATCTTCATAGTATATGCCATGCTACATAATATGATCCTGCGGAAACAGCTGCAGCAGGAACATAATGGTGAAGGCCCTCACAGCCCACGGCAATTGCCAAGGCCATCACAGGCATAGAGGGATTCAGACCAAGAACACCCTGTGCCAGCCCCAGTAGGCAGACGGAGGCATGCCCAATATGCCCACGCCTTGGCAAAGAGGGAATGTATAGCACATACATTGACAGTGTAGGCCATTACGGACTGACATACCTCTCCACCTGCACACACAGTAAACTGGATGGCACACGCACAAGACCACTTGTAAATTGTAATGTATAGGTGGCCTACTGTGTGAATCCTACATAGGCAGCCCTCAACCATTGCACTCACAACAGCTGTTGGAACAAGGAAAGTCAACACCTGAACAGTACACGCACCTAACAGCATATGTTGATACTGTATGTATAGGTTCGTAGGTACATTGGTAGGTACATGCCCGATTGTCAGAGGCCATTCATCAGCCAAGGCAAACAGTGTCTGCTGTTGCCACCACATCGATTAACCAACTGTCCCTCAGTGGAGCAGAGCCAATTGCAGGATCCATGTGTGTAATCACTCTTCCCCACACACTCTGCATGGATTCCCTGGTGTGTTAATGAGGGGCTCCATATAATGTAATCAGGGATGTAGTGGCAAAGCATGGGGAGTACCCATGACAGGTATCTGTCACCCCAGCATGCTCCACCTATGGTTGTGTGAAGGTGTAGCACATTATAGTGTGTGGCTCATGTGACATAGATTCCCAATGCTGGAGCACATCCATTAAACATCACTTGGACATACCATTAATAGGTCTCATCCATATGTAAACTAACTGAGTTACACATTTGATTGCAGTATGGAGTAACAGCCATAGTACAGTCCACATACAAAACACCATAACATGTGTACAAATCCCAGATGCCCAAGTGGTAAAGGCACTGAGTGTCGTGCATGTTCCCGGTTCAACGTCCTGCAAGGGCCGTTACGTAATCCCGAAGGCTCGAATAATGGATGTTGGATGCAGGTCATCAGATCAGGTTTAGTACATGTTAGCGGGTTTATGTGTTGGCAAGTGCTGGTAAGCATCGTTTAAACATGACTATATGGATATGCGCGAAACAGGGCTAAGCTTTGCTGAATATCACCCAGATCACGGTCAACGATGTCCAGAACAGGTGAAACTAGCATTATTCACCCCTGTACTAATAGTGCCTGCTCTGAAAGGTAAAACGACCACTGCCCGGAGTAGAACATGCAATCATGTACACAATCACCTAACACTAAGCTACCCGAGATGTAACAACGGCAGGTGTGTATTGTGACAGGTTAAAACACAAACGTGCGGAGTTCAGGAAACAGTATACACTGCCATGTACACAACGAAAGGTGTGTTCACTCTCCCTCTCACACTCTCTCTCTCTCTCTCTATATATATATATATATATATATATATATATATATATAATCGAGACAGAAAGGGTGATAGAGTGATATATGTCGATATATACAGATTCACCTATATCTGCAAATATATAGATAGGTCAATGACATGTACACAACCATGGAGGTACAAATAAATAGGATACTGCCAACTACCGAATGTTTTACATACTGACACGTGTAATCACAAGGCTTAAAGACCGAAAGACCACAGTACCGGAACACTAGAACCGTGAGTAATATTATCATGATGTTAAGGGACATTTAGTTATCGCTGCCGGTGCTGCGGTCCAGGTAGGTACTGTGTTCAAGTGTGTTTGTGATTGCTGTAGTCTGTGTAAGTGTGTGTTGAGGGTGCCGTGTGCATTTCCGTGAGACTGTAATGTGTATGTGTTTGCATCGTGTGTCTGTTAGTGCTAACTCGGAGGTAGATTATTATGGTAGGTGTGGTCATAGCTGGCCGTAGGCATACAGTTACCACCTGTCCCACTTTGAGAGGGACAGCCCCTCCTTTTGCAGTTGTGTCCTGACAACAAATATTAAAAAGGGCAAATGTCCGAGATTGTAGGACATAATCATGTCCCATATATTATGTAATAGTTGCATTAAATAGTTATTTCTGTACCTAAAATATGTAAATGTTACAAGAAACATGATAAGTAGCTAAAGTGCTACAAGAATAAGTATGTATTTAGGATAAAAGTACGTTCTATCCTGTGTACTGACCGTGGGTATGTGTCGGCCTGTAAACACCGATGTGTGTCCTACAAATGTCCCACTATGGCCATTTGAAAAGGTGGCAACCCAAGCCAAAGAGGTTCAGTCACCAACACAACTGCAATGAGTGCAAATATCTGTGACAGAAATACACGAGACAGCTGTCATTTAGTAACATTCCCTTACATATTGATGTATTTCCGGAGGGATTGAAGTATCGAACTCACCTGCATGCTATATAGGAACCAATTAACAATGGCTCAATGTATAAGCCTGCAACAACCATAGTTTTAGTCTACTAAATGATAGGTCTTCAATTAGGGAAGGATCCCACACACACGTATGGAATATGTAGAAATGCAGTCCCCACAAACCTGTATATGCTATGTACACCCACCTACATCTCCCCCACACCCGAAACAATTGCAATACAGACTGTAATAACATCACAAACATCCACTCACTCAATTACATCTGCAGAAGCGTTAACATACCTTGTGAGAGACACACTTGTAATGGCGCCATGTGAAATTGTAGCTGTTGTATAATGGAACAGACGGCGATGTTACAGGTTTTGTTTGCAATAGTCCCTTATCAGACGGTTGAGATGACAGGTACACTCACATGTAGAACCACATACTCTAGCCATTACACACAATCCACGGGGGACATGAATTCAAAATATCCGTGTCTCTCCAAATAGCAGTTGCAATTCCTCACAACAAAACACATACAGGCCATCTCCCTCGAAGGTAGGGCAAAAGGCCAACGCCCAAGTGGAGTATTCAATTATACCCCACTGTTGCCGCGTAATTGGAGAATGGAGTAGCTGCACAGCTGATGTGCATGTAATAATTTACTCAGGAACACCAATTGGTGGCAGGATACCACACGTTACAGGTATCTACGTATATAAGGATGCCTTGCCATACATTCAAACCGTATGCTCATACCATAGAACCGTTTAAACAGGAAAGGTGTAAGACAGATATTTACAAAGACCCGGAATGGTAACAAGGTATGTAGAACACTCAGTATGTTAGTGTATGTAGAGCCTGTTCTGTATTAATTAAAGTGTATGCAATGCATAAAGTGGGAAAAGGTATTATGTAGTGATGTCTTGTTGAGCATAGTAATGCTTGTAGAAACTGTGTGTCCTGCTGTGGGCCACAAGGTAAACATTTCATACACCAGAAGGGATGCTACATGAGGGCTTTAAACACAACAATTCCACACCACCCACCATCAGTGGTAGGGTTTGTCCAAGTACGTGCCATAATAGGGGATATTATATGTTGATATACTGTCACAGTAGGCATGTGTATGGGCATATAACGAGAATAACATGCCTAAGGTGGTCCTGCTGTGCAAGTATGCTTTGCATTATTGGATATTTTTTAAAATATGTGTAATGTACAGTATTGCAGGTAGATATGTCAGATATTTTACACAGCATAACCGTTATATCATGCAAACAAAAGGTATGTCTATTGGCATGTACAATACACAATAACAGGATACATATGGCTTGTAGTCACGGGACAGTGTAACAGCATGATAGCTAATTGAAATGGAAGAGCTACTCAATTATCCATGCACAAAGGACATGTAATAGCTTCACAGGTTCATAGTTCATAGTTATGCTGTCTGGCCAAGTCCATTTGTAAGCCCAACTACAGTGTTTTCACCGGCGGAACCTCCCTAGGGTAGTGAACAGCAGAGCCATTTGTTACCTGCACCTGTGTACAGTACAGCCACTGCAGTGATCCCTGGCATACATGTCTGTCTCCCATCCACCCACCAAGGTATCTCATGAAGAGTGCTAGTCAGGGTCCCTGCTTGATGTACATAGGAATCATGTTCCAAAGTATGGTGAGTGTCCGGTTCAGGAATGTATCCCTCAAGCACATTCCACTCATCGTTGCATTTGTGTACATATCCCTGAGCATGTTGCTCTCAGTGGCTTTTGCTTATGTTGCTTATGTGGAGTATATCCATCAATATTGTTGTGGACATGGGCCCTGTATGTTCAGCAGAGGTCACCCCTGACTATGCAAATGTGTATAGTTGTGGTGTCTGTAGTTGTGCTGCATACGTCATCCTTCGGAGGTCAATAATCCTCATGGTGTGTTAATGTTGTGGTATGTAAAGCCATTGCTGTTCTGTAAGTTACACCCCAAAAGGGGTGTTGTACCCTTGAACATGTTTCATACGTCAGGAGTATAGAGGTACAATGGGTGCCTTTGTCCCAGCTACAAACCCATTACAGATTAGGGTGGCCACGTAGAAGGATATCCATGCCACATTGGCAATATGGTTATCAAAGGAGTGGGTGCTATATACATGTGGACTAAGATCCTGTATAATGTCACATGTATGTAGGGGACTACCACCTATGTGATAGTCAGTGGGTAATTGGTGTAATCCAAAGGGGGTGGCTATGCACCTTGTGTCATGCAGCTTGAGACCATGTTATAGACACCAGGTATCCATCACAGTGACACCCTTATGGAGGGTGTCTGTATCAGCTGGTGGATCAATCATGGCTCCTTGTATGCAGTCATCTGGAAACCTATTCAGGGAAAGTCCCTCTGTGCTAGCCTGTACCTCAGGGAAGCATATACCGAACATGAGGGGCCCTATGACCGAGGACTGGGGTACACCAAGTGTAACTGAATTACAGTAGGTACTACAGTATGCTACCCTCACTGTGTGGGTAATGTCCATGAGCCACTTTGCATAACATCTCGAGACATAGGGGTCGATGTGCAGGTGGATGTGTATGTTGTCAATACCAGAATGGAGAACGGTGCTGAAAGCCAATGAGAGGACAAGGTAGGCTGTGTGGACCCCCTTACCATCATCAACTACCCTGGTAACTGTATCAAAGGAGTCCACCAGGTGTAGGAGCCATGGTCTGGCCCTAACAAATCCAGCCTGGGTGGTATCAAAGGTCTGGAGCCCACCAATGTCTCTGTGAATGACTTCCATGATGATGTGCCCCATAGCCTTGCAGAACAGTCCAGTCAGGCGTATAGGGCAATAGTCCCTCTGGTCCATTGTGGCGCCACCTGTGTGGAGTGTGATAACTGTTGCTGTGCATCATTCAGGGGCCACAATGCCTGATACAAGGCTATTAGTGAATCTGGTGGCCAAGTGGGGAGGCATGTCATTCTGAGGTTTGTGTAAATCGCAGCCTGGGATGTTGGATGGTCACATGGAGTCTTTGTTCCAGGCCTTAGAGAGTGCAGCTTGGAACTGCGTAGTTGTGACCGCAGGGACTCTGCATTGTTCCTGTATAGATTTTGGCCCTGTAGGGAGTGAGAGGGGTGTAAAGTTAGCATTGAACCTATCTGCCGGGATGTTGCCAATATCAGTTGGTTCTGTAATGTTCCTGCCTAACCGTCGTATGTCAGAGCAGATGTGGGTATTGCCATCGAGTACTGACATACCTCCATAACGCTTTGTGGTAGTCCTTGGAATGTGTCGCAGTAATGTTTATGTAGCTAGCTTTGGAGGATGTGATAAGGGATCCCGGATTCCTGCTGAGGCTGACCAGGGAGCTACCCCACCCATGGGATTGTACTCCACTTTGCAAAAGCCTCCACCTTTTGTTGTACATTATGTCCATGGAACTGGACCCCCAGAGTGGCGTCCGTGATCTGGTGGGTACCATCATGGCTCTGTTTGGGATAGCATGATCCATGCAGTCGTGTAAGTGCTAATGAAGTGCAGTGGTGTATGTTTCAGCATTTGTAACTACATTGTCCATCTGCACAGGTGTCATGACGTTTACTACCGCTGTCATAAGACATCTGAAGTTGTCCTTGTAGAAATATTGTACTGTGTATTCCATGAAGGGTGTGGTGCCGGGATGTGGATAACAAGGGTGATTAGCATACGTTCGGAAACTACCGAGGGGATAACACCAGTCACATGTTGGTAATGTCCATGTCTAGGATATTGTTGGCCTTGGTGGTGGTGTGTATGGGTTGATCCAGCCGATTGGAGGTTATGAATCCTAGAAAGCGTTGGCCTAATGTGTCAGTACATGAGTATGTATCCCAGTTAAGTGTGGGGTAGTGTCAGTCTTACATCAGTAGTTCTTGTCTGAACCCTACTGTCCAGTACACCAAGAAATGAGGGCCAGTAACCGTGGGGTATGGTGTGGAATCCATAGCAAGTTACAATGTGTATAGCAGTTCTGGCCACAGTTAGTTGCACATGGATTACCTCTGATGCATTGTGCTAAGTAACCAGCCTGGAGGTGTGTACATCCTTGTGAAATATGGACACACCTCCGCTGTGGGTGTTCCGGTCCTGGTTACATGACTGAAAGGTGTGGTCTGCGTATAACCTGTCAGTGCAGCTGTGCTCTCCAGAGCCTAGAAGCAGGTCCCAGTCACTGCAGAGATATCGAAGTGGTCCATTATAAGGAGTGCCTTGCCTGAGTGCATTAGAGAGGAAGATGTCAAGCATTGAGTAACATTACCCTCAGGTTTTGCTTGCCTGTTCCTGTTCTGGTGGTGAATATGTTATTGGAAACTGTCCAAGACAGGCAGTATAGGAGCAGCAAGAGCCTTACATGTTATCCGTAATCCCAGGTCCAACAGGTGCAGGTCATCTGTGCCAAAGCATCGTGTTTTGTTGACCATGTCATTCAATGCAGACAGATACTGGATGCCTGTGGAATGACAGCAGAAGCATAGGCAACTGTTGAAGTGAAACATTCAGTCATTGTACAGTGGTATCTGTCTGGATGAATGCAGAATGCTTCTCAGGGCTTGGGCGATACCTTCTTGGGCTACAAGACCGGAGAGCTATTGCATGTCCCTGTACATGTAGTCCAGGAAGTTACATCTCAGGGCAGTCACACTAACATGGAGAATGACAGTCAAATTGTACCTGGTGAGGTGTGGCATGAGTGCATAGGTTATGTTGCGGATCCTGTTACCCGACAGCCAGATGTAGGTGACTATCGCCTTGTGTAGCCTGCTGAGTGGGACATCAGTGTGACCGACTACAGAGTCACCTATGACTAGTGTGTTGGGTATGTTATAACACCCTATTGGCTGTAGTGGATGGGCACACATGAGTCTGTGGGCTATAAGTAATTGGTGTTGTGTTTGGTGATGGGGGCTGCCTCTGTTGCCTACACAGAGAGTATGGAGAGGTTCTGCAAATGTCGTAGTCAAACTATGTGTGGCCTGTGGTGGTGGAGATCTAGTGAGACTATGTGATGAGTGGGGTGTGTTGCAAATGTTTAACATCCCCACATGAATGTCAGGTTCAGTCTGGGTTGGAGAGAGCATTACCCCCAGCATGGCTACATATGTGCATCTCCCACAGGCTGTAGTGTTGTATGTTGGAAGGTGAGCATTGACTGTGCACATGAGACAATTGCTATATTGCCTCATGTTTGCTATATTCATCATATAGACAGGCAATAACACTGGTAATTGACACTTGGACATGCCTGTATATTCAACCATGTCTCACAAGATATGTGAGGTATGTTTGTACAACAACTGTTGTACTGTAAGCAAGCTGGAAATGTAAGGACAAACAGTGTACTTGTAGGAAATGAGTTGGAATGGGTGCTATAGTAATTAGTAGCTCATGAAGTGCTTAAATGTTCTGAACAAGTGCTGAGCATGAATATGCAATACAGATAGGGTGTTGGATAATATAAACCCACTGCAACCCACAAGTGGAAACGCCAGTCATAATGTGAGGCACTGCACTATTACCCTGCTGAGTATGGTCTGCAAGTCCATGAACCTTAATCAACGTAGATGTTAGCAGTACAGATGTAGATGACAGTACGGATGATTTCACACTGCATAGCATACCTGTGACAGGTCATAGGACATCATCACCCATACTGTGTTCCAGCTACACTGAGTATACTAGATGTACTTTCATATGTCACAGGAGTGTTCTACCAGTGGCCTGTTGACAGAAGCAACACTACAAAAGGTGTCTGAGTGACATGTGCATATCACACCAGTGGCAGTTACAGTAAAACAGGGTTAATGTTTTGTACTCCCCCCTCATTGTAGCCCATACCACACAGACAAATGAGAGGCATCTGCGTATGTAAGGATGTGAATGGCCATGACCTAGGAGCAATAGCTGTCTCAGTGTTGTGGACAACATACAGAATGGGCTTTGTGGGTGAGGTGCATGACACATGTGCACAATCTGACAGCTGCTTATATCATTGTCACTGCTAGGTTAATAACCCTGTACCCATTATCTACCACCTAGGCAGCGGTCAACATTATGAACACTGTGTGTAAGGAATGGTGCTGTGCAGTTTACCTCCCTGAGCTGGTGACATCTCCAGTCCTATTAGGTAGTCATATGAGGCACCCAAGTCATGACAGGGTGCCATCCATGAGCATGGAGATCATTGGACAGGCATACTCAGCACTCGGGTGACCAATATCGGATCACATATCACCTTTACGGGGTACTGGCCATGCGTGGATTGGTGCCACCAGCCTTCACAATCCTCACCTCCACTATGCAGCATGCTGGCTACCTTGCATAAAAACATGTGCAACACTGTGATGTTGGACATGCTACATGTACATATCCTGATCTGAAAGACATACGTCATGGACAGCCACCTTCCTACTACAAGGATCGCCACATGCTGGACAGAACCCTGTGCCATACATGTTACATACGCCTGCCATACCATGCAACCCTGTCCATCAAAGCTGCAAATGTCATCTCTGTCATACATGGTGTGATGACCGCATGGTAGATGTATCATTAACTGTCTGGATCAGTAATGTGGCACTGATGCACCTGGCGGTGGCAACATGGCTGCCGGATACAGCTAGAAAACCTCACATCCTATGCCCATACATGGCCCAGGGCATACACACTACTGCATGACCTTGTCCGTACATGCTATAGTTGATAACCATCCCTGCAAATAATGTCCGGCTAGCCATTGTCCCATGTGTATCACATGTGCAACACAGGCAATACGTGGCAGGATGTTGAACTGCTGTACAGTGCCGTGTAGATGTATATGGCAAAACACATGCATGTAAAGGTTTCCGTGCGCATGTCTGCATTGTCACTGCTCATGTCTGTTAAGGCAATGTATGTGTTGATATGTGACATATACACAGCATCAAGGTCAACAGCATTACTGTGGACACATCCAGGCATGTGCTGATAGGTAAGAACACCAGTACAGGCAAACAGACATGCCCACATCAAGACAGCATTCACATGGAGTATGAGCAATATAATGAGGTGACACACATATATGGTAATGATATCCAATGCACAACATATGCTATATGTGTGTGACACAAACATGTCAGTTGTGTCAGTGTCATGATGATTTGCCAAGATAACTGTTCATATGTGCTAGATTTAATACAAATGTATGTGCAGCTGTATCTCTGTACATCTCTGTGATACTGTGACCTGTCTCCATCATTATGTCTTCCAGATAATGCCTCGTTCATGTCTGCCAGCGTATAGCCGCCTGGAGGATGATGCCCTCATACCGTACCTCCATGATAACTATGAGGTAACTATGAGGTATTGTTCAGCCACGTGCCGCAGCATGCCCAGCAGCGTGATGACCTGTGGCACGAACTTCGCAGGAGGGTTAATGATGTGGGTGGCCATAACCGCACCTACCAGCAGGTGCGCAGACACTGCATTAACCTGATACGACATGCGAAACAGCGTGCCAATGCAATCGCCAGGGAACAAGTTAGAACAGGTGGTGGGCCAACCAACCCAGCCCCCACTCACACCTACCGAGGAGTTACTGGCCAGCCTGGGGACACCCTCAGAACAGCATCCAAAAACACTAGCTGCCATCGTGGAGGTGGGTGTCTCCCAACCACTGAGCCTGGAGTTGCCTGGTAAGTCACTACTGCACATATAACTATTATATCCCATTTAGTTGCATGTGTCACTGTACAATATGTAATGTAACATCATATGCAAGGTATGTTTACACACATGCCGCCTACTATAGTATGCTACCCTGTGTATGCACACATGTGCATACTGCATACTATATGCTATTGTACAGGCGAATGTGTTAACATGCACAGTGCACCCTGTAGCTGTCATACAGTCATGGATAATGATCAAACTACTGTGTCACCCCTATACAGGTACCTCTGGCGTGCCGCACAGACAGCTGTCTGTTGCAGGTGAGACAGTTATCAGTATCAGGCATGTTAATGCATAGATCTATTCACCATGTGGCCAGTTAACACATGTACACATAATGTATGGTCCAGTCATGATATACAGGTCGCATCTGTCATCAATCACACTGGCTAGCCATGTGCAATATATACAAACTAAATGAAACACCGACATGAAACTGCAGTACCTGTCATTGCTAGATGTGTGGACAGCTCTGCTTACAAAGGTGGAGGTGTTGATCAGTGTAGGAATATGTACTATATATTGGAACAAAACATGTGTGGTATGCAAACAGTGCCACACAGTGAGCTGGGATATGGGCAGCCCACAGGATTCACCATTGTGAAATATGCCCCTGCAATGGGTGCACACATTGTGATGTGCCATCTGACATGTCCCAGCAGACATGTAGTGTTCCTGCTGCAACATCGTCTCACTATCCCATAAAACATACCCCACATACCAAATATACAACCCTTTGTCTGCATAACCCTGTGGACAGTGACGTATCTGACATCTATGGGCATATGTCATATGGGACAACACAGACATGTGAGATAGATGGCCATCACAAACATTTGGCCAACACATGTTCACACATGGCCATGGAGGATGGCCAGAGACATGTAGCAACACACAGTAGATGTGATGTGTATACACCCTGTTGCACATTGTCCATACATGGTCCAACTATAGCCTTTGTTGAATGGTTATATAGTTGATGTGGAACATTGGACATCCTAAAAGCCTGTGCACAGCTTGTGGAGGTGTCACTTAATTCGACCATATAAGATGTGTTGAACATCATGACGGTGTCACAGCATGATAGTAGTCACCTGTGCAGCTTCCACAGACATAGACACCACATCAGGCCACAGATACCATGCATTTCCCTTGCTGCTGTTGGACATCACTGTCAGCCGTGCACCTCGTGTGTGTGGTACATAAATGTCATGTGGGATATGGTGTATTGACAAGTCTGCCATGTGTGGACACGGTTGCCAGGCAGCTAAGACATTTTAGTAGTTGTGCAGGGATGTCATCCGTAGGTCATTCGGTGACCTGTCCCATGACACAGCATGGTTTAGTGTGTATACACCTCAGCGACGTGGGTCACAATCCACAGTATTTATGTAATGTGTATGCACGCAGTTATGGTTATGCACTGTGTGTGTATTCCACACTGTATAGCAATATAGATGCCTCATGATGCCATTCAATGGCACAGTGTCTGTACTTCACACTGTATAGCAATTTAGACGGCTCATACTACCCTTCAATGCTCATGCACATTTGCTAAAAGTGCATTCTATCTGTAGGACATACAGACAACACTACAATGTGATACCCATTACATGTGTCAGGACACCATTATGTCAGACATGTATGCATGTCAATGCACACGTCAGCAGATTACATGTCATACTACATGTTAATGTCAAGGTCACATCAGCCATGTGTACTGTTAACCTGTGCTGGTCCACATGGTGTATCACAGGGATGCATGCTTACTACCATGATTGTGTGAACTGCATGGCTTCTGATATGACGCCTGCTTGCTGTTGTGTGCAACCCAGGGATGTATGCTAACTACCACTATTAATGTCTGAGCTGCATGCCGTCTGCTGTATCACATGCATGCTGCATGCCTTCTGTCAAATCACATGCATGATCTGTCTCTGTGTCTGTGTGTGTGTGTGTGTGTGTGTGTGTGTGTGTGTGTCTGTGTGTGTGTGTCTGTGTCTGTCTCTGTGTGTGTCTGTGTCTGTCTCTGTGTCTGTCTCTGTGTGTGTCTGTGTCTGTGCTCGTGTCTGTCTCTGTGTGTGTCTGCGTTCGTGTCTGTCTCTTTGTGTGTCTGTGTCTGTCTCTGTGTGTCAGTGTCTGTGTCTGTCTCTGTGTGTGTCTGTGCTCGTGTCTGTCTCTGTGTGTGTGTCTGAGTTCGTGTCTGTCTCTGTGTGTGTCTGTGTCTGTCTCTGTGTGTTTGTGTCTGTGTGTGTGTGTGTCTGTGTCTGTCTGTGTGTGTGTGTGTGTGTCTGTGTGTGTGTGTGTCTGTGTCTGTGTGTCTGTGTCTGTCCCTGTTTCTGTCTGTGTGTGTGTCTGTGTTTCTGTCTCTGTCTGTGTGTGTGTGTGTCTGTGTCTCTGTCTGTATGTGTGTCTTTATTGTAATGTAGTCTTTCTTTGCATTCACAGGTGATGTAGATGCGTTACCCTCCTGCAGTCCATCTGATGTTAGTGTCCCCACAGACTCTAGCAGTGATGAACATATGCTTGAGGTACAGGCAGGGTTGTCAGGGGCTGAATCTGTGCCAATGGTTGCCATCCCAGCTATATCCCCCTCTTCCCCACACACAGTTCTCATGCCAACACATACCCCATCACCAGTGGCCATAGAGGAAGGACAGTCAGCATGTGTTAGCTTGGAACAGGAATGTGTGATGGCTACAGAAGGTGTGTCTTCACACCATGGTGTCAGTGTAATGACTGCAGATGTGCCACACAGGCATGGAGCCAGTGCTGCTCGTAGGGGGACCTCTGGCAGACATGCACCTGCAGGACAGAACGCAGCAGCTGGTTTCACCAAATGCATGTTTCAGACTGTAATGGTGGCACAGTCATGTGCTGAATGGCAGAACAGAGAAGGGCAGAGGCTTCAGAGGGCTGCTATCCGTTCTTTAAATGACAACATCCAGGTATTGGCAAATGCTCAACAGCAGATTGCTGATGTTCTGGACAGGCGATTGGGTGACATGGTTGGAATCCTTCCTTGACCGTGGCATGGCAATCTGTGAGCGTGAGCTGTCTGTGCTGGAACATCTGGTAGGAGTGAGGCATAGGCCACATGGACGTAGGCCAGCTACACCACCTGGTGCAGGTCTACGTGAACGAGCTACCTCACATGCCCGCTCCCATAGTGCCGGTAGCAGTAGCAGTGCAGCTGGTGCTGCGCTGTCCGCACCAGGACACAGCAGGCCACATGGACATGGACCTGGACGTTCCCAGCGGGGACATGGTTCCAGTGGACATGTGTCATCAGACAGTAGCCAATCTGTACTGCTGCCTGCTAGTGCCCGTGCAACCCCTGGCAGGCACAGGTCACATGGCCATGGCCAGACACAGTGAGCTGTACATCCTGGTCTGTACAATCTGGAGCTGTCAATAATACCCCTGTGTAGGCCGGACACATGGCAGAACTTTGTGCACACATACACGCACACAGCAGAAACATCTGTAGGGCACCGCAGCACCCACATGCATAACAACCACACATGTCCAATCAGATCACCGGCCCTAACCCACACACATGATGTCATCCACTGGTGCAGCCTATGCCCCTGGCAAACATTATCACCCTGTGCATATGATGATGCCTGTGCTGCATCCCTGTCATCCACACCATCGGTGCAGGGACATGCTCATATGGTCTGATGCACAGGGTGAACAGAATAGTGAGATAAGTGTATATTACATTTGTTGTGTACTGTTGACACGCACCAGACATACCATGTAGTACAGGTTTAGAATGCATTGTTGTATGTTCACAGTATGTGTCTTGGTAACAATAATAACAGCATGTTGGTAATGATGCCCTGCTTCCCTCCTTAAGGTCTAATTGCATGTGCCAATAAGTAACAGTGTTTTCAGTTTTCCATGTGTAAATGTGGAGTACTCACAGGCATGTATGGCAATACCAGCATGCTATACGTAGCCTCAACATCACTGTTAGAAAGGCTACCATTCCACAGATGTCCACACATCTACTGATCCAGAAGCATGTGAGCTGTGTAATTGGCTACAGTGGGTAGAGACGTGACATCCATACCGAGTCACATCATAGGTACAGTGACATGGTGCGGGGGGTTTACACAGTGGTCTGGCTGATGTCAAGGGTAGAGGCCAGTTGATAGCATGAGGCCGCACTGTGTAGCAGTAATACACTGTCACATTACAGGATGAGAACACACACAGACATATACAGACACACACAGTAACATGTCCACACTCACGGGGTCAATGACACTATAACGCACACTTGATAATGTTCAGGTGAGGACCCCTGCCTACATGGTAATCACCTTCACAGTACTGTGCACCCACATGATGCGACACAGAGAATGAACATGTACAGGTAGGCAGTAAGGCTGAGACCGACGGCATCAACAGGGTAGTAGATTGCATCACCATGAGGGGTTAGGGATCCTGTCTGTTCTGTATGGTAGCATACACCCTCACTCCATGCACCAGACAGCCATACATACATACATACACACACAGACTGTGGAGTCCATAAATGTCATTCACATACAGATAGCTGACATGTGTGTGATACACACACCACCCCTGCCTATGTCTTGCTTTCTACACTGCAGTATGTACAGATCTCTACAACAGTGTACAGGGGTGTGTAACAATTGGGATGCATTCCCCACTATACATGGCATATATGGTCACACAAGCAAACACACATGGCAGTACTGTGAATCAAACACCTGCTATATGATGATACGTCTGACAGACATGTAGCAGTATTGGCCGCATTATGTGTACCGACGCTACCATTGGCAATTCTGCTGCTATATGCACACGGGAAGATGTAAGTGTTACAGGTGTCAAGTGATTTACAGTCAGTGACACCCTGACCACTGTGTAGGTTGTATGTCTTCACCTTCAAGTAACAGTAACATAGTGTACTGTTTGCAGATGTTATGGTAGGATGGCTTGTGACACACCTGTGAGCTGTCTTTAGCAAACATCCATCTGCAAAGGTGGACCACCACTTTATGTACACACATCCATTCATACCTGATGTACATCCTACCGTACTGTCAGTATTTCACCATATACAGGTGTCAATGATGGGGCTGCATTGCAACTGCATGTTGTAGTTAGACACAGATGAACTGCATACATCAGCTACTGCACATGCATGGTAGCTGAATGCACACCACTACATGTACATGTGTGTGTTGGTCCTACATTCCTGTCATGTAGCCATGTTTGTATGCATTGCAATTGGTGGACATGTGTGATGACATACATGACACATGGACTGTTGTATGATATGATAGTTGTCATGGGTAACTAGTACAGAGGGAATGTTACCTCAGTCAACATTGCTACCTTATGTACTGTTAGCATTCAACAGCCATGGATCTACCTTCCATGTGCATGCGTGTGATTGCTGTAGCCACTTGTCTGCACGAAGGACAGCAGAAGCTATGCTATGTACATATGTGTTTTGTGTGTGTGTGTGTGTGTGTGTGTGTGTGTGTGTGTGTGTGTGTGTGTGTGTGTGTGTGGGCCATGTACATATCCATGGCAATTACATGTATGTCATATCCAAACATGAGTGTTTTTTGGTGTACAGCAACAGTTATCTGTTACAGCTGTATAAGACCCAAGGCCCCTATTATGTGTAGAGCCGACCTGGTTATGAACAGTGGTATCATTGCATTGCATAACACATGATGGAACCCTGTCAGTACATGTGTAGTCTGCACAGTTGCTGTAGACCTATGTACAGTCCACTGGTCATGAGTAACATGGTGTTGTACTAATGTATGGATGTGTGTTGCTGGTCCAAGGACATGGTGATGTCTGAGGGCTACATAGTAGAATGCAGCATTTACCAATGTGGTCTGCACCTGAGACATCTATGATGGCTCTTGAGTGTGTACTGGTCAGTACATGTGAGTGGCCTTCATATACATGGGGACACTAACAGCTGGAGCGGTCCGTCACGGTCTTATGGCCCACATGTCTGTTTCTGAGGTATACGGTGTTAGTGCTATTGTGCACAACTGTGCCATATTCCAGGTGTTCCTCACTGCAGAGATTCCATATTCCCCATTGTTGGATCTGGATTGTCAGCTGTGATTACGAACGCTACACATCTAGCACTGACGACCGGTGTCAGATATATGTAGTGCAGCGTTCATGCTAACAATGTTCACTATCGACACACTGTGCCCTTCTGTGTTTAGAATCCTTGTGCATACAAGACAGCCCTTCGCTACTATTAAGTGTGTGAGCATGCCCAGTACGCTGTTGTGTAGATGGACACATAGTACATTCCAAACGGACGTGTGCTACTAAGTGTGTGATCATGCCCAGTGACACCTTGTGTCGGTTATGTGCCTCTGTATTTGGGCATGACCATTGAAATCCTGTATAGCAATAGTGGTCATCCAGGCAACAGATGTCCATACCCCACGTCAGGATGGATTCCTACATTGAACACACTGGTTGACTGTCTTGAAAAGTGTACTGTCTGTGGCGCATCTCGTATCTATGTAGTGTTGTTATAGTGCTCCGTAGATAGGCAGTTGTCCTGCTCACACCACTGCCGTGTGTTTGTCTCCGTCTGCCTTGGGACAGTAATATGCTTTTAGACTGCTCACACTCCATACAATCCCTATCGGCGTTTGTTCCATTCTTGATGAAGTCATCCACCTAGATGTATGCCTGTGGGAGTGCTGTGTTCCAGTCATTTCGGTAGTGCGTTCTGTAACTGCGTAATGCTCTAGTGTGATAAGATAGTTAGGTGTATGTTCGAATCCCAGCCATGCCAAGTGTGTGTGTGTTTGGACAGAGTAATGCTTTTAGACTGCTCACTCTCCATACATTCCCTATCGGCGTGTTTGCCTTTGCTGATGATGTCATCCACCTAGAAGTATGCCTCTGGGAGTGCTGTGTTCCAGTAATTTTGGTAGCGCATTCTGTAACTGCGTAATGCTGTAGTGTGATAAGGTAGTTAGGTGTATGTTCGAATCCCAGCCCTGCCAAGTGTGTGTGTGTTTCCAGCTGCCTGGGGACAGAGTAATGCTTTTAGACTGCTCACTCTCCATACATTCCCTATCGGCGTCTTTGCCTTTGCTGATGATGTCATCCACCTAGAAGTATGCCTCTGGGAGTGCTGTAATCTCAGTAGCATGTTCTATGACTGCGTAATGCTGTAGTGTGATAAGGTAGTTAGGTGCATGTTCAAATCCCAACCCTGCCAAGTGTGTGTGCCTGTGTGTGTCGGTTTGCTCACTCTCCATACATTCCCTATCTGCGTCTTTGCCTTTGTTGATGATGTCACCTACCTAGAAGCATGCCTCTGGGAATGCCATGTTCCAGTAATCTCAGTAGTGCGTTCTATAATAGTGTAATGCTGTAGTGTGATAAGGTAGTTAGGTCTGTGTTCGAATCCCAGCCCTGCCAAGTGTGTGTGTGTGTGTGTGTGTGTGTGTGTGTGTGTTTCCAGCTGCCTGGAGACAGAGTAATGCTTTTAGACTGCTTACTCTCCATACATTCCCTATTGGCGTCTTTGCTGATGATGTCACCTACCTACAAGTATGCCTCTGGGAGTGCTGTATTTCAGTAATCTCGGTAGCGTGTTTTGTAACTGCATAATGCTGTAGTGTGATAGAAAAAACAGGTAGGTGTTCGATTCCAAGTCATGACAGGTGTGTGTGTTTGGCAGACGTTTCCTATGTGTTGGTATCTGTGAGTGGCTAGCTCCAGGGTGTGTTTTGTTGCATTCCTATATAGTGTCCACAAATGTCATAATCGGCCAAGAGACTGGGCTGTCAACACATACACGTACATTCGCCAATAGGTCTGGTGGGTAAATGTCAGCAGCCCTACTCTTACCCTTACTACCATCTGACCCGTGTGATGCAACGTAACACACTTGCCTTGATAGTAACACCACTACATAATGCAGGTGGCACATGTAGTTTCCCTTTCATTCTTGTCTAATGCTTTGGTGTCATGTGGTCCGCTGTTGTGATGTAAATTCAAAATCTACGTCTGTGTGTGTATATGTGTGTGTGTGTGTGTGTGTGTGTGTGTGTGTGTGTGTGTGTGTGTGTGTGTGTGTGTGTGTGTGTGTGTGTGTATATATATATATATATATATATATATATATATATATATATATATATATATATATATGTGTGTGTGTGTGTGTGGACATTAGCACTATTGAATGTCTGAGCTGGATGATCGGTACATGATCATCTTGGATGCATGTATATCTGCCATGGCTTAGTGGTAAAGTGCTTTGTCTGTGGTGTACAGAGTCCTGGGTTCTAGCTGTGTAAAGACCGATTATTTTGTTGATGGGAAGAACAAGGGACATCGAATACAGTGACAGTAAGTCACCTTTAGCCAGTTGTGTGCGGATCTGAGCGACAGTAAGCAGTGGTTATTAATTTGGAGGATCAGTATGGGTCATATGACTATGCATGAGAAGACAATACTATGCAAATGAGGTTGACAATAGTGAATCCAGTTTATCCCCAGGGTGTGACGCAGATCCCAAGAGTGTATGTGTGTAGATAGCAGGGTGCAGGACTGGAATATAGGTGAAGGCATGGGAGGGGTTTTAGACATACTGTACGTACATTGGAGCCCTGTGCCTCGGGATTGCTCCTTCTTTAGCACGCCTAAGCTAGGGATGTGTCTATACCTGCCTGGTGAAATTGGGAGGAACAACAGCAGTAGTGGAGTAGTCAAGGTGAACAGGCTGCACAGACAGGTGATAATTAGCACAATCAGCAGCCCGCCCATGAACACTACGGTAAAGTGACCAAGCACCATACACACAGGTTTCTCTCACACTCTACACCACCGGTGTATACATGCGGGGACATTTCTCGACACAATCCAACCAAATGAGAAGGGCTGCAGCAGGCAACATGGATCAACATGTGCAAGAGGCTCAGGGTGGTGAGGATGTGAATGCTGCCGAACAACCCTTAGTGAGGTGACAGAACACTTTACAGACCCAGGATAACCTACCAGGGGCTACATGGGCTGGGGATAATGGAGCGCTATGGGGTGGACAGACACCTCCTACAGCAGCTTGGTAAACTGCGCCGGCCACACCTGACACATCGAACAGGCTGAGGGAAACCCATCCCTTGGGTATACTAGCCACAGGTACCTCCCAATGCACAACTGGGGATATCATGGGGATCTCACAGGCATCTGCATCCAGAGTATTGCACCAGTTAATAGATGCCATGTCACCACGTGCCAGTGAATATGTACATGTCCTCAACACACGTGCTTTCTTGGCCAGCAATATGCGTCTCTCCCACCAAATGGCTGACTACCCTGGGGTACTGGGTGCTATAGCCTGCAAGCACGTACAAATCAAAGCACCACCTGGTGAGCGGGGTAGGGCCTACAGTCACTGCAGGGGCATACCCTCCAACAGCTAGGCCATATGCGATGGACAGTGCATTAAACTGAATGCATGTACTGTCTGCCCTGGAAGCTATGACAAGTCCGATATGTGGCATCTGACACAGCTGTACCACACCTTTGGCAATATGGACATCCCCTACAGTCACATAGTGGGGAATGCTGGGTAACCACTGGAGTCATGGCTGATGACACCCATCAGCAATGCACACACACCTGAACAACTACACCATTCTGAGGCACACGCACAGGCAAAACATATCATTGAGTGTGTGTTTGGGATGCTGAGGTCACAGTTCTGGTGTCTGGACACATCTGATGGAGCCTTGCAGTATTCACCAGCTACATGCACACAAATTGTTATGGTATGTGTTATGCTACACAATCTGATCCTGCGGTAACAGTTGCAGCAGGAACAGCATGGGGCAGGGCCACACAGCCCCCCACCAATGCCAAGGCCTGTACAGGCACAGTGTGACTTGGAGGAGGAACTACCTGAGCTGGACCCAGTCGGCGAAAGGAGGCATGCACAGTATGACCTGCCCTTGGCAAGGAGGCAACACATGGCATATGCACTGACACAGTAGGTACCCAGGGAATTTCACCCTCTCTGACTCGCACAGACAGTACAAAGGATGCCAAACATGATACTACCTGTGCTCAGCCATGTACAGGAAGTGCACTGTGTGCATCCGACATAGGCAGCCCTCCAGCACCATCCGCAACTGTGGAACACCCCCAAGGTAAGTCAATCAACCTACCAATTGGCAGTTGTATTAGAATGTGTATTTACCTGTAGCTATGGTATGGATGTGAGCATACAAGGGAATTTGGTGGCGGACTGTTAGGGCAGCAGACAGTGCACGTCCATAGTGGCACCATGGCATCTGTAGCACAAACCGGGGTCACAATAGTAGCCAGTAGTACACAGGGTGTCCTAACCCACTGCAGGTTATGGGCTGAACATCATGTCTGTCCATACAGCCCACACAAGTCTCATACAGCTGGATAGGTGTAGACCACTACAGGGAAATGCTATACAATGGCCTCTGGAGTTGCCCAATGGATGACCCCAACCCCCACAAACACACACACAGACTACAGCAGGCCAGGCAGGTGGACACAGGTTGTGAAATCTAGGACGTCTGAAACCACTATGCTGGTAATTCAAGCTAGGATCCGAAGTACACTGGTATGCCTCCAACCAGCAATTTAGGTGGGTACACACACTGAAATGGAGTACCTGGCATATCAGTACAGTAGTCACAAATGTGTACAACTATCAGCTGTGTCCCCCTTCCAACGTACACATGTGAGAGTCAGGTGCGCCACCCCCGGTGCTGTGTAGGACTGTGGATGCAGTTGAATGTCCCCCAACGCTGTGCAGAAATGTAGCAACAGTCAATGCCACATGACCATTAGCTACCCTGCAGATTCAGCATGCCACCTGTCGGTGTACAACGCAGGGGTCGGCACCACAGTACTGACTATATGGACATGTGACACATGTGATTCAGTTGACCATACTGGGCATGCTCAAACACATGATGGTATGATGGTAATGTCAGTCGACGACATGCATAACAGTCATACTGGGCATGCTCAGACACTGAAACACAGAACGGCCAGGTCTACAAACACCAGTGGTCCGGACATATCTGCCAGTACCTTGCTATACTGTTGGATGACTGTGCTGTATGGTATGTGTGTGGTACTGTCTATTGTCTGTATATATGCCATGGTGTATTGGCAATTCACATGATCTGTGTGTGCAGGGTATTTCTACCAACACATGCAAAGGATGGTTCCTTGTTTTCGTCCAGAACGATGCCTTTGGATACAGAGTGGGTAAGGCACATTCCAGCCCGTGGGAGCGGTTGTGCATGGGTTTGCGCATTGTTAAGCACTGCTGACCTCTGGTTACAGCTCCTTATACTTGTTTAGACTCCACATTTCTTTAACAGTGCAATACTCGCATACTGGTAAACAAACACACGTACACCCGCTCGCTCACTCACTTGCACGTGCACCGACGTTGGTGCTTCCATTTGTCACTCACGCTGGGTGGGCGCAATCCCTTGTGATGCCTATTACATCGGACTACATGATTACAGTATCGGGTATGGCTAAACATTAGGCGACGGCAGGCGTTTGACTGTATGGACTCGGCGGCCTGTCCAGTGATGTCATCATATGATGTGCGTCTTACTCATACAATCTGCTCCCATCTGGCTGATACATGGGAACTGATACTCTGCAATGCTGACATGTGAATGTGTTTTGGGAAACGCATTTCTCGGCCGGGTCATGTTACCACGTACCTATTGTAGGATTTCCACCTTTTAGATTGTCCACATTCTAGGCGTAACACCTTTCCCACTTTGCATGGGACAGTCCCTCATTAGGCATATGTGTCATACGACAATACTCTAGCCAGAGCTAATGTCCCGATTACAGGACAATATTATATTCTACATGTCTGTAATAGTTGCATGTAACGCTTATTGTATACATGACGTCGATATGTTATGTGAAGTAGCATAAGCAACCTGACTGCTGCTAGACTAGGCTTTGATTTGTGTGACTATGTATATGTCTGTACTATGCATGGCTGTAGGTATGTTCTGACCTGGTACGTCTGACATTTCTACAGAGCAGCTCCCACTTTGGCCATTTGGAAAGGTGGCAGCCCTATAGGACCTATATGTAGAGCTGTCACATTTGGCAAGGCAACACATACCCACAGCCAGTACTATACTGACTACTTCACCGGTTTGCATACATTAAGGTTATTCTTGTAGCATTATAGTTGCTAATACTGTTTCCTATAACACGTACCTGTTTCAGATACAACAATATCATTTTATGACACCACTACACACAATATATGAACTCTTTTCCTGATATCACAGGCCATGTGCCGTAACATTCATTTTGCAGGACACAACTGCCCAGAGTAGAGTGTCCCTCACAAAGGCAGACAGGTGGTAACCCCACACTATTATACTATCATCTACCTACGGTGGTCGGCGGAATATGCGCTTTCCGTCACTAGCAGACCTCACATACGACTGGGGGAAAATGAACACTTGTATCAGGGACACTGCATAACACCCTGAGGGACACATTTGGATGATTGGTTCTATTAACCTGACACATTGACAGTCACAGGGCATATGTATTCATTCACATTTGTCGAGGTAAATGCTGTACATGACTCATGCATGTATTCATTAATCATTACATGTATTCCGCCACCTGTCCACTTAAACGTACTAGTTCTGGAAGTGTTTAGTTAGGACTGTGTTACATTCTGATTCGTAATCATGGATGTCCATGCTAATCGGGTACAAGGCACTGTTATAGTCCCTATGTGTTCCCACAATGGTTTATGGACTTTCCAGTAGATGTGCTCTTCAGGTGTGGGAGGTATAGGCGTCTGTTATGCCCACATAGGAATATTAATTACTTCCACGAGGCGTGCCTAATACATCTCTGCCAACCAACACCTGCACACTTATGCCCATTATGGCATACCCATGATTCCCCTACCTGACACCCCTCTACAACACTCATGACTCATACTTACTGTGAGCGCAGCTGGGGTATGAACACACCCCTACACACTGCACACAGTCCCCTTCTCAGGACACATGTCGTGCATTCTGTCAAACCATGTGTTATCAGACTTGCACAACCTACTGTTCCGTGTACAGCTACATCCTGCTCGCATCGATTACCACGGGTTCATATGTAAAGTGAATTATTGGTGTCCCGCAAGGGACCCCGTTATCCATGTTTAAAGTGTAAACCTTGCAGATCTCTCACACTGGTACTTTCCTGCCAGTGTTTTTGAAAGCAGCGGTGTATTCACCTTTACTGCGTGTGTGTATGTCTGACCGGCCTAGCTGGGCGGTGTGGAAGGGCAACGTTTGTTTCTTGGACCTCCCAGTAGCATATGCCTGGCCTGTATATCTACAGTAACATATAAATATATATATATATATATATATATATATATATATATATATATATATATATATATATATATGCTATTATATTTATATTTCTGTGTCTGTATATGTATGAATATATATGTATATATATATATATATATATATATGTATAGAGAGAGGGAGAGAGATATATGCTGTCAGGCATTACGTCTATTCCGCCATCTGTTGACCTAATATCACTAGTTTTGGTGGGGTTTAGTTAGGACTGTGTTGGATTCTGATTCGTAATCACGGACGTCCATGATGATTGGGTACAGGGCACTGATATAATCCCTATGTGTTCCCCAAATGGCTTACGGACTATCCAGTAGATATGCTCTTCATGTTTGGGAGTTATGAGCGTCAGCAATGCCCACATAGGAATATTAATTACTTCCGCTGGGTGTGCCTACTACAGCTCTGCCAACCGACACCTGCACACTTAGGCACACTTAGGCCCATTATTGCATACCCATGATTCACCTACCTGACACCCCTCTACAGCACTCATGACTCATACTTACTGTGAGCGCAGCTGGTGTATGAACACACCCCTGCACACTGCCCACTCTCCCCGTCTCGGGACACATGTTGTACGTCTTGTCAACCCATGTGTTATCACACTTGCACAACCTACTGTTCCGTGTACAGCTACATCCTGCTCACCTCAATGACCATAGGCTGCTTGTATAGTGAATTTTTGGTGTCCCGCAAGGGACCCTGTTATCCATGTTTAAAGTGTAGACCTTGCAGATCTCTCCCACTGGTACTTTCCTGCTGGTGGTTTTGAAAGCAGCAGTGTATTTACCTTTATTGCATGTCTGTATGTCTCACCGGTCTAGCTGAACGGTGTGGGGGTAAACATTTGTTTATTGGACCTCCCAGTAACATATGCCCAGTCTGAACATATGTTACCCGTAATTGCTTGCTGTATAGTAAACTAGTTATGTACATGTGCATATCTACAATGACATATATATTTTTAATTTGTGTATATGTGTATATATCAATAAATGTTGTATGTGTATATATATATATATATATATATATATTTTTTTTTTTTTTGTATACGTGTGTGTGTGTGTATATGTATGCATGCATGTATATGTGTGTGTGTGTGTATAGATATATATATATATATATATATATATATATATATATATATATATATATATATATCTATATATATATATATATATATAGATATATACATATACACACATCTGTGTGTCCGTTGACCAATACATTTCCCGTAGAAACACACTTACACATGTGTATTGGGTTTTATCTCTGCTTCAACAGCATACTATTGCCTTAGTCATTATGACACCAACACTTCACTCCGGTTAACTTGTAATCGGTATATAGCACGTTATAGAGTGGACAGATGTCGCACTTTGTTCAAGTATGGAGTACCGCTGATAAGTGTGTTGTGATACAGTGTCATTTGACCTATTCCTCGTCTGCACAGCCTAGTATACCTGCTACTGTATTTGTGTCTGTGCACATTCATATTATTTATGTCAATAAATGGAGTGCTTGTGTTACAGAGAATGTATGTCAACATATTGATGTCTGCATATTGTTGTGTCTTTCGGCTTTTCCTGGTTAGGGGTTGCCACTGCGGAACTCCGGTCCGCTACTGATTGGCTGATAGACTTTTACGTGCATAGTTGCCAGCCCTGAAGCACAACCTTGAACGATGGTATGCCCATTCACGCATGTCTCCACGCAGAAGACGCTCTAGCTGAGAATTGCTTCTACGTACTAGCTGACCAACATGGGCCACTCCATTGGAACTGGCGCAACCAACCCTGGCACACCTGTATCCATAATGGCATAGCCATAGTTCGTCCAACCCACCCGTGTTGAGATTCCATGCGTAACAGCCATTATCCACATGATATCGCAGCCATGACACACCTTTACACATTGCTGTCTCCAGACCGTTAGGGGCCCTACACACATTTTGTACCGCCTCGTGTATTATTTACACATATATGCCTTTCCTGGTGTTATGGATTACGGCCATTTGCGGGTTACATGTGTAGGTGGTCACAACATGAAATACATTCCGTCTGTGTGTAATGTTGATGTAGCAGTTCAAAGATATTATGCCCACTGGTATGACCCTGCCTCTGGTGTGAATAGCGGTGCTCTGCTCACTCTTGGACAGCTTTATCTGACATACACTGCAAGCACTGTATAATACCTTAGTTGCTCTAGATTCCCTTCACAACCCGTGTGTATGCTTTCTCCTTTCGGCATTCATTATATATATATATATATATATATATATATATATATATATATATTTAATTGTTATTTCTTTTCGTGTATTTCTTTATTTTATGTCTGTGGATATATATCTATATACACATCTATATAGCTATATATACATATATAAGTTACATCTGAACAAAACAACATACATTTCTTATGCTGGGAGCTGCTTACACATGCACAGGCGCACTTGCATATCCTTATTGTGAGTTACATATGTTTACTGCGACTTCTTTGTGCTTAGGTGTGCCTTATTCATTATGACAGTTCCACTTTGATTGATGGAATCCAGTTAACGTCCCCATGCGAAACACACATTCACCTTTACATGTTTAAATGTTGGCTTTACAGCACAGAGGCATTCATTACACAAGAAAGTGATATATGCTATAGTCATACTTGAACCGGGAATGCATTTACGTTAGGCGGATGCTCTAACCACTACACTATTGGTGTTCTGCTTCATTTATATGTATACCCATGGTTCATAGCTACCCTAACATACGCCTCACCGCTTCACTTACACAGCAGGCATCCATTCTCCTGCTGGGAAAACCACGGTACTACACATGCGACATTCCCTATTCCCTACTGCTCTGGACCCATGCTGCATGTCTACTCACTCCAAGGATATTCAGAACTCCAACGCTTATAGTCCTGGCACATACGTGTGTGTTTGATTGTCAGGGTGTTCATGTGGTAGTCCAGGTTTAGGCTTGTCTGACTGGTGACCAGCACTGCCCTGTACCTGTTCAAGTGTCAGACGTAGCACATGGACAGAGTTGGTCCCGATTTTAACATTCTACCTGTGTTTACAGACGCAGGGGTTTGGGCACCTCTGACCACATTATGAGGTTGGCACTACATAATATAGGGTGGGGGGTGGTTCCACTACATGATACAGGGTGGGGGGGGGTGTTTCCACTGGTGTTTCCCTTCACATTTGACTATTTCATTCATATATACGATGAATATTATTCTGGACATCACTTATGAATTCACTACAGGTATGCAATAGTCCTGTCAACAAATGTGACAGTTGGTTGGTGTACATATGTGTACGGACGTGATACTCGGGTACTAATTTCAACAGTGACAGGGACAAGGCAATGACAAATCAGGGACAATTATGGACACTTCTACAATATTAGTACTATTAACTTGGAACGTGTTGACAGATTCGGAGACATATGTATTACTACTTATTTTCTGCAGTTAAAAGCTTCTATTACTCTTAATTCTTGTCATTAGTCATTCTCATTCAACACCTTTCCTCCAAAGGTCACTGGCTTTGTGAGTGATTAAGAGGCTAGCCAGTTATTGTCTGAATGCTCTGACCATTGGTAGGGTTGACACATTTTCATATGTACAGGATGGGATATATTCTGGAGACACCAGATTGTTTAGGCCAACACATACCCACGGTCAGTGCAGGGTTTAGAACATTCATTATTTTCCTAGCTGAGAGCCTATTCCTTTAGCACTTTAGATGCTTAGTCTGTTTCTTGTACGAATTACGTATTTTATATTCAGACATGACTGCTTTAGGCAACTGTTACATGCAGTATGGTACATAGTTATTTCCTACAATCACAGGACATTTTCCATTGTATCATTGATGGTCAGATCACACCTACCCAAACAGTGACTGTCCCTCACACAGTGGGTCAGGAGGTACCCTGTTTACGTCAGCACCTTAATCACCCTATGTCCAAGTGCCACTATGCGAATGTGTACAATATATTCTCTCGATTATTCATGTGTGAAATGTGCGTCACAGGCAGGTGTTTGATCCTGGGTAGTAGGTTCTGCATGACCGTCTAGGGCTGGACAGTCTCGTGCACCACTACTGCACATTCAACTTATGTCCGGATGTCTACAGGACTGGCCATCATGTCCTTATACCCAGTCTGATGTTTACACAGGCTACTTATCCCATGAGGGATATCCAAAAACTGAACAAGACCAATACTGTCCATTCTTTTGGTTTTACGAAAATGTGTTGGGGTTTTACATGCAAGGGATACATAGTTTGCAATCCTGAAACTGCCTAGGGTGACACTGCCTACTACATATGTGTAGATATGGCTGCGCCAAGCTAGTAGGCCAAGTATGGCTGGATTTGGTGGATGTTCAGGTATGGGGGTGGGTTGTATGCTGTGGAGGGGATGATGGGTATTCAATTATTCATCCAGGTGTGTTGCATTTGAATGGGCCGGTTCCATCCAGACCATTCTGTGGGTATGTGCCGGTGATGTTTCTGTACATTTGTATAGCACATTTTAATATTCATATGTTTGTGTGATTGTGTTCTACAGTATGGTCTGTCAGGTTGCATTGCAGATGTGTATACTTGTTCTTTGTGTTTCTTTCTGATTCACCCGCTGCTCCCTCATACACATCCAGTTTGCCTATTCTGCATCCAACACAGTCTCGCCTTTGTGGATTATACCATTACCCATCCCCCACACACACATATTCCTGACACTCCATCCATCACTTCTTTGGTTGATGGCCCATGACAAGGTCAAGGGAACACATTGCATACACTACATATGCCAGGTACCTGTATGGTTGTGTGGACTACGCTGGCATGTTTCACCTTCCACATGCTGTACATAGGTACACGCCCATACTTAACTTTCATGACATGGTTGGTACACCCGGGTAATACCCGTTCAACTGTGACACATCCTGACAAGTACGGCTTGGACCGCATATGGGCAGATTTTGGCCAACTGCTCTGACCATTGGTAGGGTGCCACCTTTTCATATGACGAAAAGCGCTTAAAATAAATATACTCTTGTCGACTGTCTACTGCTGCTCACGGCTTGTTTTGTTTCACCTTTTCATATGTCCAAGATGGGATATATTACGGACACAGATCTGATTTTACAGGACAACACATACCCACGGTCAGCACGATGGATAATACTTTTCCTTTCTGCCCACATGTTAGCTTATTGTTGTAGCAGTTTATATGCTCCTTCTGTTTCGTTTTCTTGCTTATTCTATTTCTTGTCACATGTGGTATGTTACATACAGACATACCTATTGTATGTGACTATTACATGCGTTGTGGGATATAATTCTGTCATACGGTCGCTAGATATTTACATTTATCATGGTTTTGGTATGGACACATCTGCCCAGCTGTGTACTATCCCTCACAATGTGGGACAGCTGGTAACCCTGACCATTGGGCTATACGTAGCTATTGGCGGTGCGCTAACATGTTGCGTTTCACTTGCACTTGGTATAACTATCTACACTGCATTAGAATACGGGCACACGGTTTTCAATGTCATTTGTTCGAGGGATGGAGACTCGATATTCCCTACCGTGCATTTGTGTTTGCTTCTTAATTTTGTGTTCGCAAGAACTGTCTTGCATGCTTTGCATACGTTTCCGTATCCACAGACTCTGACAGGTGTGATTACTATTGCAGGCAAATTGTTATATGCAAGCATTTTAGGTTGCACGTCGACAGCTGATTTCCATGCCTCTGTGCGGCACTTCGACATGCCCTATACACTCACGCTCATTTCCTATGCACGTGGCTGTGGCGGCAGCGCACCTTCATTAATATGCATTTGGTGCTTCTGCGCCATCTACATGCCACACGGTCAGCGCAAGCCTAACGCCGGCCTTGTGCCAAGCTTCATGAATCCCGGGGATTGTGGAAAATAGGATAGCCTGAGGTGAAAGAGGGAGAGGCAGGCCACACTCTCCTAATAGTGGGGTAGGTAAACTGTATTGCTGGCTTTACGGGACATTTGCTCAACATTTTTAATGAAGCAATGAACATGTATTTTCATTGTGTTATTTTATTTATTTTTTTTTTTTTGCTTTACTATAAGTTAGTTGTTCTTTAGCTGCAGAGATCACGAGAGTTGTCATCCATTTATATTGTGGTACAATCCTAAATCACGCCAGTTAGACCTACAATTGCCATGCCCATTTAACTGTACCTAACTGTACCTAACCTGTTTCCCACAGCAGTGGGCATTTTTTTTTTTTTGCATTTCAGTAGTTCATCATTTTTATTCACTGGTTTAAGTAATTTTTCACCCATTTGCTATACTACTGCCCTAAAGTGTGCCCGTCATACTGCATTGATATATCCTGATGCTATCCTCTGTTGGATAATGGTCATTCCCTTGGCATTGCTATACTTTGCTGATTCTTGTTTCTCTTTCCAAGCCAAGTCTTAACAATGTATACCACATCATACTGACTGCTGCATTTGTGTCTTGATCTGTTCTCTGTCTCATTCTGTTTTAATCACCTATGAACTTATAACTCTGTTTTAATTATGTTGATTTCATGTTTTTTTTTTCTGCATTTACTTTCATATTTTTTGCAGGGTCTGTTATGGAGCAGATGCACTGAGGCTCTAGACATCATTCTCTGCACCAGCCACTGCAATGACCACTGGTTCACCAGCAGCCTCTGGTCTTGCCTTTATGCAGAGTGACTTGTGGAGGTTGACTTTTAGGGTTTACCAGTTACTTCCATTGCTACTGGTCTGGTGTGTGACATGGGATGCTTATCAGAGAGCAGTGCTGAGGGGTCCTTGGTAGATATAAGTACTATCTGTAGTGAATAATACATTCATTTTTCCCCAGTCTATGCCCTTTAGGGCACCAGAGGCTAAACCAGCCTATGACATCAGCCACCCTGAGTCTTATCAGGGTATTGGAGCTGGGTAGGTTGCCCTCTGGACTGTCCTGCCATCCTAGAATGCCAGCATCCCACCATATCCACTTCATGCTGTGATCCTTCCTACTATATCATGCTGCATATATCTAAACCTTCCCCATTGCTAACTGTCCACCCTCTGTTTTTCTGTGACCATTCCTTAACTACTTACCTTTTTACTGACACTCACCACATTTGTCTTTACTTCTTAATGTTTGTGTCTGTGCCTACTGCCTTTTGTTCTTCAGTAGCTTACCCCTGTATACCTTACCTGTCAACTCCTCTCTCTTATTATGACAAAGGGGGTCTTTAAAAAATGTACCCCTCCTTCAATTCAAATCTTACACTGTCCTTTTGGTTTCTCCTTGTGTGTTTTCCTTTCTTTACTCTTCCCTTTTCCAACTTCCCTATGTATCTCCTTTCCAAGTCAGTATGATGGTAAACTAAGCGGGCATATATGGTTGACTGCCTATATTACTGTAATAGCACATACTAAACATTTTGATGCAACAATATGTCCATCTGCTGCTCTGTTGCACTTTGCTTCGTAGCATTCAGCACTGCTATTCAAACTGCTCAATTTCTTGATTTTAGCTGCATGATGTATAGAGATCATGCAAACTATCACATTACACAATTGATACAGGTAATGCCGTTCCTCATGTGAAAAAAAAAACATCATAGGAGCCTCACCATGTGGACTTTGCAGAACTACCCAGTGTTAATTTTTTCATACTAATAACTTGCTTGGCAGATCTATGGATATATAACATTCATTTAGAAGTAGCTCTCTCATACATTACGAAATAGCATTTTGGTACTAATATTCTTTATGAATAGCAGCATGTGTGATTGTATGGGTGTGCACATGTACACGGCTGTTTTTGTGTCTGTTTGCCTGAGTGTTGTATGTGGCTGGAAGACAGCCTTGAGTTTTGAGTGGTGCATCATTACATAGTGATTTCCCTTTGTGCCATATGGTAAAAGAGTTTTAACTCATTTGCAATACTCACGCATTCACTTTGTAATGCTACTGGTTGACACAGCCATGACACTGAACTGCTAAACTCCATTCTTTGTAAATGAAATGAAGAAAAAAACATTTCTATCCTTTACTTATTTTACTTTATTTATTTTGTTTCCCTTAAAACAACTGAATTTACCATCTCTGGTCTTAAAACTTATGTGCTGAGTTCTGATTTCTATTTTAAAAAAAAGTCAGGTGACTTAGTTCAAGCTATTTTTAAAACAGTGCAGCCTTTATGCATACACCTCCATAGAGAATAAAGCAATGACATACACATTCCTGGTTCTTCTGCTATTTTTGGTGACACAGGAAAGATGTCTTAAAGGTAGCTGACTGGGCTGCTACACCAGCATTTCCCACAACCTACACTAAAAAGTGAAAGAACATAGAAATGTATCCTGATGATGCAAGCATGAGTATTTTTTACAGAATTTTTTTTATCATCATTAAATAGTAATCTGAATAATCTGGTTGGTCTGCTGTCCAACATGCAGGATGGTATAGTGCATATTGTTTTAATTCTGTGTGTGTGTGTGTGTGTGTGTGTGTGTGTGTGTGTGTGTGTGTGTGTGTGTGTGTGTGTGTGTGTGCGCGCGCTTATAGGTGGTTAGCAGTGTATTGCATTGTATGTTTCATCTCAAACACATTGTTGCTATTATTTTTGTATTTATTCATCATACTGTGGACAGTACTATTTAATATAATCAAGCATCTGAAGTGTGCACAGTCAACTAAGTGGTTGTAACAGATGCATTCAGAGGTTGTCTGTGGATGAAAATGACTTCTCCACTGTCATGATCCTGGTATTAGAATGGATTTGCAGTTCTAGCATGCATATATAGGAAATAAGTTGGAATACTTTACTGGTGCTACTGTTTTTTTTTTTTTTTTTGCATCTGTAATTGTGCATATTTGTGAAACAAACTGCATTATTGTGACCATTATGTTTTAAAACAGTCTGACATCTAAGGTGTATGCAGCCAACAATGCAGCTATAATTCCTGGATCCTGTGGTTACATCAGGATGAAAATTACTGATTGTCCCATTGAACTAAAGTTAAATAGGCATCTAACTCTGCAGAAGCAAGGTGTAATACTTTACTGTGGCCATTTTTTTAAATCACAATCAGATAGCTGAAGTGTTCAATAGACTGGCTGTAATTGATGGGAACAAAAGCTGTCTTTGGATAAAAACAACTTAACACTGCTGTCGTATGATTACAGACAGCCATTGATCTGCCTTGACAGGGGAAAAGGCTTCTTAACTGTTCATATTTTGGAGAAGTGTTCCTATTTTCAGGCCTGATTTAAACTTGCACATGATGTACCTATTTTTGGAAGTGTGTCCTTTTTTTCAGGCTTGAGTTACCTCTTCACACAATTTTCTGAATCCCCTCATCACGCATGATTTTTGAAGATGCCTAGCACACACAAAACCACAATACATGACCAACATACTAGTGACACCAATCATTTAAAGAAACAGGACACACATCTTACATATCGCTGTGTCAGAAGTAAAAATGACCTTATGTGGTAGAAGTTTGCAGTACAGTTCATTAAAGTGTATGTACTTTGCATTGTCCCTTTGACTTATACCATCATTTTGTCCCGCTCTGATTTTTAAACTAATGTTTTGGAGATTCACATTTTATGTTTATCAGATATTGAGATTTTTTCCTGGCTGTACCTATTTTCAAGGGCATTGGCACCTATTTTTAGTGTCTGCAGGTTGAAAGATAAGCAGGAGCAGTGTCACAAAATTAATTCCATTTGATGAAATCAGTGAAGAAAAAACAGTCATTTCTATGGTGTCTGTGTCTGTGTGTGTGTGTGTGCGTGTGTGTGTGTGTGTGTAAATATAACATCAATAATTTTGTCTGTGGTCACACACAATATTGAGGTCATGCACATAACTTTTTTGGCTAGAAGTAAGAAATAAGAGCATTAAACATGCAATTATCTTTTAAAATGGGCATAAAATACATTACAGAACATCTAGACCCTTACAGATTCTTCTGGGCATCGGTTCTCAGGCCACCAGCTGGATAAGGGGATGTTGACACAAGCTTTGTTTATCCCCATTCTCAAAGTCTGCCATAGGCCCTACCTAATCTCAAACAGGCTCTGCTCAGAGGCGAACAAAGAAGGTTGTGTTGTGAAATGGACAGTGTAGTTGTTACATTTTTACTTTCCTTACAACAGGGTTTCACATAGCAGCTAAGGTGTTTGTCTTACAGGCAAAAGGTACTGGACTTGATTCTCACCAAGGGAAATTGATTAGGCTTAAAATTGCCTACAAGGACAGTTAGCCTAATACAGTCCCATGAATCTATGAAAAAAAGCTCCCGTATACACCTATGAAAACATCAGAGGTGTTTACAAGAACAGTATACTCACTTTCCTTCCAATCAAACGTCAAATGTGTATACAGGTTGAAAGAGAAATAAGAGTGATTTTTTTCCCTTACTTGTGATTTTTTGGTGGTAATGCTAAGGGTGTGTGCTGTATATACATTTCACAAGGCCAAGTTAAAATATAATACTGTGGCAATTTATCGTTTTACTGTTGTCCCAGTCAGACATTAAATAGGTACACAGAAGCTATCATTTAGAGGCAGAGGTCAGGAGGCATGCTGTATGACAGCAACAACTTGAAATCTATGACTATGGTAACTTGTCCTTTCACTTTCATCCCAGTCTGACAGTAGAAGCCTATGCATAAAGTGATTATCTATGATGTGTATATCCTAGCCAGCATTTATCTTCTCAGTTTATTAGAGACTAGTATTTTGCTAACTTTGACCATTAAGCTTTGTTCAAAACATATTTCTTCCTTGAGAAAAAATATGACAATTTTTTTCATTACTTATGATCTTTTTTTCAGTTTGGGGGAAAAAACTCTAAAATATGCCTCAGAGCATTTAGATTCCATTTGCTTCTTGGGACGATTTTTCTTAAACTGCATTCAGTCTTTTTTTTAAGGAGACAAGTACATGTTTCAGTTCAAAGCATAATTTTCTCATTTGTTGAACATATTGACAAAAGCCTGATACTAACAAAATATGGAAGGTCTTGCTTCATCCAAATTGTCTGTTAAGCGACTTCAGCTGTCCCATGCAAATACAATAAAAAGTTAGTCTGAACTGATCATGTGTACTTAAACATTTAAACTATGTCATTGGCATCACAATCAAAGCCACGTGGTTTCTTTTCTCAGATGTGGACTTGTAAGTTCAAGGCAGTGTTCCCTCTGTAGCTTAACCATCATTAAATGTAAGCAGTACTGAAAGGAAACATTCCTTGTTCGTGCAAAGATCTTAACATTCCACATATTTATATAGCTTAGAATTAACAAGTCTTTCAGATCATATTTTCCACTGTATAAGAACCGCAAGTCATGACTTCTTTTACATTGTTTTCATTCCTCTTAAAATATTTATTACTAGCAGATATATATAATAAATATTTTTAATATATAATACAATAATATATAATATATATATATATATATATATATATATATATATATATATACATATATATATATATAAATTATAAAATATAAATATATATATATATATATATATATATATATATATATATATATATAAATTATAAAATATATAAATATATATATATATATATATATATATATATATATATATATATATATATATATATATATAACACAAAACGGTACTTCAAAAGAACAAACTGAGAAATGAAGCAATGGAGCAGTCAAAGACACAGAATCAAACTGACTGTGGGCAAAATATTTAATAAGTTGAAGCGCTTTTCGTTTGCAATCTTTAGCAAACTTCTTCAGAACAAGCAATACAAAATTTTAAAGCACAGATTTAAATAACCGGTGTAATTACCCTAATTAACACTTAATCAATCATCGCTGACACAGCGTAACACCTTCCTATACAAGCTTTTTTGCTTCTTCTAACAGCCTGCATATCCAAATGGATATAGCTCTAATTAATCAAAATAAAAATAATAATAATAAATGTAAATAAAAACACAGTAGTAGTGATATTTATATGTGTTTAACATTGCTAATATAAGTGTGACTTACACTACTAAAACGTATGTAGACAAATAACATACCCATATACTGCTAATACTTCAAAACAGTCATAGTGGTGTATTGACATGTATACAAAAAAAATGTTGTTAAAAATATATATATTATAATACTATTCAGTTAAAATACACATTCTAACCTTGCATAGAAATATATGTTGAAAATATATATTCAATATAAAATATATCTATGCATATACTAATTAAAGACATAAACCTCAGATATTATTATTGGTATAATTGATAGTCTATAGACATTGTCCCTGCTAACAAAAGAGGCAATTCAATTCTGGAGGGATAAGCCTATACCTACTTGGACTTGCATAATTCTAGCCCATAAAACATTATTATATACATTCAGGCCACTTTGTCACTTTTAAGTTCTTCAGCTACTATCCTAAAAAGGGCAATACAATATAATGTAATCACCGCTTAAGACTCTTAAGTTTCAGAATGCTGCTAATAGAAAATGTTTCATTTAATCCAGGGAAATTGTAAGCATTTAATCTAATTTGCCAACATAGTTCCAGCTCCTCAAGACGTAGTGGTGTTGGTCCGCCTCTTGAATCTGAGTTAACCTGGTCTATTACTGAGAATTTAAATTTATGATCTAAATTATACTGGACATGTTTCGCCAATGCATTATCCTGTTTATTTTTATTAATGGCATATTGATGTTCATAAATTCTCTCATGGAGCTTACGCTCCGTTTTGCCCACATAGAATGCAGGGCAATTTTGGCATATTGCTATGTAGACCACCATTTTCGTGTTGCAGTTAAATTTTGGTTTCAATTTAATATGAAAATCATTAACTGTAACCAAGTATGTGTTGTCCACGTATTTGCAATAATTACAATTTTGACATTTAAACATTCCCAGGATTCTTGACCTGGGTTTTCGTTGTTGCTCAAGTAAGTTTTTAAGATTCTTGCCCCTCCTGAATATAGTCTTTGGTAAAGTGCCCATCTTAGCATAAACAGAGGGGTTTGTCTTAAAAAGACCCCAATTTTTCTTAATAATATCTAAAAAACTATAACTATATACATTGAATGTGGTGATTAACCTCATCTCATCTTGAACGTCTGTAGGGCTCCTACATGACATATTAGCACTTGTCTCTGAAACATAATTCAATAGCTCCAAATTATTGGTATTGTATTTAACCCTTAATAGGGGTTTGTAAAATCCATTAGTTCTTTTGTACTAAACTTCTGCTATTAATTTGTCCAGTAACTTTAAAGGATAACCCCTATGTTGGAACATTGACTTCAACAGTTGACATTCCTCAGTAAATTCTTGATCAATGCTAACTATCCTCGCAGCTCTTACCAATTGCCCTTTTACTACAGAACGCTTCTGGTAATAAGGGTGGCAGCTGGAGAAGTGTAAAAACGAATTGGAAAATGTACTCTTCCTAAAAATACTTGCAACATAACATCCATGCTCTAAATCCTTTGATAGTCGTATATCCAAATACGTTATAACTTCCTCACTAAAGGTGGCCGTAAATTGCAAAATGTGTGTCGATTCATTCAGTGTTTGAACTATGAACTTACTTGTTTCAGCATCACCTTTAAACAGAATAAAAATATCATCCAAAAACCTGGTGTAGTAAATAATCATTCCTTTGATCCTTGTGTCTTGGACAGATATTCGGATTCCCAATATGCCATATCTGAGTTCGCTATACTGGCACCACAAGGGGAACCCATAGCTACACCAATTTTCTGGAGATAAAAGTTGTCTCCAAACATAAAGAAGTTGTTAAGCAAAACTGTTTCTAACAAATCTGATACTAATGTTACCTCACTTGCCGAAGCACCATGTTTAATCAGCAGCAGATTTACCCATTCTATGGCTATATCTTGGGGTATACATGTATACATGTCCCTCGCATCTACTGTGAGGAAGTTGTAATCTGTGTTAAACTCCAAATTATCTAAACTTTCCAGGAATGACCAAGAGTCCTTGCATATTTGTTGCTCTTCACTTAAATATTTTTGCAATATTGCATCTATTACTTTGGCACAAGGATACATGGGTGAATCCCTACCATCCACTAATGGATGCATAGGTTGATTCATAATATCTTTGTGTATTTTAGGTATTCCAAACATGCAAGGATATCTCAGATAGGTGGTAGACATATAATTATAAATATTCTGTACTATTCTCACTTCAATAAATAGATCTTCAATGCTATTTTTTATATAATTGTATGCTTTATTCGTTTCAGATCTATATATATATATATATATATATATATATATATATATATATATATATATATATATATATATCTATATATATACTATATATTTATATAAGCCTTAAGAAAAGCACATTAACTCAAAATGTCTGCCTAAGTGATAATCACTTGTTAGAAAAGAGAATGCAAAAGACAAGGGTCCAGATTCAATAAAGCCTACACTAAGTGTACACTAATCCCCTGATTCACGAAACCTCCGTGTAAGACTAAATAAGTCTTACTCGGAGGATGCAGTTGAACGATATGACATCAGCATGCCATGAATATTCATGAGGGCACACTGACCCAACTGCAAGTCTAACACAGACCGTGCAGGAAAGCAGGGGGCGTGTCCGATTGTTGAGCAGTCTAAATGTCCACACCCCTGCAAGTGTCCGAATTGCAAAATGTAAGCACACAAGACCGAGTCCGCTCAAATGTCCATGTACCCAGCACCACACTCCCTGACATTGTAAACCCCCAGCACAGTTATAAAAAGTAAAACATTAATTTTTTTTCTAATTCCCGAAATAGCTTCCCGTATGTGCGCGTGTGTGCGCGGGGGTACCCACTGCTTAGCTGCAGTTAGCAATCCCATCATGGAAGAGCATAAGAAGAAATGTTTATGCAAATTACACCAAATAGCAATAGCGTAATGGTAGAGCATTCGCACATAGAGGAGGCATTCACGGTTCGAGTCCCACTACTCTCCTTCCTATTTGTGTTTTAAATCAGTTATATGAAATAATATCCGACATATATGATTACAATTATACTAAAAAGCAGTGAAATGGCCTATGTATCAGTGAACAAAATATATATTTATAAAGGATCCTGATATATAATTGCCCGCAGTTAAGCAGCGCTTTACCCAGCACAATGTAGTTGTCCATAGCTAAATAGCACTTTACCCAGCTCAATGTAGTTCCCCATAGCTAAATAGCTCTTTACCCAGTGCAATCGGTTTGTGTGGAGGTGCGCGCCGTGCCAACCAGCGCACTGTAGGGCAACGTGGAGTAACGCAGAGCAAAGTTGCTTAAACACAGCCACACCCCCTAGCCTGTCTGGATAGTAGTAAAATAAAATGCAATGACAAGGTTCGAACCCAGGACTCTGTGCACCATAATCAAAGTACTGAACCACTAAGCCATGACAGCGTAGGATAAGCTGCCACTGTTAACATACATATACTCATAAGTGATAGATTAACCATTACTAAGCAGGTCAGCAGTCAGCCGAGAATTTTCAAAAATGGCCAATCACAAAAAAATGTGGGAAATGTGTCATATTTAAGCCCCATAGGTGGGAATACTCGCCATAACTGATTGTAGCTCACATCTGCAGTTAGAATGGCTGGTACTGGAGAGGGTGCATGCTTCCGAGCGCAACATTGGGGCATCGAGGAGTCGAAATACATGGTTTGGCTCCTTGTCCACCGTCATGAGTCAAGACTCCTGCAGGGCCAGTTCCAAGGGGCGGAGTACAAGGCAGAGGCTTGGAACCGGTTAGCTCATGACCTCACCAGTGTCACAGGCATTCCTCAGACTAGTGAGCAGGTCCATCACCACCATGCAGACCTGAAGAGACGGAAGCAGGACCGACTGAACCAATGGATACAGGAGGCCTGTGGGATGCAAGATGCCCCACAACTGAGTAGGTAGCCATGGAATGCAGTATATAAGAAATAATAATTGATTCTGTATAATGGATAGGTATGTCTCAATATCCCTTCATTTACTTCACAGCTGCAGGTGACCATGCTGCGAATCAGCAAGCCTAGGCAGATAGGCTGCTAAGGCTGCGCCACCAGGCAGGTTAGTGATTACTATGCATGTATTGTTATATAAAATAGGGGAGAGTGCATGAAAGAAAGTGTTGTAGTCCAATAATACAGCCATAAAATGCCCTGAATAAGTCCTCTGCATGTACTGTTATATGAAATAAGTCAGAGAGCCAGAAAAAGAGCGTAGTAACCCATTAAGAAAGGTAAAATATGTCCGGAATAATATCACTGCAGATACTGTCATATAAAATAAGTGAGCGAGCCTGAAAAAGAGTGTTCTAACCTATTAATAAAGGTATAATATGTCTTGAATATGTCTTCCATATGCACTGTAATATCAAATAAAGGAGTGAGCCTGTGGAAAAGTGTGTAATGTAATTACTAAAGTTATAAAACCTGGAGTGTGTCTGTGTCACTTACTGTGAAATGTTGTTTTACCCTTGCATTATACAAATAGTACTGTTTTAATAAGTGCTGGCAACACACAGTTGGGCAGTCCCATCTAAAGTGGGTGATGGAAGTGCTAGTAGCTGTGAAGCATATATACAGTCCTCAACAGTCAGTTACTGGCTGGCATGCATAAGTAAATCTGGCATACGAGTAGCTTGTTAATTTGTTCCCCAGAAATGTGAGTGTGCTACAAGAAATGCAGGGTTCTGTACAAATTGAACTGAAAATGTCATGTGAACACATCCAGATATGTAGATAAAGAAATATAAATACAACAATAAATATGTAGCAGTAACATGTGCATCCTGGACAGTTAGTATGTCAGATATAGGTCAGGTATATAATGAACTAGCCAAAATCATTACACAACCTAACGCATGTTGCCAAGTGTAATAATACATGTAGGGGATATACACCTGCAGTCAACAGGAATGTAGTGTAGACTAAAAGTACTTATAAGATGTTAATTGAGGTTTCTTTCTACATCCTACTGTATGTGCATAAACAATCAATTGCACAACTTAATGGGTATGTGTAATCTCAAAACATTTGTTGGGACATATGTCCTATTGTTCTATAAATATCTGCATTCACTTTGATGCATGTGCCCTGTTCAAACACCACAATCATGGTGGCCTGCTGCCACCAATCATCCCTGCATGCTGTTGGTATGTCCACTGTTGTTCAATTTATGCATGTGTTATGCTTGCTGTTGAACTGTTGGAACCTTGGTGTGTTGGGTTAATGAGAATATTACTGCATGCTGTTACAACTAATTTGGAATGCTGTTGTTTATGTTGTAATTAAACACACCTAATCACAGAACGTATGGGAAGGCCAGTCCCAGCGGACCCACCTGTCCCTCCTCAGCTGGCGTGTGCACCTGGCACCAGCAGGTCCAGTGACCAGCCCAGGCTCCTCTCCTCCGTTGGTCCTGTGCCACCTTCGGGTGGAAACGCTGCAGGGGATGGGGCTCGTCCCCCCCATGCAAGCGTGGGCGGAGAAGGGCCACCTGTCACCCTTCAAAGGGTCCGGGCTGTGGTGCGTAGGGAGATCCAGCATTCAGTCACTGATCCCCTATGCCAGCTCGAGGCGAGAGTGGCTCATCTCACAGCTGAGCCTGCCTGTCCTACGCAGCCCCCAGCACAGCCACCCTCAGGGCTGCGAAGGTGCAGTGGTGACTGCCCATGGGTGGGGATCTCAGTTCCACTGTTACCATCTGTGGGCTCATGGGCTTGCGATTTCCAAACACCCATCCCCGTCAATTGTGTTCACCCACCCCATGTGTCATACACCGCCCCTGTATGTGTCTTGTTTGTCTTGTCTGTTCTCCTCCCCAACCTACCTCCCCAAATATACCTACTTCCTCTATCTCACTTTCCACTCTCACCTGAAAAAAAAAAAAAGGGCAATCTGTACCCACAAAAACATTACGCCCCATACATAGCTGCCCATTTCGCACACATGTCCGCTGGACATGTAAACTGATAATTATAATTGGCAGTACAACATACTTTGTTGTCCTCACCCCTCTCCCAGGGGTGGAAGGTTTCAAATTTCACTCCAAATTTCTTGCATATGCACAGCTGTTGCTGGTAAAGAAATGAGCAGCTATGGACCTTCCCTACACCCATCCTGCACATCCCGAGCTTGTTTTCCTACTGTTTTTCCCTCTTTGTGCCCCCTTTTTCACCACTTTCCTGTCTCCCCATTTTCTTTTCTTTCAAAGAAATTAGTATGGGGGTTAGCGGGAGTAATCACTTTTAAGCAGTAGTAAGCGGGTTTAAGTGAGTGTACACATGTGTGCGCTTAGCTAAGCATTGCTAAGCATCACGCAAACCCATGCAAACCTGCTTACAACTGCTTAAAAGTGCCTTAGTCACTCTATGTCAGGGCCCATGTTCTGCTCAGCAGCAAAATAAAATACCTCTGCCAGTCTCAAACCCAAGACCATTGACACAATAGACTGCCTGAATTACCACTAAGCCACAACAGATATACAATAATCTGGTGCTCAAATAAATATATCATGCATTTCAATGACTGAATGTAAAGGATAAATAGGAAGGCCACAACACAAAGCTTGTTTTGTGGATCTTTACCAGCAATTGTTGTGAAATGCATTACATGAGTGTGATTTGAGAAGCAGCCATTCTAGCAGAAAATAAACTTATAGAGGCACTTTACAACCCCCACACAGTATCATAGCAGGACAAACAGTGGCAAATCTGATTAGGGCAGAGGCCATACTACCCAATTGTGACTACTTAACAGGGATGTCCCTGATTGTGAAACATATTGAAGCTGCGTCCCTCTGAATCCCTCTGAAAAGTACTGACATCAGTCAGAAAGGTGGGGTATTACACAATGAATACTGACAATAATAACAGTGGACACTGCTTGTACTTCATAAAAGGAGTACATATCCATATGCACTCCTTCACACAAGTCTAGACTTTACTGTCCCTATGCTGTGTAAGGTGTACTTCACATTTAACTACCTATCCCTGACTCCATGCAAAGATGTATCTGAGTGTTTCATAGGCCTGGCAGAGGCACAAACACACAGGCATAGCAGCTATCCTGCTGTTACACACACTGCAAATAGCTGTGGTAGGACTTCCACAATCATACCCTTATGTAGAAGTACAACACAGAAATACCAAAGGATGTAACCATGTACTGGTAGCAACTGACTGTAACAATGCCATTGTACTAGTGATGAAAACACCTGTGGGTTGCACAGACAAAGAATAACAGTGTAACATTGACTACCATCTGGATAGGTTCACAGTTGGGAACTATGCAGACAGACCACCTGCCTTGATAAACCAACAGGTACACACAAATCCTTTAAGTTCAGTAAGATAATATTCACACAATAATACATAATGCTCTCTGTATGTCAACAACCCCCACACACTGTAAATACACTTGTGTGTTTAGGGTCTACCAAGGATGTAGGTAGGCATACACAGTACTGGAATTGTCCAGTTGTCCTGTGAACCCTGTGCTAATGTCAACAATAAAACTACAAACCCTGCAGAAGTGCCTACATTAATATGCACAGTATAACAGTTCACAAACAGTTCATGTGCCAAAAGAATTCTTCTCAATAACTATGTTTGTATGGCAGTTACTTATATGAATGGAAAAGAAACTACATAGTCACATAAATGTTGTGTAAGCATTTGTAGGGGTGAGTTAAACTCTACACTGATAGCTCTGTATTGCAAGTGGCAACAGTCAGGCCTGAGTACAACATGTACATCACTGTCTACACCTCTAGCTTCAGATATAAGAAGTATACCAACCTTCTGACTTACACAACAGTGTCCACAGCAAACAAGCATGGGCCCCACTCTGGAAATCTGAAAGGGCTACGCCTACATACCTAAGCAATTTATAGCATTGGGTTGCTATGACAGTGAGTACTGCAATTACCACACAGCACACTGTATGCATTTACCAAATGCTGGGCACCAATTGGTGCAGAGGGCATCACACGCACATGCCCAGATAACTATAAAAGCAGATTGTACTTGCTATTCCCACAAGCAATCATTACATTGCACATGTCAGCAACTACTGACAAACTCTATTACTGAATACAGAAGCCTTACTTCAGTAAATATTATATTTACTTCTTGAAAAACTAAATATAGTAATTAAGAAAAAAAAAACTTAATTAATAACCAATAACAACTAATAAGTAAAAAACTTTACTTAAAAAAAAAAAACCCTTGAAAATCATACACAGACGGACCTGACAGTGAGTAACAGGCATGTAACAGAGTTGTAGTTACCGGCAAGTAGTAGATGATTATGAATAGTACTGTACATACTCAGAAACATGCATAAGTGGCAGCAGTAGGTATGTATGCAGTGATGGCATGCATAACTACTGCCATGGACAAATTAGTGTGTAGCTGTGTGCAGTGGGACATAACTGTGACATATGTATCTCAGCATTATATGTCGAACATCTGAACATGTTATCTATGGTGTGTACAGTACTGCGTATAATGGCAGTTTGTGGGTGTAGTGCAAACACCTATATAAACTTGGATGTGACAGAGTAAGACATGCATGATAGTAACATCATTTGTAGCTTAGCATTGGCAACTGCTGTACCAGGCTAGTATAGTAGTGTTATCATTTGCAGCTATATATACTCCCTGTACTATTACTGTATGCACACATGTGACAACCATCCATGTTGTAGCAAGGCCCAACAGGTCATCTGTGAGGTGTACAGACTTACAACAGTGTGGACCCCGTGTGTGTATGGCACGCACATATGGAGAGATATGTATGTGTCTGATAAATTAGCATCTGAACATGTGCATAGAGCAAGGGACATACTGCAACTGTTTGTGAAGGGTGGACAATTATATGTTGTTGCAGGTTGTTATATATATGTAGGTGGTAGTGTGTGGCAAACAAGACAGCATACTGTGCTGGCATATGACATGTGGCGTTTAAACACCATGGGTATGATTCCTCAGGTTGTAGTCTTCCAGATAGGGGGTCCTGCTAAAGGTACATGGGCTGAGACTACCTTCCATGCATTCTGCACAAGACTGTGCAATGTCATTACATAACTGCATCCCTCTCAACCTTTGCATAATTGGCATTCCCACCATGAAAGGTGGACTGTATATGTGCCTATGTGTATATCTGTATGTACACCAATGGATGTTCATATGTACGCCCAAGCTCAATGTTGTAAACGTATTGCCATCCCTCATGTTAATAACCCTGTACCCATGACCTACCACATAGGTGGTAGTCTACTCAACACCGAAAGTGTGATGAGAGACTATGGGACAAAGGTGGACAGTAGTGTCCCTATTGATAATCACAGTGCCACACTAGTCATGTAAACTGAGTAAGGTCCACATGTCAATAGAAAAGGTGTGTCATCCATGGAATAAGAGGTCAGTGTTCCACTGTACTCATCAGTCATAACACCCATCATAGAGTACATTGGCCCTGTCGGTATGTACCTCAGAAGACATCCACAGTGACAGTAGACGCCAGACACATACCTCACAAAGAGTATTACTGGACTCAAACAGATGCCCTATGCAGACTGTCCTACAAAACCACAGCTACACTATGTCACATACCGCCTACCCAGAGGCAACCTCTGCCTAACATACAAAGCTATGCCAAACCCACAGGTGTTGGACATGCTCCATATATACTGATTACGCTCCATACAAGCTATACACTGTACTGATCTAAACCCTGTAACGTGAAAAAGCAGAACATGCTGGAGTGGTACATTATCATCTCAGACACATACCATACTCTGGAACTAACCACCTATCAATAGCAAATGAAGGTCCTCATTAGCAGTTGTCATGAATAATCACGATGAGTGGGTGTGAGATAGGAAACACAACCCGGGAGTCACCACTGTGGCTCTGCATGACAGGAGCACATGAACCTACATTACATGGGTGTGGAAGGGCAGGGTACCATATGGCTATGCTTCCATAGGTCCTACGGATAATAGCCTTTTAACTACCTTGGACTCGATACACACACGCATGTACTTGTTGCATTACTTGCTATGTGAGGTTGACTGGGTGTGATGGTGAATGTGTAGGTGAATGTGTCAAAGTTGTATATATGTGTAATAGCCTAGTGTGAAACCATGTATATCATGCTATGTAGTGTTGTAGCTCAAATCCCAGCAAAGGATACATATGCTATTGCTAGGCAGGAAAAGCAGTAAGGCATATGGTGTCACATAATCCCATGGTGTTGACTGGAGTGTGCCATGTATGCTTATTGATTGGTAACACTAGTGAATACAAATCCTGTATGAACAGTAGTACTACCTGAAGCTGTAGGCCTAAACAGCACAGTATGGTTTACATCCACATTGCTTGGACACACTGTTTTGTTTGTTACCTGTAGTCCTCACACATTACAAACCTCAGGCATGAGGTTTTGTAGGTGCTGATACACAGTACTGTATGTTACACAGGTAAAACTGATCTGGGTTACCATACCTATGTGTCCTGTAGGTATGTCTGATGTGTGTGTGGGTATGCCTGTAACATGGCCTTGGTGGTATGTTTAACACAGGATATATGTGCATATCTAGCAACATGTGTAATGTATTACAGCAGTATGCCACCTATAGTGATGAATGTGCACATTTGTTACTGAGGGGTTTGCTATCAACAAGTAGCGTGGTGTACTGATAGTACTTAAACTGTACTTAACATTCATTTCAATGGATGACAAATGTCTGCATGCATTAGCTTCATACACACTCCCTGTGGCTAGGTGGTGCATTGTGTCACATAGAGTGTGCCATGTACTGTTGTATAGTCTTACATACTGGTTCCACTTTGTTGCTGTGCAGAACATGTTTTGGAATATAGTATGTGCCAGGCACTGTCAGGTAGTTGTGGGCTGAGCAGTCCTATGTGGTATGACAGGTGTGTATCTACTGACAGCCAATAGGTTGCTATATATGGCATTTCATTGATGTCTGTACTTTAGCATGTTAAGTGTGCCACATGACATGCTCACAATTAGTGTTTTATTGTCTTACAGGAATATGTCTCACAACAGGAAGCCTGCCTATTCCCCTGAGGTGGAGGAGGTCATCTATGATGCCCTGGTACAGCATTACAACTTGCTGTTTTCCAGATCTAGCCAGAACCAGCATGGACGCACTGCACTGTGGCAGGATGTTGCCCGTTGGGTGAATGATGTAGGCATGCATAACCGGACGTATGAGTAGGTACGGCATCACTGCAGTGATTTAATCAGACATGTCCGGCAGCATACCTCTGATGTCCACAGACAACAGCTTGCCACAGGCGGTGGTCCATCAACACATCCCCCCTCACCAGAGTGGAAGAGCTGCTCCTCAGTGTGGTGGCTCCTGGACAAGCAGTACAACAGACATGCGTCATCATGGAGGCCGGAGTCACCCAGCACGTAGATACAGAGCATGCAGGTAACATGGCATATCTGTAGACTACTGTTAGATCAATTGTTAGAACATGCATTTACCAGCTGTGTACTGTACATTCAGAAGATGCGGAGCCTGGTGTCATGCAATACTGATAATTTGGAACATAATTTGTATGCCTGTGACTGTCACCTCTTGTACTACTGTGGAATTGCAAACACACAGCAGCAATACCATAGCTGTTGACACTGACAAACTGTCTCATATCCTTGTAGGTCCCACTGGTGTGATAGCAGGACAGCACACCCATGCTGGTGAGTGTTCTACATTTAATATAGCATATAACATGTGCATGTCATAGGAGACCTGTAGGCCATATACACGTGTAAAACACCTACACATAATGCATGATCTGCATGTTCTCTGTAGGACTATGCACATCCCAGTAACATGAGTATCCGCCTCAAACACATGCAATACACAGAGCATCCCAACCAACTGTGGTACACTGTAGTGGACATTGTATAGGCAGAGTCAATACACATGCACACAACATACACCACTTTGTCATATGCAGTTAGTGTTAATTTGATACACATGGCATATATAGACACCTGCTGTAAGGTCATACTCCAGTATCCTAAATGTCAACAACACAGCACACATACTATACCTGGGGGTAGAGGACTATCATGGGGCAGTGTGACCTGCTTCAACACACAACACATTCGTGTGTGGCAATGCTCCCTATTGAACACCTTACATACCCATGTAACAACTGGCTGTGAAATGGTTAATGTAGCCAAAGTGGTGCAGGTCAGGTACAGCAAGAAAGTTGCCAGTGTGACATACATTAGTGGCCTTGGTTGACAACATGATGCTGCCTGATGATGACTTATGGTACTACACTACATCCAGTTACAGTAACTACAGTACTACACATAGCATTCATTGCTATACACCTGACAGTTGTGTGCATCTGGCCATGGTATGTATACCTATGAGTGATGGTGCACAGGACATTGGAAAATGTTCCAGACTTGCACAGTAATGTTGTGTTCATGTACACGTTGTGTTCCAGGGTGAGGTCAATCATTGAGCAACACACATGCATCAAAGACATGTATACTGTTATCAACAAGGACTCTCCACACTCACACTGCATGCTGTTGAACAACACACATCCTGCATGCTGACACGTGTGATAGGACTCTTTGGCTTGTGATACTGTACTGCACCATCAACCACTAATGGATATGTTCCATATTGCTGTTGGTGTGTGTGTGTGTCTCAACTTGACTGAGTAGTGTATGTGTGCATGTGTGGATGTTTTCATGTGTTTATGTGTGCATGTGTTCATGTGTTCATGTGTTCATGTGTGCATGTGTGCATGTGTACATGTGTGCATGTGTGCATGTGTACGTTTGCATGTGTGCATGTGTGCATGTGTTCATGTGCGCATGTGTTCATGTGTTCATGTGTTCATGTGTCCATGTGTGCATGTGTACATGTGTGCATGTGTTCATGTGTGCATGTGTGCATTTGTGCATGTGTGCATGTGTGCATGTGCGCTAACATCCTGTACAGATTGTGAAGTGTGTTTCCTGTCTTCCTCTCACAGGTGCTGAGGAATTGGATGAGTGCAGCAGGGAACCTGAGGTCACTGCCACAAATAGTGGGCATGATGACACATGTGTAGTGGCACAGGCAGGTTTGTCAGGGTCTGTCGTTGGTCCGCCAATCGACAGTACACAGCTGTCCACCCCATCTGTGCGCACATTCATACTGCTGATACATCCCTCAACACCAATGGCCTTAGCAGAGGAACAGCATACAGCAGGCACTGACCAGGATAGTGTGGTATCTATGGCACATGCAACCCCACACAGCAGCCATACCCAGACACCTGGAATGGTACCATATAGGCATATGTCCAGGGGTGCTTGTGGGAGCACTGCTGGTCATAATGCCCCTGGCAGACATGCCCCCACAGGTCTCACAACCTCAGCCATGTTCCGGTCTGTAATGCAGGCACAGGCACGTATGGAATGGTACACCAGGCAGGGACTAAGGGTGCAGAGGGCTCACAACACCACTATCAATGACAGTATCCATGACCTTGCTGGTGCCATCTGTAATTACAATAAAGTCATTGATAGACGTTGGGGGGAGACACTAGATGTCCTTCACAATGTTATGTCCATGTGCGAGGACAGTGCAAGATGGCTGAGACGTCGACGTGGATGTATGCCAGCAACATCATCAGCTGGCACTCGTCGCGGATGACAGACAAGTCCCAGCCGCTCCCGTAGTGGCAGTACCAGCCCCAGCAATGTTGGGGCTGGGCTGTCATTAGACCATCCTAGATGACGACGTGCATGTGGCACTGGTCAGTCCCAGCAAGGACGTGGGTCTAGTCGACATCCCTCTGCCTCTGACGATAGTACCCAGTCTGGCTTGGTACCCGATATTGTTCGTGGCACCCCTGGCAGGCACAGGTACTGCGTCCGTGGCCGGAGACAGTGAGCTGTACAGCCTGGCAGGTACAGTCAGTGGCTGTCCCACAATCACCCATATGTAGCAGCCACAAGGTGGAACTGTGTGCATGCAGACACACACACATAAACCACACACCTAGGGCTAATACATACACATACACATTACACCAACATTGACCCATACTGTACTGTTGTCCATCACACACACACACACACACACACACACACACACACACACACACACACACACACACACACACACACACACATACATGTTGATTGGATGGCTCATTGTCGGGCTCTGGCAAACCAATAACACACCCTGTGCATATGATGAAACTGTGCCACCTCCTGTCATCTGTGATAATGATGCAGGAACAGGCTTACATGGTACTGATGCACAGGGTGACCTAATAGCAGTGTAGCAATGTTAGCATGTTGTCAACAGCAAGGTGTACTGCTATCCTTGTAGGTATAGCTGAGCAAGCATGATGCATGAAAGCTATGATTATCAATGTAGTATTGTTTACACCAGTGTTAATTCCAATACTGTATTGTCCCGCCCATGTGCCACTTGGCTGATGTGTGCAGTACTGGCAGCATGTGTTGGTGAGTGGATGGTACGTGTGTGATGTGTGCAGTACAGATTTGCAGGTGTACATTTGTGAACATGGTGGAGGTGCACCATCTGCATGTATGTGCATAGTGGACACATGGGAAGGATGACATGCCCTGTATTACACAGTGTTAACACTTCATATGTCCTATTGGTGGCCAGTATGCATTTTACTACACATATGTTACGACTTAGGTACACTTGTGTGTATGACATGGTTTGCCACTATGCTGTGGGTGATACTGTTTATATTGATCATTGTTTTGCATACTGGTAGTATACATAACCTCAACAGCCTAACTTTACCCAATCATTAGCTGATGTCTTGACAACTGACACACAGATGTGGGAAACACAGTAGCATTTGAGTCCTTCCGGTACTATACTATACCAGTAACCAGTGGTATTGGCCGCCACCCATTCCTGGCACCACCCCTGTTTGGCATGTAGCTGTCCCAGGTACAAGCAAACACACTAGGGATATCTCTGTCCAGATCTGGTAATGCATACAGTGGCATACAATGCATTCTCCAGATGAGACACTTATCCTACACAAGGGTATCATACAGACAGATACCTGTTAACCAACACATGCTGTAAAGCTATAAACCAACTATAGCATAGTCATCCTCATTTACAATACATAGTATCCTGACAGTTCCACATTGTTAGTAGCCCACAACATGTAGCAGGGGTACCAATGTGTACATACAGCCACATGTTATGTCATCTGTCGTTTGGTATTCACATTTCCAAAGGTATGCTGATGTCCCTCAGTGAATCACATAAGCATGAAGGGGTCTGTATGCATATCCATGGAGGTGTTGTACACCTGTTATGAATGGCCATTATTGACAGACTGTGTTGTGTTTGAACATGTCTGACATATACCCCAGGCATGAACCCTCACTCACACTATTCTATAGAAACTGTCATGGGTGTGTGTGACACAGATGACCTAGGCCAGAGATCACTACAGTTGCTGGCCTTGACACATACATACATATGTGACCTAAGGTCTGAGAAGCAGCAGCACAGACTGTCAATGGTAACAGATGTATTCGTGTAGAAAGCAGGCTTCACACCTATGAACTCATTTAGGTCACTTGTACATATATGTATTTGCCACACAGTTAACAATTGAGGTCATGTGTACATATATGTATGTGCCACACAGATACCGGAAGTGTGCAATACACATACTGTTGTTTTACTGATATGTCATACAGTTGTAAAAGCAAAACCCACAACACATTAATGAACAGTGTCACACACACACACTCAACAATTGCAGGATTCACACCCCTACTTAACTATGTTATGATACTAAAGAGATCCACAATAACACAACATGCTATATGCTTTACTGGAAGCTTTTATTTCCACTGCTGTATTTCTGGGATACTGACATCATCAGGCATGCCAAAGAGGAAATTACCTCTTGGAATGTGTTTTCACAGACTCCAAAAAGGGCACTCCTCTCAAAGGAAATCACACACACAGTGATTGCAGGATTCAAACCCCTACCTAACTATGTTATGATACTACAGAGATACACATTAACATGACACGCTCTATGCTTGACTGGGTGTTTTCTTTTCTCCTGCCATATTCCTAGGATGCTGATATTATCAGACTTGCCAAAGAAGAATCTACCTCTATTCATGTGTTTTCCTAGTCTCCAAAAAGGGCACTCCTCTCACAAAAAATCACACACACACACACCCTCTCACAAAAAAATCACCCCCACCCCACAGAGAATTGCAGGATTCAAACCCCTACCTAACTATGGCATGATATTACAGAGATATGCATTAACACAGTGCACTATATGCTTTACTGGGTGTTTTTATTTCTCCTGCTATATTTCTAGGATGCTGACATCCTCAGACTTGCCAAAGAAGAATCTACCTCTTTTCACGTGTGTACCTAGTCTCCAAAAAGGGCACTCGTCACACCGGAAATCACACACAGAGCAACTGCAGGATTCAAACCCCTACCTAACTATATTATAATACTACAGAGATGTACATTAACACAAAGCACTATATGTTTTACTGGGTGCTTTCTTTTCTCCTGCTATATTTGTAGGATGCTGACATCATCAGACTGGACATGGTAATGTGTGTGCACTTTGTTTTATGCAATCCCAGGAATGAACCATGTGGGTCAGCAGGTGTTAACAGCTTGAACAGGAATCCACAATTCTTAGCTTGTGTGATCTCTGTGTGTACAAATTTCCATTCCTTCATATGACAATACATATTTATGCACAGGTTGTTGAATTTGAACATGTGTCTGTGATGTTGATAAAGGGCTACTCAGAGTCTATGTGGGAAGTGTGTAGCTCCCTTCAGTGATGTGTGTCCTGGGTGGCTGCCTTGCAAACAGTCTAGCAGGTCTGAGAACCATGATCTGCCCATGGTCATACCACAGCTGGCAGGGCTGTTTGTCGGCTTCCAATAGCTCTGTTTATGACTTCAATCATGATGGACTCAATGGCCTTGCAGAGCAGACGTCATAGGCTTATAGGACTATAGTTCCCATGGTCTGTTGTGCACCAACACTTGTGGGGTGTGCCATATGTTGCTGTAACACATTCAACAGTTTCAGATCCTGTAGAGAGAGTGTGGCTCAACAGACTGTTCAGGTGCAGGGTCTGTTTGTTCTGTAGTTCACTTATGACACATATCGGGAAACAATGTCATCCAATTTATTTATTTTTATTTTATTTATTTAACATTTGTTGACCGGGAAAGTCCGACTAGGTTCCACAGATCCTGTTTTCAGCAGAGGCCCGGGGAGAAATGCTCCAGAAGCATGTCTTTAGAATGTGGGAGGAAACCGGAGTACCCGGAGGAAACCCACGCGAACACAGGGAGAACATGCAAACTCCACACAGAAGGCACCCCAGCCGGGAATCGAACCAGAGAACCTCTTGCTGTGAGGCAACAGCATTAACTGCTGCACCACTGCGCCGCCCAATTGAGGCCATGTTTTTGGCTTTGGAAGGAGCTGATTACCCATTCTCCATGTGATATCTCCTGGTATGATGATAGGGACATTTGTCAGTGGGTGGTGGGTATGTATGTATGGGCTTGTCTGACAGGATGTCGGCATTGTCAGTCAGGTACAGTTGGCCCTGACTCAGTACATATATGTGTGTACAGTGCTGTGTATGACATAGCTGAAGGAAATGTCATGGTTCTATCTGGACTCCTTTGCAGATAATCTTTCAAAAACACCATCATACCTGAGCACTAAACCCCTGTAATACTCTTTTAGACACTTAATGCCCTACTGATCCCTTTTGATCAGTCAACAGAGGGTATGCCATCATAACATCCTGGCATGTCCAACGGTTGGTTTTGCGTGTACTCTCCAGTCCAGCTGGTGGGTATGGGACTTTTGAGGCTATGTTACAACTGCCTTATGTACACAGACAACCCTCACCTCCTCCCAACAAAGTCAGATATATGTGGGAGATGCAACAAATGGGAGGCTGAGCTCTCTCGACCCATGACCAGCACAGTCTATCAGGTGGTGAAGGTAACCACACACCACAACTCTGTCACACATAGATGTATAGCGACTGCAAACAAACTACATTACCACACAATTACATACTCGGAGGCTCTACATAATATCTGCCTAAGAAGCAGAGACCTCCTGAGCAGACACCCAGACAACTGCTACCCCACGACATTACCCACATATCACATGGTTCACAAAGTCAGTGTGCCACACAGTCACTGGCCTTAGGGGTATAAACACACCTAATACACTTGTAATAGATGACTCTATTGTCAGACACACTGATGTCACACTCACCAGGCTGAACAAGGAGAAGGACACTTTGCACTGTCTGTCCGGTGGCAGGTTCTGCCACATTAAACATGCACTCAGGTCACTCCAAAGCAAGTACAACTATGGCTCCATCATTGTGCATGCTGGTGTGACTTACCTCAGATGTTCCTCCCTGGACTACATGACAAGGGACATAGAGGAGCTCTGTGATCATGTAACCCAGGCCTTTATGACCCTGACCTTGTGTAGCATCTTACCCTCACCAAGAATGATGGCACAGTATACAGACAAGCTGATCAATTGTAACAGTTGGCTAACATATTGGTGTCATTCAAAGGGGATCCAGTGTCTGTCAGCCTGGGATGACATGCTCGACATGCCACGTAGCTTCGCTATGAACAGCTTGCACCTGTCACCCCTGGACTTTCGAATACTGGCTAAGGCTGTTGCCACCGACAACTCTAAAACACACCAAACACTTTATTGCAAAACTTTCGGGTCTACACCCTTCATCAGTACAAATCAATTAAATGCATTCAGTATTTAAATAGGAGATGAAAATAAACCACATGCTTCAGCCAACCTATCACACTAATTAACAATCAAAGCTTAAAGGAACTTTTCTAGTAAATGTATTGTTTTCCAAAAGTATTAAAAATTGCATACTTATATTCTCTTCTAAACATTTATATATATAAATAAATATATACAATTATATCCACAATTATACATATAAAATACATACACATTTAAATACAAACACATATATATATATATATATATATATATATATATATATATATATATATATGCAAACTCTCATTTACACACACTCACCCTCACTCACACAGAGAGACATACATACACATATATATATATATATATATATATATATATATATATATATATATATACACACATATATACATACATACATAAAGATATATATATATATATATATATATATATATATACATACACACACACATATACACATATACATATATATATATACACACATACATATACACATACATACATACATATACATACACATACATACATATATAGACACATATACATACACATATACATACATACATACATATACATTCTCTCACTTTCATCTATCATATTAAAATCTAACTTATAGCTTCTCCCTTCGTCTTTTCATTAACACTGGTTTTAGACTAACCGCATTATTCAAGCCAGGGCTCTTGTCCACCTGTAATCTAATGATCCATTCATATTCTTTTAATTCCAACAAATTGTTCATATCACCTTTCCTTAAATTCATTTGTACTGTATCTAATGCCCTAAATTTAAATTTATGCTGTTCACCTTTATCTAAGATATGTTTACTTAAGGCGTTTGTTATTATTTTCCTTCTTATTTCTGATTTATGCTCTATAATCCTTTCTTTCAACTTTCTAGTTGTCTTGCCTACATAAAATGATATGCAGGATGTACAGGTAGCCAAATAAACCACTTGCACTACATTACAAGATGTCAAAACTTTAGAAACATAAACTTCTTTAGTTGTAGGGTGTTTAAAAATATTATCACCCTCATAAAGGTCATTGCAGCAGGAACAATTATAACATTTTCTTGTTCCTACTGCTTGCTCAACTACTTCAGATTTTATTCTAAAATCCTTATAACAAAGCTTTTGTTTTAATGTTTCTGAATTTCTGTAGGCATAACTTGGTTTATCCCCCACAATAGCCCTTATTTCTGGCATAGCCAATAGTATAGGCCAATTTTTCTCTAATATTTTATGTATATCATTTGTATTTAAATTATACATAGTAAGGTACCTAACTAATTTGTCATCCTTACATACATCTCTTTGGTTCTTCTCCATTCCCCCTCCACTTAGAATGGGTTTATACTTATCATTCCTTTCTTTTAACACTTCATCATAGGCCATATTTAGAGTACGTTCTGAGTAACCACTTCTTTGAAACTCTTGTAGCATTGCTGTGGCTTGTCCTATAAAATTATCATCAAGTGTATTTAATTTACTCATTCTTATTAATTGTGCCTTCACTATTCCTTTAAAGGTATGTGGAGCATGCATACTGCTCCTATTTAAGTATCTCAAAGCATCCACTTCTTTCTTATATACCATAGACTCTAACCTATTTCCATTTCTAAAAAGATGTACATCTAAATATTTCATATCCTGACGTGATGCCTCCATTTTAAATTTAAGAAATTCTATTGATGCATTTAAATATTGTATATACTCTTCTAATTCCAACAGGGTGCCATCCCATATCAAAAAACAATCATCTACAAATCTTTTGTAGAACAATACTTTCTTATTCATTTGGTTTTCTTTAGCTAGAATTACACTTTTCTCCCATTCATACAAAACCAAATTTGCATATGTGTTAGCTACGGGCGTGCCCATCGCTACACCAGTAAGTTGTAGGTATGGTTCCCCGTCGAAAATAAAGGCATTATTCATTAGTATTACCTCAAGGAGTGTACAAATATTCTCAATTTCTCTTCCGTACAATTTTATTTCATTATTTAGGAAGTTGCGTATAGCATTAACCCCATAGCCATTAGGTATAACAGTGAATAATGAAGTGATGTCAAGAGATGCCATAATATAGCCTTTAAACTCACAACACTGTTGCCAATTATATAAACTATCTAAAAAATCATTAGTATCCTTTAATACAGTGCAGCAGCTTTCCATATATTTCCCCAATACACTTTGTAAATACTTCGATATAGGTTCCGTTATCCATCCACCCCCAGACACTATTGGTCTCAGTGGTGGGTCGATAAGGTCCTTATGTATTTTAGGAATACCATAAATTTGGGGGATTCTTGGGCATGGCACTGTCAAATAATTAAACAACTCAACACTCAAGTCATCGCTAAGTTGTAACTCATATATTGCCATATTGACCTCTGTTATTAACTTCTGCACCTCAAGCGAGGATACCTTTTTAAAAGTACTATTTTCACTAAGCATTTCTTTAAGCTTTACAAAATATAAATTCTTTTCCATTATTACTATCCCACCCCCTTTATCTGCCTGTTTAATAACAATATCATCACAGGCTTGTAGTTCTTTTAAAGCTAAATGCTCAGAATACGTTATATTAAATGCCCTCTTTTTTTCATTTTTCCTATAATATAAACGCATTTCATGTTCTACAATATTCGAAAAAGCAGTAAGGATAGGACACAAATCAGGTGTAAACACACTTAATTTCCTACATTTAAATGTGGGCACATCAGTATTTCTAAAAATAAGTTTAAGGCTCACTTGTCGCAAAAACAATTTCAAGTCTGTTATGGCTTGAACAACATTGTCCGTTGAATTAGGAATAAACTTCAATCCTTTACTCATAACGGATATCTGTGCATCAGTCAAGTTAGCTCTAGATAAATTTACAGTACCTTTTGTCATTCTCACTGTCTTCTGGTTGCTTTGTTCTGAGTAGCCAGACTGTTGCACTTTCTCTTCCCCACCACACCAGACTGTTGTTGCTGCTGATGTTGTTGAACATTCTTCACCGAAGGTTGTAACACAATCTTCTCTGGCTGCTTTAAGCAAAAAGGAGAAAAAGATGTAATTTTTTTTGTACATTCTTTCTAGTGGAATCTCTGGCGTTATCTGTATTAGTAAATGCCATCTTCTCCTTGGTTTTGGCGTGCACTACGTCGTCTTTCCTGACATCAGTAGCTTTTGCTGAAGTATTCAACCCTGTATCTCCGCCTTCCCTGTTACTTAAAGGCACAGAGTCAGCGCTCAATGTAGAAAGCAATACGTTTTTCTTAGCTGGAATATTTGGCAATTCATTCAATGCTCCAAAGTCATCTAATTGGTCTAAACGATTAAGCTTCTTATCTCCATTCAACATTTGCACTCTATTCTTTTGAGATAATGGATATTTTTCATCATTATTCTTGGGCCAAGAGAAGATGTGATTGTGTTTAAAATCATTAATGTCCCTTTGCAGCTTATTCTTTTTTCTCTGCTGTAATTTCGTATCCAAAGCATTAATGCGAGACAAAAAGTTCTGATAAATATCAGACAGTTCATCATAACATGGCATACTAATTATCTTATTCTCAAGCACATCTATTTCTTCCAATAATTTATTCTCAATAGGTTCAAAGAAGGTATTCATTAGCCTCATGTAGTCTGCACTTAATTTCAGATTCATTTGTTGCCATTGCATTAACAATTCATTGTAAGTATTAGCATAAGAGGGCATTTTGAGTATTCTTAGCCCTCTAGGTACAATACCTAATTGCAGATATGCCTGAAAACTCAATCTTTGCCACTGAAGTTGTTTAAAAGTCTGTACCTTTTTTTTTCTAATGTTATTAAATGTTCTTTAAATTCCTCAGCTGTACGGTCTATTGCTGCCTCTGTAGGAATTACATCTAGCGTCAACTTTAGCAATGGGTTTTCTTGCAGTTGCAACAATCTTCTGACAGAGCCATTTAATTCTCTTCCAGTTACCTCCATGTTTATATTAACCACAACCACCACACGACCACCACAGGCTGGTTAAAGCTCTCCTTGTTGAATATGGTGTCTTCAGTGTACAGCAAACTGTGCAAGGCTCAAATGACAAACCCACCTCCATGGACAATACATGGTAAAAGAAAGTACGGGTAATGCTGCTCGACACCAGATGTGTAGACCACAGAATGCATGCACTCAAGAATCTCCTCAGTATGGTGAATGTCGATATCTGTGCAGTAACAGACACCCGGTTCAGGCTCCCAAATGCACACCAGTACTACCAGGTTATACTTCATACCATGCTTTTTGGCCACAAGACTCGGACCGACCAACAACTTTAGGGGGAGTATCCGTATACATCACAGATACACACACCTACAGGTTAGTAGCACTGCAGGAAGCATCAGAGACCATACATGTGCAACTAACAGTGGGCAAAACTGCCTTTCGGTTTGTAGCCTGCTACATACCACCCTCCCGAACTCAGGAACCCCACTCAGCTTTCATGGGAACACTGGAGGATATGACGGTATCTACAAACACAATTATATGGGGTGACTTCAACTACAGAAACATTGACTGGGAATACTACTCAAGCACAACACCCTCACCCAATGGTTGCTAGAATTACTAAACACAAATGCTATGTCACAACTGGTCACCACACCCACATGAGGGGAAAACATATTGGACCTGATCATCACCAACATGGGGACTCCATGTTCCACACCAGAGGTATGCCCTTCATTGGTAAGGTCAGACCATACATTTATCTCCCTGGACATCCATATCCCATTCCCATCCCCATCCTAGGTTCTCTTGGTGAAGTACTTACCAACAGCAAACGTCACACTTCTGTAAACCAAGGTGGTATCCTTCAAAGACTCTGGGACAGAGGTAAGTGTGGCTCAGACCGCTGAATCCTTTACAAACACATTCTATTGACACCTACTGGAATGCATGGATCGTGCTATCCCAAATAAAAACAAGACCCACTCCTCCAAAGGCAGGGGACTTGTCTGGTGGACCACAGCATAAATAATCTATACAACAAAAGGAGGGGGCTACTACATGATAGAGCACAATCCCAATAAGGGAAGGCATCTCTGATCAGTACTAGCAAGACACTACATTCACTCATTAATTCATCTAAGACCCACTTTGAAAGGTAAATTGCACCACACACTGAGAACAATCACAAGGCCTTCTTTAGTTATGTCATGAACCTGGGTGCCATCTCCCAGATATGATGTGTGTTACTGCAAAATGACAATACATACACTGAACCCACAGACATTGCCATCATCCTGGCAAACAGGTTCAGTGCAAATGTCACCCCCCATCCCCCCTAATGAGCAAATGTCCATCCCAACAGAGTGTAGCCTCCCTGACATCACAGATGATCAGGTGAGTGCTGCCCTCTCCAAAGCAGACAACACAGCATCAGTGGGATTGGACGGTGGCCCGGCCTGCATCTTACACAAACTTCATGACGAACATAACCCTCACATGAAGTCACTGTTCAGTATCAGACTTACTACAGGATATATACCCAAGGAATGGCGTACAGCAACAGTGGTCCCGCTCCACAAAGGTGGTGCCACAACAGACCCCAGACACTATCACCCTATAAGCCTATCTAGCCTGGTCTGCAAAAGCTATGGAGCTTATCATCATGGTACTCATACACACAGACATTGGGAACCTACAGGCACTGGATCCTACACAATTCAGCTTTGTTGTGGGCAGATCTTGCCTCTTGAACATGGTCGATTTCTTTAAACAGTTACCAGGTCCATAGACGTAGGGAAGGTAGTCCACACAGCCTACCTGGACCTCGCATACACCTTCACAACAATACCCCACTCGGGCATCATACATAAGCTCACCAGCTTAGGTATCGACACATATGTCACAAGACGGATTGCTAAGTGGATCAGGGATAGCACCCACATGGTATGTATTCCAGGTCCCATGTCTGACTCTACACCAGTTACACATGGCATCCCACAAAGCTCAGTCCTGGGACCTGTCTTGTTCAGTATATATTCCTCTGACATACAGGCTAACACAGGAGGAATATGGCTGACCATGTTCGCAGATGATTGCAAACTGGGTGCCATATTTGAATCTCCAGCTGCCACAAGCATCCTCCAAAAGGGTCTCACAGAGATGGATAACTGGTGTCAGAGCCATGGCCTACAGCTGAATGCCATTAAATGCATAGTCATCCCCTTTGGGAATCACATAGTGCCCACACATTACCACATAGGTGTTAATACATTAAGTATGATAGAAGTTCTTAGGGATATGGGGACATGAGTAGTTGTAATCTTGCCTTTGACAATCGCATTGCCATAGTGGTTAGACAGACATTCTATATAGCCCTCCCTATCCCAACAGGTTTCACATCTAGATCAAGTAAAGTCAGTCTGCCCCTATACTCATGAGGCCCATGATTGGATACAATGCCCCATTTGGGATGTACCTTACACGACACCTGCAGCAACTGTATTGGCCACAAAAGTACCTCACCAAGTGGATCTAGGAACTCACACAGATGCCCTGTGTAGCTCAGCTAATGTAACTCCAGCTCTACTCAGTCACTTGCCACCTACTCGGATGTGATCTGTGCCTGTTGTTTACAGCCATGTCCAACACAGAATTAATGGACATGCTCTACCTCAGGATATCCGGATCCCTTAGAGCTACACAGGGACTTACACCTCGGCACAGATATTTCTAGGACATACTGGGGGGACACATTTCTATCCAAGATGCTTCACTCACTCTGGAATGGGATCCCAGTCCTGCATAGGCTGAGCCCGCCACTGACCCCCTACAGGAGACATATTGACGAGTGGATGGGTGATCATATGCTTACCCCTGGAATCTCTTCTGGGTCCCTGCTGGACAGAGGCACAATAAAGCAAACGTAAAGGGCCTATCTTGTGTGACCTACTATTCACAGGCACAGTCTACTAATCTAACAGGGCTGCGAAAGCCAAACACACTCTGGCTAGGCTTATACATGCCCTAGGGCAGATAGGCTAGTATCAACCTATGCACCTATGGTAATGTTCGGGCTGCACATTGTTTATTGATGATACTGATTGCAGGTTTTTTCTCTTCTTTGCTTTCACACTTTCTGTGAAGAACCTAAGTATCTGCAGAACATATTTTATTATGACAGGGTTCCAATATATTATATATATATGTCTGTTGTCATATAACTGTGTGCACATGGCAGAATGGTACTGAGAGGTTCCTGTGTTAACACATGCAACTGCCGGATATGTGTGGCCCACTGCTATACTCAGACATGGCCTAAGTGTGTGAGCATGCCCAGTCTGTCCTTTCAGTGTTTTGTTGCCTGACATTTGTCTCATTTATTCAAGTGCGTGAGCATGCCCAGTCTGTCCTTTCAGTGTTTTGTTGCCTCACATTCGTATTATTTGTTCAAGTGTGTGAGCATGCCCAGTCCGTCCTTTCAGTGTTTTGTTGCCTGACATTTGTCTCCTTTATTCAAGTGTGTGAGCATGCCCAGTGTGACCTTTCAGTATGTTGCTGTCTGAAGTCCACTACATTTGTTGATGTGTGTGAACATGACCAATATTAACAATTATACTATATGTGTGTTGAAAATCAGGTTCTATTCTTACTGCAGGGCTCACCTTTGTGTCATAACTTGACAGGGATTATGCTGTGCCTGCAGGGTTTCCATGAGATACGTTGCATAGACTTATCAACATTTCTTCATACAGGCTGACCAGTGCAATACTGTCTTGGTTTAGTGGTTCAGTAGTATGACTATAGTGCACAGTATCCTGGGTTCAAGGCCTGTCACTGCTTTATATTTTTATACTGAGCAGACCAGACTGCTTAAGGGCCAGTAGAGCAAATATGAGCATGTTGGCTTTTGTTCAGCTATGCCCAACGTAGACCAGGCTTGTCCAACATTGCTCAACGTTAACCAACATTACAAAACATTGCCCAATATTTCTCAACATTGACCACAGTTGTACTAGTGTTAGTGTGTGCAATTGCTTTACATATACTAAATGGTGGTGAAAGCTGTTTAGCACTGCTTTATATTGCTTAACACATGGCAATCATGCCTCAGGTGGTGCTGCAGGGCTGCCTATGTCGGATGCACATACTGCACTCCCTATACATGTTTGGAAACAGGTAGTGTCAAGTTAGGCATCCCTTTTACTATTTGTGCGAGTCAGAGAGAAGTATAATTTCCAGGGTTCCTACTGAGCCAGTGTATGTGCTATGCGTTGCCTCTTTGCCAAGGCCAAAGCATACTGGGCACCCTCCTTCTGCCTACTGGGGCAGGCTCAGTTTGTTCCTCCTCTGAGTCATGGTTTGCCTGTAATGGCCTTGGCAATGGTGGGGGGCTGTTTGGCCCAGGCCTATGCTGCTCCTGCTGCAGCTGTTTTCGCAGGATCATATTATGTAGCATGGCACACACCATAACAATTTGGGTACATGTAGTTGGTGAGTACTGCAAAGCTCCACCAGATGTGTCCAGGCACTGGAACCATGACTTGAGCAGGCCAAACACACGCTCGATTACATTTCGTGTTTGTGCGTGTGCCTCATTATGGTGTTCCTGTTCAGGTGTGTGTGCGTTTCTGATGGGTGTCATCAGCCACGGCTCCAGTGCATAGCCAGCATCCCCCACTAGGTGACCATGAGGGATGTCACCATTGGCAAATGTCTGGTACAGCACCGTCAGATGCCAGATATGGGAATCATGGTAGCTTCCAGGCAGCCAGTACACACATTCAGTATTATGCCCTGGGCATCACACACAACCTGGCAGTTGATGGTGGGGAAGCCCTTGTGGTTGAAGTAGACCCTACCCCGCTCACCGGTTGGTGCTTTGATGCGTATGTGCGTGCAGTCTATTGCACCCACTACCTCAGGGAATGCCGCTATTTGCTGGAAGAGACTCATATTGCTGGCCAATACCTCACGTCAATTGGGGAAATATACATGATCACCGACATGTACTGACATGGCATCCAGGAACTGGTGCAGTTCCCTGGATGCTGATGCCTGTGATATCCCCATCATATCACCAGTTGGTCTCTGGAAGGTACCTGTTGCTAATATTCTTAGGCCAACACATACCTTGGTTTCCACTGGGATGGGTTCCCCTCTGTTGGTTCTGTGTGTGAGGCGTGGCCTGCACAGCTCAACAATTTGCTGCAAGAGGTCTCTGTCCACTCTATAGCGCTCCACTATCTCCAGCTCATGTAACCCCTGGTAGGTTACCCTGGGCCTGTATACTCTTCTCCGTCTCCTCACTGTGGGTTGTCCAGCAGCATTCGCATTGTCACCACCCTCAGCATGTTGCATATGTCACCTTATAACAGCAATGGCAGCCCCTAACATTTCTGTGTCTCAGTAAAGCTTTTTCAGTTTTCTCTTCTATTAGCTTACTGCAGTGTTGCAGTGTCTCTTGAGAGAAACATAGTGGAATATTGTTTGCAGAGTTTTAAGTGCTGGGCTGGGCTGGGCTAGTGTACTGCTTGTGTAATTGCCCGATTCTGATTGTTTTCACCTGTTAGCTCCGCTAGTACTCCATGGTTAACTTCCTACTATTTGTTGTGCTTCCTTTTCCCTTTCTGTTTCCTCCGGGGGGCAGCACCACGCACACAAGCGCAAACACGTGCACACCGGCTCACACGCGCGCACACATGCTTACACTGACTGAAACTTGCTTATTCTTGCTAAAATGCACACAGACAGGCAGAAACGCGCTTACACAACTTTAAACAGCCTTAGACATGCTTACTCTGGCTTAAACGCGTGCACACAGATGTACACGCACGCACACAGTCTTACTCGGATATACAGGCGTGCACCCATGCGCAAACATGTTGTAAGCACTTCTACAAGAGACTTTAGTGTTATCCACGGCATACACCTTCAATTTCTAGCCTTTATCTAGCCTACCTGTTGACACACCTCTTCCACTGATGTGTAAATGACAGCTGACACATGCCACTCTGCTCCAATGAGCTTCACTTCTTTCATACATAACCCCCTCATGATGTCACCTATCTTCTGCTCTGTTACTCCCCTTATCCTACTCCTACACTCCACTGACTGTGCTCATTTGCTATGTAAACTTGCAATTCACTATCCTAACCCTCATTTGCATAGGATTGCCTACTAATACTCGGTTACATCTCTTAGACTGTGCTTCCCCCCTTAGCAACCTCTGCTCGATAGCCATGTTGTCTTCAGTCTTCCATTCCCTTGCATTATAAATTAAGAATTACAATAAAATCCACATTTGTGGATTTTAATTATTGGTTTTCTGGTTTTTAGAGCGCAGCGAGTTTGCGCGACACTGCGCTATGCTTAAACATCGGCGATCGGGATAAAAAAAAATATTTTATTTTTATTTTGCATCGGTGAACATTGCCAATGGCCGTATGTTTGGCCATTGGCATGCTTCCTCAACTGGATGCATCCTTTTTTTTGGAGCTGTCACATCTCCGTTTTGCTATTTGCAGAACCGTACTCAGTTGTCAACTGAGTAGATTTCTGCAAATAACACTACTCTTACTCGGACTGGTTCGGGTTTCCTGGATCGCAAATTTACCTCATTTGCATAGCTTTCACCTGCAATTGAGGTAATTTTTATATCCAAGCCCTGTACGTGTAGGACTCTTTTTGGGAGCTCTGTTGCACACCCCTACTGGCTGTTCCTGGATCGCTCGGTGGACATGTTGGCTGCATGGAGTCTGACTCTACTCTTAGACTCCGTGCAAGCCTTAGTGAATCCGACCATAAGTGTACACTGTTCTGAGTGAACAGACAACACAGACATAACTCACACATTCTTCCTCCTAATTTTAGTTTTCCTTCTGATGTTCTTGCCGCTTTAAATATTGACAGGGATTCATAAACGTTACCACATAGTGTAGACTACATGTGCACTTAGTGTAATCTTTCTGAGTGACTAGAAAGCATAAACATGTGACAAAAAATTTAGTGGATACATATTAAACTGGCCCAAGAATTTAAATAAAAGCAATATAGTAAAACTTACTTTTGCAGGGTGCTATGTATTTTAAGCCTATCTGACCAGCACAGTACAACTATCAACATTGTTGTTCATTAAGTGAGACTGGAGATCATGTTTGACATTTGTACATGCAAATTCATTTTTCTTGTCTTTTATGTAATGGCGGAAACCTGTTCTACCTCAGCATTGATCATATTGGTAAATTTCAGCCATACACAATAAAATACTTTTTAGATTAGAACTGCATTAGAATCAACGTCCACAAACCTGTAGTTTTCATTATTCAGGAACACATGCCTAGTGTCTAATGTAGAAAGCTGTCCCTGGTGTATTGTTTTGCAAGCTGAGTAGATGTATGTCAAAAAAAAAAAAAGATGTTCATAGTGAAAGTAATGCTGTCCTGACAGAAATGCTTACTAATTGGTATGCAGGAAGCTTCCCTATTGAAGATGACGTTCTTCATAGCCTGAATTGGGGATGGAAGACATGAGAACAGAAGTAGGTTTACTGTAATTAGGATGACATGTACAATATAGAAATGTAAAAATGCAAACTCATAAAGCAGAAGACTGACGTGTTGAAATTGTACAAAGACAGAGCCAGTCTACTCAGGCCAGTCCACAGCACACTAAATTTATTCAAAGAAATTCAAACACAAACCATAAGCACTTTCATTCCATACTAGGTGTAACTTCTTCAGATAGAATCACAAACTCAAAGAACCATTAAATACTCATTAAATTCAAGTCACATGTTGCAGTTAATTAAACCTTAAAGTTACGTTGACATAAGGAATGTAAAAAAATATATATGTATACAAAACATTTAAAATAACATAAAAAATGTATTATAATAAATAAATCCTTATTATAAGAACTATTTATTATAATAAATATCAACTCAAACCCTTTAAAACAAAAACTTATTTAAATATAAATGCATCACTAAAAATGTTGTGACCTTTCTAATGCTGTTCATTTTAAAACAGGAGCAATGGAAACATGCTTGTTTAATACTGGCCACCTATAAGAATTCCAGTGCAGTTGCCAAAATAATTCCCTTCTCTCTAAATGCAACTTTTGTGGTCCCCCCTTAGGCACTGTTCAACTTGTTCTAACACTACAAATTTAAAATGATGGTTAGAGAAATCCTTAATGTGTTTAAAAAGGGCACTGGTATTTCTTTCCTTCTTAATATCATATAAATGCTCATAAATACTTTCACGCAGCTTTCTTTCTGTTTTACTAATATCATAACAAATGCATTATTGGCATAAAGCTGCATACACCACAGTTTTAAAAAGATACTTTTAAAAGACACTAAAAATAATTTTAAGACAAAGGGAGAGAATGGTTATTTTTTACCATTGTTGGGAAATGCTGGGAATTGTGTTAATGCTGCAATAGAAGCTGGCGCCGAAGGAGATGATGATAATGGGTGTTATAAGAATTATTTTATTTCTACTTTTACCTTAGAAAGTGGAATTGTTAAACATATTATTAAGAAGAACTGGAAGATATTATGGGAAGACATTAGCATTTTTAGAAATCTTGGGGATGAATTTAGGATTGTCTTTAAAAGAGGTAAACATTTTTAACGTATATTTGAGGGAGGAATCAGAGCATTTAGTAATAATCCCTGAATGAAAAAATGTGGTAGGTGTAAATATTGTAACTATATCTTAGTATGTCACCAGTTTAATATTTGTGGGTCTACCTTTTACATAAAGAAAAAAAAATGGTGTTTTGGTGTATTTAGCTTTATGCCAGTAATGCATTTGTTATTTTATTGGTAAAACAGAAAGAAAGTTGCATGAGCGTATTTATGAGCATTTATATGATATTAAGAAGGAAAGAAATACCAGTGCCCTGTTTAAACACATTAAGGATTTCCATAACCTTCATTTTAAATTTGTAGTATTAGAACAGGTTGAGCAGTGCTTAAGGGGTGGACCATGGCAGTTGCACTTAGAGAGAAGGGAATTATTTTGGCAATTGTACTGGAATTCATATAGGTGGCCAGTATTAAACGAGCATGTTTCCATTGCTCCTGTTTTAAAATTAAAAGCACTGGAAAGATAACATTTTTAGTTATGTAAAATACATTTTAGATTTAAAGGGGATAAATTGATATTTATTATAATAAATATTTATTATAATAAGGATATTTATTTATTATAATAAAGTTTATGTTATTTTGAATGTTTTGTATACATATATATATATATATATGTGTGTATATATATATATATATATATATATATATATATGTGTGTGTATATATAAATAAATATATATTATATATATATATATATATGTGTGTGTGTATATATATATATATATATATATATATATATATATATATATATATATATATATTACATTTTTTATGTCAATGTAACTTTAAGTTTTAATTAACTGCAGCATGTGACTTTAATGGGTATTTAATGGTTCTTTGAGTCTGTGATTTTATCTGAAAAAGTTCCACCTAGTATGAAATGAAAGCGCTTATGGTTTGTGTTTGAATTTCTTTGAATAAATTTGGTGTGCTGTTGACTAACTTGAGTGGACTGGCTCTATCTTTGTTCATTTTTCCAGATTTGCTGCTGTGATGTTGAAAATATAGAATGAATGAATGTTATCGGCATTCGTTTTTTGACATTCACCTTTTTTTCCTTGCAATAGTTACAGTGCTCAGTGCATAAAGTGCATTATGTAACGGGATATGTGAAATAAATAATTTATGTATGCATTCAGTGAAGATGAAACAAAAATTAGTAATTTTTTCCCCCACTAAAAATGAGTGTCTCCATGCAGAAAGTGAGAAGCTACTAGAATTACACATTAAGTGGCAATATCAGCAACCTGATTTGTAATGGATTAAGTGGAAAACATAAATTTAATAATACATTTTGCCATGTTTCACTTCTGTTTGTAGGTTGTTCTCCTTGTAGAGGTTTAATCATCCATGGTAGACATACAACACTCATTGCATTTTATTTATTTTTTTTCTATATGTTAATATGTAATATGTGTCTAAAATGAGGTGTTTCTATTACCTGATCGAACATTTAGGTTATCGAATACCCAAACGTCGATCTGGTAATAGTGAAAGCAAAAAACTGTGAACGGACGATTTAACGCAGAGAAAGAATTCCCTTGACCGTTATGTGGATTTTGCCCCTTTCCCCACTGTAGAGTGATCTCAGAGTTGGTATATTTAGTTAGTGGGAGTGGGAGGCACAGCCCCCCACATCAGGGGGGAGTGGGTGGTGAAGCCCCCCACTTCATCTTTGTTTAATTTTTTTTTTTTTTTTTTTTGCGGCTGAGGGAATTCTTTCGCTATGTTAAATTGGCCATTTGCTATTTTAATTTTTTGATATTACCAGATCGATGTTTAGGTATTCGCTAACCTAAATGTTCGATCGGGTAATATAGACACAAAATGAGCAATGGTGAGCCACAAATTTAACAAATATATAGGATGTGAGCACATTTCCATGAGATAACTTCTGAAACCACATCTCTGCATCTGCTAACCTACACCTTTTGGTGACAGAGGCATACAAGTAGGAATTCTCTTCTTAAATCATAACATGGTTTTGATAGCTACAGTGTTCTAAGCAAATTGTAAATGTAATTTTTCTTTGGCCAGAAAGAATGCATAGATGATGATATGACCCTTCAACAATGTTTTGACTTCTCAGAATGCCTGAAAGTGAAGTTTCCCAGTGGTTCCAAAATGAAATTTCAAAAAGAGAGTGGAATGTGATGCCTTTCATGTTCCATACCTTTTTATTCTGCCAGATATATTGGTGTGTTTAAAAATATACAAAGGTCCTTTCCAAAATATGGCATATCCTCCTCTATAGTATGAAATATAATTTCATCCTCTGTTGGTTTCACAAAGGCTAGTGCAGGGATCTGCTTGGAAAGTAATGTGAAATAGTTGTTATTTCCAAATAAAGCTGACTAGATATAGCTTCTGCATCTGCTAATGCACAACTTGACAGAGAAAAAAACAGCTTCCTTTTAGGTTCATAGGTTCATACTAGGCTATCTGCCCGAGGGCATTTACAAGCCTAGCCCACCCCTTTTGCTACAGTATTTGGTAGTTTTTTTAATGCTATTAGCAGTTCCTTTTTCAAAGTCTGATAAAATCATTGTTGGAGACAGTGATGCTTCATTTTCACCAAATATTTCATGCAGTATCCACCAAAAAGTGTAGAGGCTGTGGTGGTGCAGCGGTTAGTGTTGCCACTTCACAGCAAGAGGCTCGGTTTGATTCTTGGCTGTAGCGCTTTCTGTGTAGAATCTCCATAATCTCCCTGTGGTCGAGTGAACTTTAAAGACATGCAGGTAGGTGTGTGTATGAGTGGGTGTGCCTTCCTTGAAGGTTGGGCACCAGGCTGGCAACTTGATATCATAAAAATCCACTGCCAATCTTAAGCGGACTGGTGATCTGCTGTGGTGACCCTTAACCGGGAAAAGCTGAAAGACATTACTTTTATCCATCAAAAATGTCATAGTGGGGCAGAGCCTAGATGGCCAACTGAGAGCAGTGAATTTTGTGAGCTCCATAAACTAGTATAATAATATAGGAAAATTTTATTATTTTCAAGTTTAAAATGTCAGAAATCTATAGATAAACTACTAAACTACATAAATATCAATTTTGGTGGAGATATACAAAACTTTTCCTGTCAAGTAACTTGGAAATATATTGAGTCACTGAATATGAACAACTCAAGGAATTCTCATCTAAATGCTGCTTTGAAAAAAGAACTGCAATTGATGACATCTACCTTACAGGAACTATCTTTGAAGATGGATAGCTTTAAAAATAACTTAGAAAACCTCAAATTAAATACTCAAAAACAGACTGATACTCTTAAGGAACTATTACAGCAACACCATATAAAAATAACAAATATAGAGATTTCTCTAAATCACATTAAAGAGAGACTCAAAGAGGAAGAATTCCAAAAAGAATATCTGCTAAACAGAATACATGGCTGCTTAACAAAATCGATGACTTAGAAAACAGGGAAAGGAGAAACAACATAAGGGTCTTTGGTCTGCCTGAAAGCACTGAAGGAGAAGACATTCATTCTTAACCAGGATTCCTGAATTTTTAGACTTGAAAGAGGGACATTCATTAAGAACTGAAAGGGCGTATAGAGCAGTGAGGAAACCTGCTTCTAACTCAACAAATACTCCACCTAGATCCATAGTTATAAGATTTCTTTCATTTCTGTACAAGTAACTAATATTAAAATCTGCTTGGAGAAAATCTCCCTTAAAATACAATCAAAGCCTTATAAGGTTTGACAATTATTATTCTTCCAGAATACTAGAACAAAGGAAAAAATTCTGGTCAATAATAAAACTGTTGAAACAAAACATTAAAGCACAGCTGGCCTTTCCAGCCAAGATAAAAATATTTTTTACCAATGAGATGAGAACCTTTAATGACTTAGAAGAAGCTATTATATTCATCAAAAGCAACAACATAGTGTCTATCCCAGAAGAAATGGAATGGATGGCCCCTACTCTTAAAAGAATATAAGAAACAAATCCTTGGACTGATGCTAGAAATAAGATACACAAAACTGATTCCAAGGTAGCTGTCCCAAAAAAATAACTCTTACAACTACATCCTTCAAAGTATCAACTGATATGGTACATCACTTGTTATCTGTTTTTATTTTAAAAAAGGAGGGTTTCTTAAACAACTAAGAAACAGTAATGATTTATTCAGAATGTTCAGAGTCCAATAATTCTTCACAAACAAAGGTAGGTCAAGATGGGTTACTATTTACATTATATATAAGCCAAACAAAGCAACATATAATACAAACATAGACGTTTCTATTCCTCTATTTCAACTGAATGAATACTTATCTTGTTCATTTTTCACTGATTTTACTTATAATAATTTAAGTAATTAATTAACTAATTCAACAAAATACCATTCATCAGAGTTCAGACTCAAATGTAATAAATTAACATCATATATAATAGCTGTAGCAGTAGAGTGTTTTGAAAAAAAAAAATGCTGTCATGGAGACTAATGCCTTCTTCAGTTAAAGTATGATTTAGAAATGTCATGTATATTCTGGTTAAATAATAGTAGCAAGCTCTTAGTACAAATGTCAACATTATTCTGTCTAAATAGGTTCATAGGTCCATAGGTTCATTATTCTGTCTAAATATAGTTAATATCAATTATGGCAGGTATCACAGCTACAAGTGCTGTTTGATCAATCCTCATTTGGTGTGAGTGCATGCAGCTGTGTCTGGCAGCTAGTACAAATGTCATTATTATTCTGTCTAAACATAGTTAATATTAATTATGGCAGGTATCATAGCTTCGAGTGCTGTTTGATCAATTCTGATATGGTGTGGATGGATACAGCCATGTCTGGCAGCTAGTACAAATGTCATTATTATTTTGTCTAAACATAGTTAATATCAATTATGGCAGGTATCATAGCTTCGAGTGCTGTTTGATCAATCCTGATATGGTGTGGATGGATACAGCTGTGTCTGGCAGTTAGTACAAATGTCATTATTATTCTGTCTAAACATAGTTAATATCAATTATGGCAGGTATCACAGCTACAAGTGCTGTTTGATCAATCCTGATTTGGTGTGAGTGCATGCAGCTGTGTCTGGCAGCTAGTACAAATGTCATTATTATTCTGTCTAAACATAGTTAATATCAATTATGGCAGGTATCATAGCTTCGAGTGCTGTTTGATCAATCCTGATATGGTGTGGATGGATACAGCCATGTCTGGCAGTTAGTACAAATGTCATTATTATTCTGTCTAAACATACTTAATACCAATTATGTCAGGTATCATAGCTTCGAGTGCTGTTTGATTAAGCCTGACATGGTGTGTGTGGATGCAGCTGTGTCTGCCAGCTGTTATATGTTGCCATTTTCATCTCCAGGAAGCTGTGGGTTGCAGCTTGTGATCGAGCTTTACTGATGCTTGTGTATTAGAAAGAGACATTTGATGTTTTAGCCTGTGTGATATGGGATATTTTGGCAGAGAATAGTTTGTTTACACATATGCTGAGTGAGAGGTGGGAAGGCTGGAAGAATGTGTTATCTCTTGTTGTGGTGGCTTGTTGTGAGGTTTTTTTTTACCTGTTTGCTCTTCGTTCTTTTCCTGGCTGCTGCCTCACTGAAAGGGATGGAATTTAGGCTTGAAGCTGCAGTGAAGTGAAGCTTTGCTTCAGGTGTATCGCGAGCCTCTGGTATGCAGTACACAGGCACACTAACAGAAACAGATACTCCTAGGTTGCTATGATAATGGAGCTAGAGTGACGATAATGCTTAATGGTTCTGATGAGCCTCCGAGATGATTCTCGGCAATGAAGTTTTTGGTTTAAAAAAAAAAAATATATATATATATATATATATATATATATATATATATATATATATATATATAAATAATAAAATGACTGTTTTAAACCACATGTAGACATATTGATGGTCTCTCAACAATTTGTTTAGCTCATTAAGTTGATTCATGATAAAAAAATAAATAAATAATAAGCTCAATTTTATATTTAAAATGTATTTTGGTCCAAACACATTAAGGACTTACATAAAAGTGGAAGTCTGAGTTATTGTGAAAGACTAAGAGCACTTAGTCTTGTGCAGTACCCTTTGCAGTGGTCTGGAAGGTGAGCTTGCTTGGACGTGTTGGGTATATGGGGATAGCTGATTCTAGGGGTGCTTGGGGTTGCTGGGAAGTGCTAGAGAGTCATTAGATTTCCTTTGTGGAAATATTTGTGGGAATCGAAGGTGTCTTGAGTGGGTCACTGGCAGAGTGGCACTGCATGTAACAGGCTGGTAAAATGGAACAGGACAAATATTGGTTTGGATATTTTAAGAACAACCTGGAAAAACACTACATGAAATGGTGAATGGTATTCTGGCAAAACTGGATGGGCATTGTTACCCGTGCTTGACGTACTGATATGTGTGCATGTAAGGATGGAAATATACTTATAACAAATAAGAAACCAGAAGGGTATCATAATTTAAAGTCTATGGACTGTATAAACATGCTTGGAAGGAGCTAATAAGAAGAATAAGCATTACTGCTTGTGGTCTCTCAAATAACTAAGCAACAGCCAAAAAAAAATAAACAACACACACAATAGTTATGTAATGTATGATTTTAGAAAATCTAGACATAAAATATATAATCGTCATAAAAGATGAAGCAGTCTGCTGCATTTAAATATTAAAGACAGGATTTAATAACATGAGCTTGTGTATAATAACACTACTGTCTTAACTTGTCATAAATGACATACACTACATTGAGCATCAAGGGGAAGCATGATGATTTTCTTATATAAGTAAATATGCATAACAAGTCATGTAATTGCTTTAACTTGAATTGTAGTTTTTGTAACCCATCTTGACCATATATAATACTTATGTTTTATACATGACATCAAACTGACAAAGTTGTTCAAGAGAAAAAGAGAAGCCTGAACTTGAAATGTCACAGAATGTAACAATCATATTCTAAACAAATAGTATTAAATTGACAATAGGCACTCAGTTTAGTAACATGGGCTTGTGTATAATAGCACTACTGTTTTAACTTGTCATAAATGACATACACTATATTGAACATCAAGGAGAAGCATGAGGATTTTCTCATATAAGTAAATGTGCATAACAAGTCATATAATAACTTTAACTTGAATTGTGGTTTTGTAACCCATCTTGACCATACATAATACTTAAGCTGTTACCAAGGTAACTAATGTTTTATACATGACATCAAACTGACAAAGTTGTTCAAGGGAAACAATAGAAGCCTGAACTAGGAATCTCACAGAATGTAACAATCACATCCTGAACAAATAGTAGTAAATTAACAATAATCACTCAGTTTAACCTTTGCTGATTATACAAAATAGAATGTTGCCATTTAAATCTAAAATCTTTCAGTATATGCCATAAAATGGCAATTTATGAATATGGAAAGGGAACTTGTAATCATTAATCACAATAAGTGAATTTGTTGATTTTAACCTATAGTTTCACTCATTTTATAATAAGAAATGGCAGAGATGAAAATCCTTATGTGTAGGAAATGGGGGGAAGAGGGATGCACTGATAATTAAAATGCACTACCTTTCATCAATGTCCACATAAAACAAACTTGATGCTTTTAGTAAGTTAGAAACCAACAAAGTGATTACTTAAATGCTGGCAAACAATGAAATATAACTTCTGATATATCCAGTAAAATACATAGTATTATAAACATTAGGTATAAATATTATCACCATATATTTATATTAAGTAATAAGTTTTGAAGGACTTCATCAATAAGGGTGAATATGTTAAATAACTGTGTGCTATAATCTTTTACTGAGGTTTTATATATGATACATCCTACTTTACTATGACTGAATTGCTTGCCATATATCTTTAATGTAAATATTAATTGCTTATACAATAAGTAGACATATATTGTATTAGAATTCTAAATATTGCTTATTCCTATTACAAATATTCCCCATAGAATAATGCAATTTATGGAGCTCAGATATTCTGGATTGTCAAGGTATGAGTGATAAGCTGATGGTCTTAGGTTTATCCATCAAATTAGGAATGATTTTCATTCCATGGCTAGTATGGATCTTAGTTTTGTTAACATTTATTCATTTAAATTTGTTATTTCACAAAAATCTTTTAGTATGCCTGACCAAAACATTACTTTATTGGTAAACACTCAAAGTATAAAAGGAATAATTTCCTTTAAAAGCGCAAACATATACTTTATAGTTATCAGAGGAAAATGTTTAATAGTCACAATAAAACAAAAATACATAGTCTAAATAACCTAAGATGGCTTTAACATTATTATCTTTAAATACCAGTGGCTTAAACAATCCTAGCAAGAGATCAAATCTACTGAAATATTTAAAACTGAACAAAGCACAAATTGTCTTCCTTCAAGAAACTAATTTCAAAACAAATGACAATTACAAATGGAATCCTAAGGAATATATGATATTGGCGCAATTATAAGACAAAGACAAAAGGGTTAACAATTTTATGGAAAACAAATGTGATTAACCCAGAAATCATTTATAAGTATGAAGATAAAGAAGGCCTTATGGCATTAGTAATAGTTAAATATAATAACAGAATGTGGACCTTAGCCAATCTATACTGGTTCCAGGCATTGAAACAGGAACTGTTAAAAAACACTTGCATTTCATTTCCAATAATTTTAAAGGCAACTTAATATTAGGAGGAGATTTTAACTGTATATTTGATATTTCTGAAACTACAAATAAAAGACCGCAGCATACATCTGCTGTATCAAAAGCTTTAAACAAGTGGGTAGACTCAATTCATCTTGTAGATAATTTCAAATTTAAAGAAGATAAATCTTTGTTGTTTTCCCATTAAGATCACAGATTTTGTACCCAAACTAGAATAGATAAAATATTTGATGCCCATGACTTACACTGTAAAATTATTAATTTCTCAAACACTCCCTGACCCTTTTCAGACCACAATTCATTGATACTAAAACTTGAAAATGGGTACAAACCATTAATCCTTAACTCCAAAATTTCAACATATATAACTAAAATTAAAGTGTTCAAACCCTGGTTATTATCTGAATTACAGTTCTTCGTAGATATTAATTACACCACAGAGTTAAATAAAATAAATATATGGGACTCATTAAAAGCTTACATATATGGTAAAACCCTAACGTGGTATTAAAAAAAAATCAGAGAATGGGATTCTGAATTATTAGATCTACAATCGAAACTTTTGTCAGTAAAAGCTGAAAAAAATCAAAATCATTTGGATATGAAAAAGAAAGTAGAAGCATTAAACAATAAATACAACAAAATTCTAACACATAAAACTAGTTTAGCTTTAGAAAAAATAAAAATTAATACCTTGGTCACTTCTCCCAAATAGCTACATAATTTATCCACAAGAATCAAAATACAGTCAAAAGCTAATAACATTAAAAGTATCTTCCATTAAAAGAAACAGAAAACTGTCTCAGATATAAGTGACATTATTGATGCCTATAGAAATCACTATATGGAACATTTCCAAAAAGAAAATATACATATTGATCAATTAAATCTAGATGAAAAATGTTCTAAAATAAAAAAATACCAGAAAAATTAAAACTATATCTGCAAGCACTCATATCCTACAAAGAAATTACAGATACAATGAAAGAGGGTAAAAATAATAAAGCTCCAGGTATAGATGGCATAATTATGGAAATATATAAACTTTTTCCTTCAAAGATACTGTCCCTCTTCAATAAAACTCTATTAGAAGTTTAGTCACAAGCTTTAATACCACCCTCTTGGAGATATTCCTTAATCACACCAATCCTAAAGGAAAACAAATTCCCAAACCTCTCTACCTCATATAGACCTATATCATTATTAAATAATGACTATAAAATATTTATGACAATATTAACTAACATAATGAAAATATCACTATCCAAAACAATAAATAATGATCAGACTGGATTTATATATAATAGACACACACATGACAATATTAAAAGGATAATTTCTCTTATAGATTATGTTAAAGAAAATAAAGAAACACTCATAATTGGCTTAGATATAGATAAAGCCTTTGATTCCCTGAATTGGGACTATTTATTCAAAATCCTAATGCTATTTGAATTTCCTGCATCCTTTGTTTATCTCCTAAAGAATATATATACAAATAATTTAGCGTATGTCAATTTAGGTCATTTTACTTCTGAATCTATACATATAACAAAAGGCACTAAGCAAGGATGCCCCATGTCACTGATTCTATTTGCTCTGGCTATTGAAATATTGGCAGATTCAATTTGTAACAATATAAAAATCAAAGGAATAGATGTTTATGAACAATACAATTCTAAAGTAATGCTATTAGCTGATGACATATTACTAACATCTAATACAAAAGAGACATTAGAAGAATTAGATATATTAATTGACAAATTTCACATGACTTCAGGACTCCATTTCAATAAATCAAAATCAAAATTTTTATTTTTAAATAAAAAAAAAAAGAACTGCAGACTAAGGGGGATCACATAATAGGGAAACAAGTGTCTACCTTAAAATATCGAGGAATTGTGTTATGCAAGGATACGAATGAATTAGGCTCAAAAAACTGCAATAATATCATCAATACAATTAAAATCTCAGTGGAAAAATGGAACAAAATAATATTAACATTTGAAGATAGACTACAGTTAATAAAAATGGTTTTACTGCCCACGATCCTATATATAGCCTTGGCAAAACAACTGTTACCAGAAAGGAATATACCTAAAGAAATAAATGCATGCCTAATACAATTTTTATGGTTTTCCAAAAGAAACAGAATAGCTTTAATACATCATATCAGACCAAGGAAACGGGGAGGATTAAACTTTCCTGATATAGAAACATAAATAAAAGCATCAATATCTAAAACAATCTCATATTGGATAAGTCCAGATTACTCTGCAAATTGGAAAGAATTGCTAACTGTAATATCAATAAATGAATTTGATTTACAAAAAAAAAATTAAAATAACAGATAAAAACAATTTGCCATGGCACATATGTATTAGTATTCAATATAACATAACTAAACCCACTAAAACTCATATGATTAATTATTACATTGACTCATTTAGGAAAATTGTTAATGCAAATATAGAGTTAAAAGTCTGGTTTGATCTTTTAACACCATTTATAGTCACAACGAACTTTCTACATAAAATATATAGAGACATTATTAATTCCTGGGAATAGAGAGGGTTTGTTTGTTGGCGCCAATGTTATCAAAGAACTAAAAGTTTTAGATATGCAAGTAGCAAAAACAACATACAAAATTCCACAACAGGACTGGCTAACTTTACAGAGTATTCTGACGTATTTGCAAGATTTCAGTTGAATAATTAACAATTCTTCATTTAAAGAAATACCTAAATTTACGAAATACGTATATAAAATCATATATAATGACTTTGACATGGGAAACAGTATTTCAAAATTTTACAAAATATTGATAAACTACAAAACAACACCCAAAACCTCATATTGGAAATATATAACAAAAGGACACTCAATACATTTAACTAAAGATATTAAAACAAATATCTTATTAGTGATAAAATATACACCCTTTACACAATACTGGAAAATTTTAAATTGGAAATGCTTGCACAGAGCATTCTTAACCCCAGACAGAATCAGTAAAATGAGTTCTTCCATAAAAGGAGTATGCTGGAGATGTGAGCAAGTACACAATGCAGATTGGAACCACATTTTCTTTGATTGTGTTAAAATTAAGCCATTTTGGAATGGTATTAATAACTTTCTACAAGTTTTATTTAATGAATCATTTTATTTAATTAAAGCTCTTATATTATTAAATGTGAATGAAGGTCCTCATTTGAATAGGTCAAACATATATCTAGCATGGACTAGCAATTTCAAGGAAGTGTATAACAAGAAGATGGAATACAAACACAATACCAACTTTGGAAGACTTCTACAACCTACCGAAGACCACAGCATTATTGGAAATTAAAATTAAAGAACTAAGATATTATCCAAAGCCATTTATAAACAACCCTTGGGGAAAAGTCTTATCATTGATTGACACTATACAATAATTGATCAGACACTCTGATAATGGATTGGACATACTTATAAAGTAACCGTATACATTAAGATCTGTTATAGTGTCAGGCTAATGTAAATAGTGTACATAGTTATTTAAGATGTTATGTATAAATACTAATGAATTCATTCAAATGTATTTGAAAAATAAAAAAAAAAATTGTCATAGTATGAAGCAGAATTTTCAGACAAAATGCCATACATGAATGGAATACTTTTTTATCTCCTCCAGTTCCAGTGCCACCGTGCACAATGTATAATTATTTGCTTTTCTTTGTTGCAATGGGAAATGTTCCACCTATCAACAAAAAGTCTGATTGAGTAAGGCTAATGATGTTTCTATTGTAGTAATTGTTAAAACATCAGAAAGTGACTGTTGTTACTGGCAGGACTGTGCTTTATTATGAAAGTACCACAGTTAATTAGAAGAATATCAGATGTTGATCTCTTAATATCTTGAATATCTTTTTCTCTAAAGCTTCTTCTGCTTTGTCTAACCCTTTGTATTGTTTTATTTTCAGCTTTAGTACTTGGCAGATGAGCTACCACATAGTCAAATGTATTTACCAGTACTTCAGTTACAACTTGGCAAAGTTCCAAGAGTGTCCCAGGGTCTGTATCATGATGATATCTCATGCACATTAATAATAGTTCACCTTGCTGGACCTTGGATGATACACAACTGCCTTTACACTTATCATTTTTCTTAGTGCAACACAAATATTTTTTATCGCTTGTCTTTTCCTTAAATCTTGTATGTAGCCAGTAGTATTTGAAAAAGCTTTACTTTTTTCCAGTGGCACTACAGTTTACACCAATGCAATCAAATCTCACTGGGATTTGGCTTCTCTTGTGGCAAATCCATACCTGTGGCAAGTGTGTGCAATGTTTATCAAGTACTAGCTGAATATCAAGCATTTATGAGATGTAGAGATTTAAACTTTTTTTTATGAATCCGTATGCAACTACTCTGTTAGTCATGTATTGCCAATGTGATGCACAGCTTTTGATCATGTGTCACAGTATAGGCATATATACATGTGGGGGTGACAGTGGTTGCACCTTAGCTGTGCTGCAGGGCATACCTCAATACCATAAACTGCATATTCATACTATATAACATGGAAAATCAGGTAATGGTTATACTAACTTTATTCACATATCATATATACTGCTTAAGTAATACCTGGTACATAAACATAGTGACTCGATAAGTATTTGTTTGTATGACTACTTATAATGTGAACTGACATAAAGGAAATATGGTAAAAATGACAGACTTCATTTTAGATCATTTCTATAACTTATAATAAGTAGTAGCATTCTCATACAGCATGTCTTTACCACACATTTTAATGGTCCATTACCTTGGCTCATTTTTGAGTAGCAAAATCTAATGAATTCATTTTTGCTATTTTTTTTGTCATACCAAATTTTGACTTCTACTAGCATCACTTTTATTGGATCATATAACATTCATTTTTATGTGTTGAGGCTCTATGGTGAAATGATTAAGGTGCTGGATGTAGTAAAATATGTTTGGAATTATGCCAGTAAGTTATCATCATTAACTGATGATTGTATGAGAAGATATGAATCTTTTATATCTACAACAGAGCTATATGATGCGGATATACCATTGAACTAGATACTAAGAATTATAATTATTGTCTAATGCATTATCTGACTACTGATAGGCATTTCTGGTGAACTACTCTGTAACTGGGACTACACTGGTATGTTTTAAATATTCCTTAATGTACCATTGATAAAAGAGGGCTAAATACTGTTTTTATTTCTGCTATTGCATGACTAGCCTAAGTCTGTGTATTTATTACCCAGTATTTTCTGCTCTGCTTAATACTGTCCACTCCCCATTTGCAGAGGTTTCACTCACCTCACCCTAACATCTATATCTCTGCTCTCTTTTACAGTGTTTAAATATACCTGCTGCATTTTTTTTACTGAAAATATAACTCTGCTGCTTTGCCTCTCCCTCGGTACTGTACTCTGTGATCTGAAGCTGCGGGGGTCTACTACCTGCTCCACCATTTTCCACCACAGAGCTGCACTAGTTATTAAAATCTGTAGGTTTTTTTTCATTAAAATATCTTACTTGTTCTGAGTGAGTAGTGTGCACGGACGCTAAGGTCTGCCATAGACCCCCCTTTTTTCTTTGCAACTGACTTAAAATTAAAAGCATCCCTTAATTAACAGTCGACCCTGACCTTCCTCCTGATTTACTGTTAGCTACTGCCCATAAAACTCACAGTTGTGTTGTCAGTTGCAGTTAAATATAATCTCACTTTAACCAGTACCTTACCTACTCTAGTTCATTGTTTCAGTTCTTTGATGAGTTCCTTATCTTGTGGAGTGGGATTCAGCCCACTACGTTCACTCCCCACCCTGCCCCCTTATCCCATCCGCCCCACCTATACCCCAATTTATTAATAACCACAATCACCTGACTTCCCTAACACCTCCCACCAAACTATCACATCATCCTCCAACCACTCCCCCATCTTTCCTTTCACTACCTGCTCACTAATTTGTTCTGTGGTGCTCAACCATATCACACTATCCTTTCTTCCTCTGATAACTCTCAAACCAGATAACTTAACTCCACATATACTACCACCACCTCCTTCAACTCTCACCATGCTTGCACCTTCTATTTTCTTAGCAGTTCTCCTCTCCCTAGGCTACCTAACTTCTTACCACTCCACTATCACTAACCACAATCACCTAAACTCCCCCACACTAACCTGTTCAAACACTCACCACCATAATCGCATATACATTTCACCTACCATCTTTAACCACACCCCCTTTGATCTCACCAAGCTCACCTACAAAGAAACTAATTATAAAAAACTACCCAGTTTACTCATACACCATATGATCGCCAATTATCTACACACACTGACCACTGCTACTAACCAAATTGCACTCAGTGGCGACATTCACTCTAACCCAGGCCCCTCCACTACTATACCTACTGCTACAAACTACATGGACCTAATATCACTTGCAAGCAAAAACCATCTGACCTGTTAATACTCAGTATAAACACTAGCGGCATCATGAATAAAATTGAAGAGCTACATGCCTCTATATCTTTCTATAACCCTGACATTGTACTCCTAACCAAGACCCGGCTCAAGCCCCACATCAAAGATACCACCATAGCCCCTGCTGGCTACAACATCCTTAGATGTGATCGAATAGCTAAAAGAGGTGGGGTCATTGCCCTACTTTACAGGCACAACCTTAATCTTCAACAAACACATAAAGATATCCCCACTTCTGGCTATTCAGAAACCCTGTTTGCAAATATAAAATTAAACCAGCAGAAACAACTCAACATTATAGGTGTCTACTTACCACCAGGTGACCATATTCCCACTCTAGAGTCCACTTTACATTGGACTTCCACCGGCCTCCCTCAGGAGACACTTATCCTGGGGCACTTCAGCATTGATTGGCATCTATCACGGTATCCCCCCGCAGTACCACTTAAACCTATTTAACTTCACACAGCTTGTCCAAACCCCCACCCATATAGACAAATCCACCAAAAAGGAATTCATATTAGACTGGATCCTAACCAACAAGCCTTTATTTGCCAATATATCTGGCACGTTACCCGACTCCCTCAGTGATCACCTACCCACATTCATACTAAGATAGCACAAAACACCCATAAAACCCCCCATCCTACTTTCTATCCATAGTTCCAAAAAATTCCTACCAGACCAATTCATCAACACCTTAAAAAAATTAAATTGGTCACCTCTTAAAACTCTACCATTAGAGGAAGGGGTGAAGTACTTTAATACTACCTTCTTAGGTACCCTTAATCTTATGGCCCCACAAAGCATAATTCATACTAAAACCAACCCAGCCCCCTGGATCTCAAAGGACAACAGTTCCCTACTCAAACAACGTGACATAGCTTGGGCAACCTGGCATACCAACAAAACAAGTACAAATCGACAATACTTCTTAGAGCTCAGAAACAAAGCAAAAAAAAATATGTGATGACAAAAAAAAAGTTATTATATCCAGCTACAAAAAACCTCACTACAACAATCCACAAAAATTCTGGTCCGCAATCAACCACATTCTCCAACCAGGCAAAATCACCTCCCCAACCTCTAACACTGAGGATGATAACAATGATATTGGCACCCAGTTTAATGACTATTTCACCTCTTCTATCCAAAAGTTATTCAGCAATTTCCCCACTACTACTACAAATACCCCCAAAATGCAAAACATTCACAGTGAGACTAACACCCAATTCTCTCTCAAACCAGTTCCAACTGACCTAATTCATAAACATCTTGACAAATTGAAACCCACAACTCTCGCTGCTGATAAACCCTTCACTGATTACCTCAGGATTGCCACCTCTGCCATCACCTACCCTATTTCCATACTCATCAATAGATCCATAGCCGAACACACAGTCCCCTCTCTCTGGAAAATTTCTTGCATCGCCCTCCTATACAAAGGTGGATCCTCGACAGAACTTAGTAATTATTGCCCCATAGCTATACTATTTTCCTAATCAAAAATCTTAGAAAAATGTGTACACACCCAACTACTAAATCATCTTTTTTAATATAACCTGCTAGCAAATTCCCAGTATGGATTTCGGCCAAACCATAGTACTACCTATGCCCTTATATCCTTCACTGACCATGTCAACCAAAAAAGAAATCTTGGTAACTTAGTATATGTTGTCTTCCTAGACCTGTCAAAGGCATTTGACATGGTATCCCACTGCAAATCGCTATCAACTCTCTCTGAGCCCAATCTGGATAACTCCTCTCTGCTGTGGTTTAAAATTTATCTGTTTCTCTGGCAACAAGCTGTTAAGTGGCATAACTCTCTCTCCCCTCTCCTTTCAGTGGGACAAGGTGTTCCACAAGGATCCATTCTTGGTCTCTTACTATTTTCCATATTTACCAATAACCTCCCCTCGGCTACCCAGCAAACTAATATAGTGCAGTATGCTGATAACACCACCCATATTTGCTCAGCCTCCTCTCTACAATTACTCCAAGACAGAACCCAGGAAGCCTTCACCACTATAGAAAAATGGCTAAATTCCTTGCAACTCATACTAAACCCATCTAAGAACCCATGATCTTCCACCCATCCAAAACTTTCACCCCTACCTCGCCATTCTCAATAGCATCCTCCAACAATACCCTTATGACACTAGTAACCCAAGCCAAGCTACAAAGTATAACTATTGACCAAAACCAAAAATTCAACAAACATATAGCACTAAGAATTGCCAAAGTTCATAAAAACTAGGTTCACTCTACCGCCACAAGAGCTTCCTCACAGAGGAATCTCGAATCACTATCTCTCATACCCATCTACTCTCCACCTTACTATATGCTTCCCCAGTTCTAACTAACCTAAACAAATCTGACCTTCTGAAACTATCTGCCTGCTGCAATAAAATCTCAACATTTGCAACCAATGCTAAATTTCGTTCTCATCAATGCCTCTCCCTAAGACAACTAGGATGGTTAGAACTCCCTAACCTACTAAAATACAATCATCTTCTCCTGACCCATCAACTGCTATATCAACCAAATAAAATACCTGCCTTGAGTAAAAAACAAGTTCAGTCCCAGCAAGTCAGAAAATAAAATGCAAATTCAAATATAAAAAATTTTAATAACACAAGGTAAGCGCTTTCACGGTGGTAACCATTTCATCAGACAACAGCATGAAGAAATAATTCAGTTTTAAAAAGTTATACTAACCAATGAAAAGTATACATTAATTAACATGAGCAATTAAAATATTTAAAGTGCTAGTGTGCTGTTAATGCTTTAAAGATCTCTGTTTCAAAAAAGGTTTCAAAGAAACCATATCACTGATGCGGAGTCAGGTGTCAGCCTTAAAGAGCAGAATCCACTTTTGTTCACAGGCTTCTGTCTTACACATCAAATCATCACCTCTAATCCCTTCCAATACAATTTCCAAGACAAAAAACTTAAAACTAGGACCCTCTCCTGCTTCAATAACATGCTTAGCCAAGGCACTAGCATTCTTAAACTTTCTGATATCACATAGGTGTTCCAGAATTGTGTCCTTAAAACGACAATTGGTTTTCCTGATTTAATAAACATCACATGCAACACACTAAGAATAGTAAACAATATTCCTAGTACTGCAGTCTGCATAAAAAGCAAACTCAACAAAACATCGGAGTGTAGGATGTAAACAACTAGGTGCACCAAAAATATGCTTGTATGCCTCACAGTGTCTGCATGGAAAACTACCAAACCTCTGGGACTCTAATAATGAACTACTCTCTTTCCTATAACAAAGTTGTTGCTTGACTGATCTATTATTCCTAAAAGAGAAATTGGGTTTGTAGTACTAGAGGGATAAGTATGTGCAAGCTATGCTTGATTTACTTGGTGACCAGACCACTTTTTTAGTTGTTGATGCTAATGTTGTTAAAGCCTTGGTTGATAAAGTAGATTTTTTTGATTTTTGATTTTTTAATTACTGGTATGATCATTGAAGATGTTTTCAAATACTTTTGTGTTGATAATCCAGTAGTACCACCAGTCTACGGTCTACCAAAGATACATAAGGAGATTGTTAACCCACAGAAGCCTGTGAACAAAAGTGGATTCTGTTTTTTAAGGCTGACACCTACCCCAGCATCAATGATATGGTTTCTTTGAAATCTTTTTTGAAACAGAGACCTTTAAAGCATTAACAGCACACTAGCACTTTAAATATTGGAATTGTTCATGTTAATTAATGTATACTTTTCATTGTTTAGTATAACTTTTTTAAACTGAATCGTTTCTTCATGCTGTTGTCTGATGAAGCGGTTACCACTGTGAAAGTGCTTACCTTGTGTTAGTAAACATTTTTTATATTTGAATTTGCGTTTTATTTTCCACCTTGCTGGGACTGAACTTGTTTTTTACTTATTATTTATTTTAGTTATTTGTCCCATTTCTTGGTCATCAGTTTTTGGTTTTGGTCAAAATATCTGCCTTCTCTGGTCTGCTCACCTTCCATAATACTGGGCGTCAGCTAAGATCTTCCAATACCACCACACTGACTGTTACCAATTGCTTACATAGCTCAGGCCAGTCTCTTTATTCCTATGAAGTTGCTAAGACCTGGAACTCTCTACCCCCTGACATTAGATGTCTAAATAGTACACATACTTTCAAATCCCTACGAAAAGATCTCCTATTCAAAACTTGGATATGTTCTTGTACAGAACCAGACTAATATCACCTGTTCCTGACTTTCAACATCCCTAGATCACAGGTGTTGTACTGTGTAGTTTCACTTAGTGCATAGTACCGTCAACAAGGTTTTTATGCCAGCTTTATACTTATGATTTCTAGTTTATGATCTTGTTTGTCTATGGAAATTTTTTTTTTAATTTATGTTCAAGCAATTCTATATTTGTTGCATAATATCTTGTTTAATTGTTTCTCAATATTCTAACCACTGTATGCTGCATTTTTGTAAAACTCTGATTTTTACTCTTTTTATATGTTCTATGCTCTTTGTACAGTATAGCTGTTTATATAATTTTTTATTATTTTTATTATTTTTTATAATTTTTTACTATGTATTTGGGGCTTTTCTCCACAGGCCCCCACTGAAAACGGTCATCTTGTGTCCAGTCGGACTATCCAGGTAAACAAATGGAAAATAAAATAAATAAAATAAGTAAATAAATAAATACAAATGTATAATCTAAAGGATCTGATTTCAAGCCTAACTTTGGAAGTATAAACCGTTATGGTCTGATCTGACTTGTATAATGCATGTAATCAGTGAAATGTAAGGGCTTCAGGACTGGCATAGTTCTTAAGCTGTTTACCTCATAGACACAAGGTATAGGGTTTGAGTCTCCACTTAAACAAAACTGGCTAGGCTTAAGAAAATGGCCAACATTAACAGCTGGCATAGTACTCACCTGTGAACCTCAACCTAATATTAATCCATGAAAGTATACAAGGTCTTTGGTAGGATGGGAATTCAGCATGAGAGACAAGAGCCAACAAGAGTAGTGCATTCAAACAGGTAAAATAATGCAGAAAAGAGACAAAAACTCAAAGTAGAAGGTCCTTGTGAGACTCTGAAAGTATCAGTCCACACTTAGTCTAGTTGATGCCACCCATCCATCCTCAACCCCTTTTCCCATTTTTCACCTACAATCAATTTAGAGTGTCCAATCCACCCACTGCATGTCATTGGAATGTGGAAGGAAACTGGAGCACCCAGAGGAACCCCACATGACCGCAGGGAGGATATGCAGACACAGCACAGAAGGCACCCTAGCTGAGAATCAAACTGGAGAACTTCTTGCTGTGAAGTAACATTGCTAACCACTGTGCCACCACAGCCACATATTTAGTTAGTTAGTTAGTTAGTTAGTTAGTTAGTTAGTTAGTTAGTTAGTTAGTTAGTTAGTTAGTTAGTTAGTTAGTTAGTTATTGCTTACATTTGTTGACCTGGAAAGTCTAAATGGGCACAGAGTCCCCCTTTCCAGTGGAGACCTGGGGAGAAAAGCTCTAAATGTTTCATACTAGATAAAGATTTATACACAGTGTAGAAAAAACAGCATTTCACAAGTGTATACATAGTCTAGTCGATAAAGAAATTTTGTAAAAGTTTATAGATGGTATAAAAAAGTCGTTCAATAGTATTTTGAAAAGTCTGCAGAGTAATGGAGTCATTGCAGATAGTTTTTGAGCAAAGGAAGATGATGAGCATAACTGAACATACAGACATAAATTTTAGTGGGCAGTAGCACTGTATATTGTATATATACAGACATACATTTCAGTGGACCATAGCATTGCATATATACAGGTAAAATGTCAGTGTAGCATAAATTTCAGTGGAGCAGTAACAGCCTGCATTTCAGTAATCAGTTTCAAAATGAAGACATAAAATAGACATAAAGTTATAGAAAACAACAACCTTTTATGCTTAATTTTCTTTTTTTTTTTTTTTTTTTTTGCTAATCAGCAGCTGGAGTAGTAAAACAAAGAATGATTGAAGAAGGAGAAGGACTAGAAATGAGAGACAAAGGAGGAAATAGAGGTGAAAGGAAGATACTATAGGTGAATGTAAAAATGATAACGCTTTAATATCAAAAGTGCTAGGGGGTGGGTTTGGCATAATTGTTAAAGTCTTCACCTCATAGACACAAGAATCAGGGCTTGATTCTGACCTATGGTTCTTGGCTAGAGTTAAAATGGTCCTTCAGGACAGTTAGCCTAGTATTCACCCATGCACCTATGAAGTGAGTAGAAAAATATGGGGGAAGTAGTCAGTTACGGTGAGCGGATGAGGCACATAGAGAGGAAGAGTTACATGAAAGAAATGAGAGAGAAGTAGATGGCAGGTAGGAAGAAGTAGAGAATTATGGTTTAATCTAAGAGTTAGTGCACAGGCAGAGTCAGAAATTGTGCAGGTGTGACTTTAGCTTATGTTGGAGATGTGGTTCTATTTTTAGAGAGAGAAGTATGGTTTTCCAGGCTTTGGAGACATAGAGTGAGAATAGACTGCCACCAGCTGTATTGCTGGATTTAGAGATGTGGAAGAGCAGCGTTTGGGTTGAGAGAAGGGGTCTGGTTGGCTTGTATGGCTGGATTAGAGTTGAAAGAGATGGACAGTTTGAAAATTTATTGATGAAGTTATGAGTAGTCACAAACTGTGATTAAGATACTAAATAAGATAGTTCAAGCCAGTTTAGTTCTTTGAGTGGTTGGGAGTGGTGGATGTTTGTAAGTGATTTTCTGCAAACTTTGCAATTTTGTAATAGCATTGTTCAAGCTTTGAGAACTGAGAGATTTGTAAACTGGTGAAAACAGGGGCTGAGTAGAGACGTGTTGGGAGTGGTAGAGGGCAGACTAAGTGTTTCCTGGCTTGGTCAATGAGGGCATTTTTAACTTTATATAGGGAATACAACTTCTAGTGAGTTTTCTTTACTGTATGTTGGATGTGGTAGTAAAATTGTAAGCTGTTGTCAATCTAGAAGCCAAGCAGCTTAGTATGTATTAAGACAATTTAGATTGTAATGTGATTTGCTGAGAGAGAATATCAAAGCAGGGTTTCTGGGGTAAGCTGTATTGGGGTAAAGAGAATGAGTTTGTTTTGTTTTTTTTGGAGATAAGAAAAAGCTGTGAGTCAGTTAGGCTTTACTGGATGAGAAGGATGAGAGGATTCTTCAGTGATTTGTTGCAGGTTAAAGATTTGGATGCTACATATGAGGGCGGAGTTGTTGGCTTAATTATTGTGGCTGATATGGAGGCATCTGGGAGATTATTAATAAACATGCTGAAAAGAATGGGAACAACAATGGACCCTTGAGGGATGCCTGTGGAGACTGGAAGGAAAGGAAACAAGTCTTTTTTGCCATTTCACATCCTGTGATCTCTTAGCAAGCTAGCTGCTAAACCATGTGGCAGACATTTTGTCAAATCCTAGTGTTGAGCATTTTGTAGGAGGATGGGGTATGAGATTGTGTCGAAAGCTTTGAAAAGTTTAGAAAGAGGGCAGATATTAGTCTTCCTTCATTCCTTTGGGTATTTACAGTATTAGTAAAATGCAGCAGGGTTGTAGTAGTGCAATAATGGGGATGGAAGCCATGTTGGGCGAGAAAGAGAGGAGATTGTTTTTGGTGAGGTATTGGTATATCTGGGACTGAATGCATTTTTCAAGAATTTTAGATAAGGGGACAGTATAGCAATAGAGCAGTATATACTAGATTTAGAGATTTTTCCTCTTTTATGCAGTGGTAGGATATACCTTTTTTTTACAGTGTTGGGATGTATGTTTCGATGATAGATGCTTTATGGGCATGGAAATGAGTTTGGCCTTAGCCACGGCAGCCATTTATGAAATATTTAGCTGGGAGATTGTCAGGTGCTAGGGTGGTGGGTTTTAGTTTTAAAAGAAGATGAGCTGATAATTACAATGAGAATAGAGCAGAATCACAAGTGTTGGGGATGGAGGGGCTAGTGGGAGGGGTGAAGTGTTTGATTAGCTATGTGATTATGTTTATGAAGTACGTATTAAAGAGAGAGTGTCCATGTTTTTTCTGTTGTTGGCACTGTAGGTTCCATATGGGTGACATGGCCTGGTTTGAGGATTTTGTTAGTAGTTGACCAGAATATCACTGAGTTTTGATTTTTTTTGGACTGTAGATTAATGTAATAGTTTTTTTTTATCTATGTTAATTTGGTGTTTAGTGTGATTTCTGAGTTGCCAAAATATTTCTAGGCTGTTTTGTGTTTTATTTTTAATCCAGGAAATTCAGGCTTTGTCTCTGAGTATTCCTAGATGCCTTGCAGTTCTGGTCATCCAAGGCTTTTACACATTTTGTTCTGAGTGGGAGGGAATAAACTGTTTAGAATTTTAAGGAAAGTTCTGGGAAATTCTGTAACAGCATCATCAAAGGGGAGAATGCTGCCAGTTATGAAGTTTTAGGTTCTATAGAAGTATTTATTTTTGGAAGTGAGAGAGATGACATACTTCATTGATATGGTATGGTTTAAGAGAGTGGTTTTGAGCTCATATAACAAATGTAGGATGGTGGTCACAGAGCATTAGAAAGTTTTTTAATGGAAAAAGTGGATATCCAATCAAGTATTGACCCTTTGTCGGTGTTCTTTATTTTGCAAGTGCTAATGTTTTGGAAGAGGCCATAAAGATTAATGGCATTTTGAGAATAAGCACAATTGACAGACAGGCAGATAGTTGATACTGAACTCTCCTAAAATTATCTTTTCCTGTGTGATATTAGAGGTGACCCATAATAGAATTTTTTTGGCTGTGTTGATGTTATTTCCAGGAAGGATGTAAATTCCTGTTACGGCTAGACTTTTGTTGTGGGTTTAGCTTCAGTAGAGTGCTAATGATTTTGGCATTATTAAAGCTTCAGATGAGGAGAGGAGAAAAGGTAAGCTGAAGAATATTTTTATATAAAATGGCTACACCTCCCGCTTATCTACCCTATAATATGTTGGAAGTGGGTGGTAGTATTTCTTCATCTTTAATATGAAGCTTTAGCCATGCTTATGTAATTATTAGTAAGTCATGAGAGTGTTGGGCTATCCATGCATGTAGCTCAGTTACTTTATTGCAAATACTTCAGATTTTCAGATTTCAGGTAGAAAATTTGTAGTGAAGATGTTTTGGGGACTGAAGGAGGTGTATTTGGTTTTTGGTTAGTGATTCAGTTGACAGTGGATGGTCCTGGATTGGAACGTATGTCACCATCTAATGTTAATTTAATAGGAAATGGGGTGTATTTTGAGGAGCACTGGTTATAGGTTTTCTTTGGAAGTGCATTTTTGTTTTAAAGTTTGTAAAGTTTGGAACTTAAGTTTGAATTAATGAATGAAGGAGGTGGGGCAGAGAGATGGGAGTTGTGGAGGGTTATGTTACAGCCCTATGTGTTGTTGTGATGACTGTGCCCTGGCCCAGCAATCAAGGAGCCTCAGTGGTCACCACTAACACCCAGGAGGTTGCCTCCTAGAAGAGGAAAGGATGACTAATACACAAAGTAAAGTACAATTTCCCTTAAGTGCACACAGAGATCACAGTCAGTCTGGGGTTGGTTGCTCCCTTGCTCACCAGGTCCCTAGTAAGACTCCACACTGGCACAGCTATAAGGTCCAGGTCTCAGCCTAGCTGGGCAAGCTAAAACCTCCAGTACTCTCTCTGTCAAACCAGTGCTTTGTGTCCCTGCCCAAGTAGCTGACACAGCACACACACACTTTGAGAAGAGGTTATACAACCACACAGATCCAACTGGAAAAAGGCTGGCACAGGTTCTCCAGCTGTGCCCCTATTACCCAGACCATATGGTAGTAATCTTGCCACAACCCAGCTAATATTATCAGCTGCTAAAAGGCCCTTAAAAGGGTGTCCAATTATTACTGTGCAATACTATTATACAATTGGTAATGTGACTATTCAGTCTAAGGCTTATTAGAGTGGCCTATTACCATGAACTCTATAAATATGTAATGCACTCTAGAGCATGAATATAAAACATAAGAATATGCTTGTTGTTTGTTTGCTTGTTATTTCGCTGGAATGCTAATTCCACCTAATATGCAGCTTCCCAGCACTTCTGTGGATCACTAATGATATCTGCATTGCTTACTGTACTTACTTCCTTGTTTCACTTGAAAGAAAGTTACTGTTTGTCATTTTTGCATTTAAGTTACCTGTAACACATTGCACTTAAGTTACCTGGCACTTCCTCACTAAAGTAATTATATAAGTCAGCACTAAAAATTAAAAGCACTACACCCTCACTCCCCACTGGCCCTTGTTTTCAATTATTAAGGAATTCCCAATATTATTCTAGCATGTCCAAAGGTCAGTTGTCATTCTCCTTTCTGGTCCAGCTGGTGAATCTGGGAATCTTGAGGCAATGTTACAACTGCCTCATGTACACAGACAACCCTCTCCTCCTCCCAACAAATTCCAACACATGTGAGAGATGCAACCATATAGCCAAACTGGTGGCTAAGCTCTCTCAACTCAGTATTGGCATAACCAGTCAGGAGGAGAACGAAACCACACTCACCACAATTCCAGTCTCACATAGACCTACCACGACAGCAAACCAAACACATAATCACACAAAAACATACTCAGAGGCTCTAAATAAAGATCTGCCTTAGCAGCAGAGACCTCCAAAGCAGACAACCAAGCAACCGCTACCCCAAAACAAAACACGTGCAACACATATCTCACAAAGCCAGTGTGCCGAACAGTCACAGCCCTTAAGACTAAACAACACACCTGATACACTTGTAATAGGTGACTCTATCGTCAGGCACACTGACATCCCGCTCACCAGGCTGAACAAGGAGAGGGTCACGGTGAGCAGCCTGTCGGGTGCTAGGATCCACCACATAACACAAGCACTCAGGTCAATCCAAGGCAAGTACAAATATGACTCAGTCATTGTCCATGCTAGTGTGAATGACCTGAGACGTACCTCCCTGTACTACATGAAAAGAGACATAAAGTAGCTCTCTGAGCATGAAGCCCAGGCCGGTATGACCCTGACCTTGAGTAGCATCTTACCCTCACCAAGAATGATGCCACAATATGAAGACAAGATGATCAATATCAACAATTGGCTTAAGTACTGGTGTCATTCAAAGGGGATTCAATGCCTGTCAGCTTGAGATGATATGCTCGACAAGCCACGATGCTTCGCTAGCGACGGCTTGCACCTGTCACCCCTGGGCTTTCGGATATTGGCAAAGGCTCTTGCTACCCCCATAGTGCCTTTTTTAGGCAAGGCTCAAAAGACAAACCCACCTCCATAGGTATCACAAGGGATAAGAAACTAAGAGTAATGCTACTCAACGCCAGAAGTCTAAACCTCAAGATGCACGCACTCGAAAATCTCCTTAGCATGGAGAACATCGATATCTGTGCAGTAATAGGAACCTGGTTTAGGGCTCCTGAGAGCACCCCAGCACTACCACGTTATACCTCATACCATGCTTTTCGGCCTCAAAACGTGGACCGAACCACAAAAGGAGGGGGAGTATCGATATTCATCAAAGATACCCACACCTCCAGGTTGGTGGCAAAGCACGAAGCATCAGAGACTATCCATGTGCAACTAACAGTGGGTAAAACTGCCTTCCAGTTTATTGCCTGCTACAGACCACCCTCCCAAACCCAGGAACCCCACTTGGCCTTCCTGAGAACACTGGAAAATATGAAGGTCTCTCCAAACACCATTATTTTGGGTGACTTCAACTACCCAAACATAGACTGGGAGCATTACTCTAGCTCCAACACCCTAGCCCAAAGGTTCCTAGAATTTATAAACTCAAATGCTATGGAACAACTTGTTACCACTCCCACAAGAGGGAAAACATACTGGACCTGATCATCACCAACATGGGGACTCTATGCTCCAGACCAGAAGTGTATCCCTCACTGGTAAGATCAGACCATAAACTAATCTCACTGGATATTCACATCCCAACCCCACCCCTTGCCCAGAAAACCACAGTGAAAAACTTCTCTAAAGCAAATTTCACACTCCTCAAAACCGAGGTGGAATCCTTCAAAGCCCCCCGGCCTGTGGAAAATACGGCCCAGACCACAGAATCCTTTATAAATGCATTCTATGAACACCTTTAGGAATGCATGGATCATGCGATCCCAAATAAAACCAAGACCCAATCCTCCAAAGGCAGACATCCTGTCTGGTGGACCCCAGCCATAAACAAACTATACAATAGAAGGAGGAAGCTACTAAATGATAGAGCAAAATCCCAAAAAGGGAAGGCATCACTGATCAGTATTAGCAAAAAACTATGGGCACTCATAAAATTGTCTAAGGCCAGCTTCGAGAGAAAAATTTGCACAGGACACTAAGGATAATCACAAGGCTTTCTTTAGTTATGTTAGGAACCTGGGTGGTAATTCCCAGATATGCTCAGAATTAGTCCAAAATGACAAAAAATACACTGAACCCACAGACATTGCCAACATCCTAGCTGACAGGTTCAGTGCAAACTTCTCCCCCCCTCCCCACCAAAAGGGCAAATATCTATCCCAGCAGAGTGCTGCCCCCCCGACATCTCAGATGCTCAGGTAAGAGCCGCCCTCTCCAAAACAAAAAACACAGCATCAATGGGAACAGACGGTGTCCCAGGCTGCGTCCTACATGCACTCCAAGAAGAGCTAAACCCAAACATAAAACTACTGTTCAATCTCAGCCTTATTACAGGATATGTGCCCAAAGAGTGGCGTACAGCAACAGTGGTCCCTCTCCATAAAGGTGGTGCCTCAATGGATCCTGGAAACTATCGCCCCATAAGCCTGACTAGCTTGGTCTACAAAGCTATGGAAAGGATCATCATGGACCTCATAAATAAAGATATTGGGGACCTACAGACACTGGATCCTACCCAGTTCGGCTTTGTTAAGGGCAGATCCTGCCTCTTAAACCTGGTTGATTTCTTTGAAACAGTCACCAAGGCCACTGACGAGGGGAATGTGGTCCACACAGCCGACCTGGACCTTGTAAAAGCCTTCGATACAATACCCCACTCGGGCATTATAGATAAGCTCACCAGCTTAAATATAAACCCCTATGTCACTAGATGGATTGCAAACTGGCTCAAAGACAGAACCCACATGGTTAGAATTGCTGGAGCCATGTCAGACTCCAAACCAGTTACAAGTGGTGTCCCACAAGGCTCAGTCCTGGGACCTCTCTTGTCCGGTATATATTTCTCGGAGGCACAGGCCAACATGGAAGGACTGTGGCTGACCAAGTTCGCAGATGACTGCAAACTGGGCGCCATAATCGACTCTCCAGCCAACACAAGCATCGTCTAAAAGGGCCTCATAGAAACAGACAACTGGTGCCAGAGCCACGGCCTCAAGCTAAATGCCAAAAAGTGTATAGTCATCCCCTTTGGCAAAAACAAAGTGCCCACAAATTACCACATAGGTGGTAATCCATTAAGTACAGAAGAAGTAATTAGGGACCTGGGGACCCAAGTTGATAGCAATCTCTCATTTGACAACCACGTGGCCAAAGTGGTTAGAAAAACATTTTATATAGCCCACCTAATCATGAAGGGATTCACATCTAGATCAGGGGAGGTCATCATGCCTCTTTACTCATCCCTCATCAGGCCCATAATTGAGTACAATGTCCCTTTTGAGATGTACCTTACCAGACACCTGCAGCACTGGAAAGACCCCAAAAGTACCTCACCAAGAGGATCAAGGGGCTCAAACAGATGCCATATACTGCCCGGTTAAAGAAACTCCAGCTCTACTCAGTGGCATACCGCCTGTTCAGAGGCGATCTGTGCCTGACATATAAAGCCATGTCCAGCCCGGAATTAATGGACATGCTGCACCTCAGAAAATCCAAATCCCATCGAGCTACGCGCTTGAGAGACTTGAACCTCAGCACTGAAATAAATAAGACATGCTGGAGGGACAGATTCATAACCCAGAGGCTCCCTTCACTCTGGAATAAAATCCCAGTCCAGGTTAGGCAGAGTCCCTCACTGACTCTGTTCAAGAGGAATCTTGATGAGTGGATGGGAGATCGTAGGTTTACCCCGGGTATCACTTCTGTGTCACTGTTAGACAGAGGCACAGTATACTAACCTTGAAAAAGGGCATAGCAAAATAAATTTAAAATGGGTGGCGAAAGCCAAACACATTCTGGCTAGGCTTATAAATCCCCTAGGGCAGATAGCCTACTATGAACCTATGAACCTATGAACCTACTTTTCTATACAAACTAGCCACAGGTAAAGGTTTTTAAAATATTTAATAATAGATACTTAAAACACAAGACAATACTACTACACCACAGAGATATCTAAGAGTTCAGAGATCACACAGAAACTTAAAATAATACAGTAGGTCAGGTATGATGTCAAAGAAAAACACATAATCTAACTTTCTAATCGTTAGCTATTCTTAAGAGAAAACACAGCGCTATAATCTTACTTACATACATAAAGCATAAGCAGTGCTAGGTTAGATGTCCAAGATCAAAATGCTTCCCAGTCTCTCACTCAACAATAGTTTTTAAACACTAACCAACAGCTCTCTAAGGCCCTCCCAAATTACATAATTTTTGACACTTAGTCTGGAGTTCCCAGACTACAAACTGCATTATTTAGCAAGCTAACACCTACTCAGGAGACTACAACAATAAAAGGCGTCTCACATATACATTCTAGCATAAACCAGAGCAATAAGGCACCTTCCATGTGCAAATTCTAGCCCTTAACTTTAACCTTAAAACAATGGGCCTGAAAACTTCATCCAGACTCACTTTACCCGACTTGTAAACATCAAAGAGATCCATAAGATCTTTTCAGCTTCAAAGACTTATTTTTAAATGCTTGGCTTGGTTTTCCTTACAGCAGATGGCAATGTTGCAACAATCTTGAAGTTCACATTTTACAGTGTTTTCTTTCATTTAAAAACACAAGCCTGTATTTTACATTTATTGATACAATTGATAGTATTATGTATCAAATTCTATTTGACTAGGCTGGCAGCCTTCACCCATCTTCCTCCAATCTTCACAGTTGTGAGAGACTGAAAAGTTGAAAAAGTGATTATGTGTGATGGGAGAATATGGTTATATAGGTTGTATGACTGTATCTGGGAAGGGAGGTTAGATAGGCAAGGAAAGAAAGAGTTACCAGGATTGGTAGATGCAGAAAGCATATGACTGAATGAGATTAAGGGTATGTGACAATGTGGTAAGAGGGTAATTAATATCTGAGGAGGGAGTTTATCTATATGCTAATTAGATGTTTGATTTAACTGGTTATTGCATAGATGGATGTGGCTTCAGATGTATAAGTTTAGGCAATGTAGTGGTTGGGTGATAATTGGGAGTAGGGAGAGAAGTGAACCCTAGCATAGAAAGGGCAAACAGAGTGGGTTATACTGAGCAGGAAGGTAAGGTCCCAAAAAAAAAAACAATCAGTGAAATGGCCTTGGAGCAAAGATATGTGCTTCTATTCAACTACTACCAGATATGTCCACTCTATACAATATTGTCTAGCAGGTGTAACAAAATGGCCCAGACAAATAAAAGTCTAGGATCTCAAACAGAAGGAATTCTTCTCAGGCAAAGTATAGAGAATACCACACATTTTTCAGTGTAGGATGACCATTATAAAACCCTGGAGATTGCTCCTTGAAGTGTATGACTATATTGTTTCAGAATCTATAATGGATTATGCTTCTCCTGACTAAGTGCAAGTGAGGCATTTGCTCAGTAATGAGGAAAGACAGTATGTTGGCAACCCTAATATTATAATCTTTGAAGGCAACCTGTCTTGACCATTGTCACAGGCCAATGCAAATCTAAGAGAATAGATTTTTCTGTGCAGTCCTACACAATAATCTGTGAAAATGCCATAAAATCTGTATTGATTCTAACAGGAAAGGTGTTTTTAAAGAATTCCGCAACTCCATATCTTTCTAAGGACACACTATGGTAATATTAGTACTTGCAGTACTGTGTGTGTGTGTGTGTGTTTTATATATATATATATATATATATATATATATATATATATAGAGAGAGAGAGAGAGAGAGAGATAAATATGGGGGGGTTATGTTAGAAACTTACATTTTCAGAAATTCGAAATTCATTTGGTTGAGATGATATGATCACATTTATGAAAACTCAAACTTGAAAAAAGAAAAAAATTAACCTTTTTTCTACATTTTGCAGGGGGATAAGCCCCTCTGCACCCCTATAGCCTACCACACCCCCTGCTTATTATATGTACCAACTCCAAGATCGCTTTACAGTGGGAAAAAGGGTACATTCCCCGATCTGCACTGTACCGTGATTTCCATTCGAAAACTTTGAGTTTATGGAAAATCAGTCATATCATCTCAACAATATGAATTCTGAGTTTCTGAAAACTCAAACTTCTGATAGGGACCCAAATACAGATATAAATATTGATATCGATAATGGGAGCACGTCATATACCCAAATGGTTGTTGTATTGAATGTCTGTTATGCCTTAGAACTGATTCAATAATTACATTATTGCTTCTGCTGGCATTACATTATGGGAGTAGAAAAACAGTGGGGACTGAGAATTATATGTGTGTGTGTGTGTGTGTGTATGTGTGTGTGTGTGTGTGTGTGTGTGTGTGTGTGTGTGTGTGTGTGTGTGTGTGTGTGCGTGCGTGTGCATGCATGTGTGTGTGTGTGTGTGTGTGTGTGTGTGTGTGTGTGTGTCTGACTGTTTATATATATTGCTTTACAGTGGGAAAAAGGTTAAATTCATAATACATCACCTAATACCTCTTCCAAGTAGAAAGATTTGTGTATTCCATTATTTGCGTCATGACCAGAACATATGGAATGTTATTTTTGGATAAACTGACTAAAGAGTTTCATTGATTTTGGTTGACATTTGACTGTTACTATTGTAATCTTAGCCGTAATTTAAATGTATAGTGTGATTCTGTTCTTATGAAGCTGTATATGTTAATCCATGTTATAAGTGGACATTTCTCCTGGTTGATGTGCAGTCTTGTGTTGTTATCTTAGATTTCATGGATGAAAAATGTTATAGTGTTGTTCATTTGTCATGTTTTTGTAATTGTTAATGTTTGTTATATGTGGAGCTTTTCTCCCCCGGCCTCCGCTGAAAAAGGAATTTCCCGGTAACCAAATCTAAAATAAAAATAAAAATAAATAAATAAATACATAAATATATATATATATATATATATATATATATATATATATATATAAATAGAGAGAGAGAGAGGGAGATGTGCAAGTGCGTGTGTGTGTCTGTGTGCTCATGTATTTATGTATGTATGTATGTATTTATTTATTTAAAGTTGTCACCAGGTTAGGGCACTGATCCCAAACAACCTATTTCTTGCTCAAGTCCTAGTACAAAACATACAAAAACGAGTTGTTAAATATGTAAAAGTACATTATAGAAGCAAAGCACAAAACACTCTTCAAATAATTACATTTGGAAGTAGTGACAGAAATAAAGAGATAAAGAAATAAATAATAACATTTATCTGAGACTTGCAGCATGTAATAAGTTTTCTAACAATATTTACCTGGAAAATTAAGTAGACAGTACATTTTCATTCCATTAATGCAGTCAGCTTTTTTCATAAATAGATGGAGTTCTGCAACTTAGTTGTATGAAGGGTTAGTCAGATTACTTGATAAAGAGATAAGGAGTAGGTTATGTTTGTAGTTATTTCAAGGGGTAGAATTTGTGACTGAAAAAAATAACTGCAGAACCTCTGAGAACCTTGGCTTCTAATTCCATGAGATAGTAGAGCATATCGAAGGAGCTAGTGGACGACCCCATCAAAAATTTTACTAAAGTCTTTAAATATTTTGCTGTTTAGTAGACATTTGTCCATTGCTATTAATATGACATATGTTAATGTCCAGAGGGCAGTCAATGGACAATATTGAGAAGGCCATTTCACACTGAGCTAATTGGAGGAAGGGCACTAAGCAAACCTTGATCTGCGATATATAACATTAAGTATACTGACTTTTACTTATTTTTACGAGTTATTTATAGCACTTTTATTGTCTGCTGCATACTTTTCTAGCTAGTTTCTCTGTGTGTGAGGTATTAACTAGAAATTTTCTAAATTTGTAAAGCAGCTGTTTGGGTTTGTTTGTTCTGATTTCCTATCAAGGAGTGTATCATATAACTTATTTGTTTGCAGTTAAAAGCATTCTGTAGAGTCTCCTTGCTCTTTTATCTGTTTAAAACTTTCATTTAAAGGCTCACTGCTGCTTTTCTGCTGTGATAAACATTTCTGCAGTTTTTTTCTACCCAAGTAGTGTGAGTAGTTGTAGCATTGTCCATATTCTGGCTTGTGTTTTGGGCCTAGTTGTTTGTTTGTAGAGGCTGCCTGTCTGAGTACATGTTCCAGGCCATCTAAGTTTAGCCAAAGCCATTCTTGCATTTCAGTGAGAGGGTTGTGTTTATGGTCATCGGCTGATTGGTGTTACCTGGACTACAGCTTGGAGTAAGCACCTCATTGGTTCTTTCGAGCTTTTTTTAAGTTGTTTCAGGTTTCAACTTTCCGTTACTTAACAAGTTAACTTGTGAGTGTTTCTGCCATTTCACACTAAGCTAATTGGAGGAAGGGCACTGAGCAAACCCTGATCTGCGATATATAACATTAAGTATCCTGTTTTTTGCTTATTTTTAAGAGTTATTTATAGCACTTTTATTGTCTGTTGCATACTTTTCTAGCTGGTTTCACTGTGTGTCTGTGTGTGAGGTATTAACTGGAAATGTTCTACATTTGTTAAGCACCTGTTTGGGTTTATTTGTTCTGATTTCTTGCTAAGGAGTGTATCACACAACTTATTTATTTGTAGATAAAAACATTCTCTAGAGTCGCCTTGCTCCTTTATCTGTTTAAAACTTTCATTTAAAGGCTCACTGCTGCTTTTCTGCTGTGATAAAAAATTTTGAAGTTTTTTTTCTACCTAAGTAGTGTGGGTAGTTGTAGCATTGTCCATATTCAGGCTTGTATTTTGGGTCTTGTTGTTTGTTTGTCGAGGCTATGTGTCTGAGCACATGTTCCAGGCCATCTTAGTTTAGCCAAAGCCATTCTTGCATTTCACTGAGAGGGGAGTGTTTATGGTCATTGGCTGATTGGGATTACCTGTACTACGGCTTGGAGTAAGCACCTCATTGGTTCCTTCAACCTTTTTTTAAAGTTGTTTCTGGTTTCAACTTTCTGTTACTTAAGAAGTTAACTTGTGAGTGTTTCTGCCATTTCACACTGAGCTAATCAGAGAATGGGCACTGAGCAAACCCTGATCTGTGATATATAAGTATACTGTAGTTTTGCTTATTTTTATGAGTCATTTATAGCACTTTTATTGTCTGCTGCATACTTTTCTAGCTAGATTCAGTGTGTGTGAGATATTAACTGGAAAATTTCTACATTTGTTAAGCACCTGTTTGGGTTTGTTTGCTCTGATTTTTTTTGTCTCACCCTATTGGTATCCTATTCTTATACTTGGTGGCTTTGCAGTTGCTGGCCCCTATTGTAAATTTGATCTGGGCCACTCCTCCCAGTTTAGTGCCATTACCTCATTCTACCTAATACAGGGAGAACATTTGAGAATGGCAACCCACTTAGTTCTTAACCTTCAGTTATCTTCTACTCCTCCTTACTCGCTTTTCACTTTACAAAAAAACTAAATTCTAAACTTGTTTCCTGCCTTTCCTGTAAGTAGTCTAGTCCAGATACAGATTTGCTGTATCCAGGACTGTTTGTAAGCTTCTGTGCCCCCGCTGCTTAGCTAGGGTTAAACTATACCTGGCACCATAAAGTCTGCTCTTCAAATTTTCCCTTAGAACTAACCAGTTTATCTTTAGTTTTAGCACGCAAATCTGTTTCTTTGAGCTCAGCACTTGTTCAGAACTTGTTGTAAGCACTAAATAAGCTACAAATTACTACAGCACTCAACTTTCCTCATTTTTCAAGAGGAAAACAGGTTTTAGTACTTAATAAATAAGCACCTATCCAGGCATGTCTAAGGGTCAGCTCCTGGTGTTTCTCCTGTCTCCCAGATGAATCTGGGCATCTTGGGGCAAATTACCTCAAGTACACAGATAACCCTCTCCTCCTACCACCCAACACTACAACCTGTGAGATATGCACTTATATAGCCAAACTGGAAGCAAAGCTCTTTTCACACAAGACTGGACTAGACAGTCAAGAGGAGAGGGTAAACATTTGCAACACACCACACTCATCACATAGTCTCTCAAAATGTACACCACCAAAATTCACACATAGAAACACAAAACACACACCTACATTCATGGAGGCTCTCAATACAAATCTGCCCAAGCAACAGGGACCTCCAAAGCAGAAAAGCAAGCAACCTCCACCCCCAACAATACCCAAATGACACATAGCCCACTAACTCAGTGTGCCACTCAATCACAGCCCATTAGGCATAACAACGTACCCAACACTCTAGTCATAGGTGACTCTATAGTCAGGCACACTGATATTCCACTCACCAGGCTAAACAAGGATAAAGTTACTGTCAGCTGCCAGTTGGGTGCCAGGATCCACTACATAATGCATGCACTCAGGTCACTTCACAACAAGTACAAATATGACTCTATCATTGTCCATGTTGGTGTGAATGACCTGAGATGTACCTCCCTGGACTACATGAAAAGAGATATGAAGGAGCTGTCGATCTTGTAGCCCAGTTAGGTATGACCCTAGCACTGAGTAGCATCCTGCCATCACCCAGAACGATACCACAGTACAAGGAAAACATGATTGACTTTAACAATTGGGTAAGGTACTGGTGTAATTCTAAGGGGATCCAGTATCTGTCTGCCTGGAATGACATGATCGACAGACCATGATGCTTTGCCAGAGATGGCCTGCACCTGTTGCCCTTGGGATTCCAGATACTGGCTAAGGCTCTTGCCACCACTGTGGTGCCTATTTATGCAAAGATCAAATGACAAACTCACCACCGTAACAGGTACAAGCAAGCAAAGTCTGAGGGTAATGCTACTCAGTGCTAGAAGTCTAAGCCTCAAAATGCACTCACTCAAGTCACTCCTTAAAATGGAGAACATCAACATCTGTGCAGTGACAGAGACCTGGTCCAAGGCTCCAGAGAGCACCCCTACATTACCAGGCTATAATTAATACCACACCTTTTGGCCACCTAACCTGGAGCGAAACAGTAAAGGTGGAGGCGTGTCCATATTCATTAAGGATATCCTCACCTCCAGGCTAGTTGCTCAGCATAATGCATCCGAGATTACCCAAGTGCAACTAACTCTGGACAAGACCACATTCCAAATTGTAGCTTGCTACAGATCCCCCACCATGCCCCAGGATTTGCACTTTTCATTTCTTGATACACTGTAAAATATTAGGGTTCAACCTAACACCCTAATAATGGGCAATTTCAACTACCCCACCATTAACTGGGAAAACTACTGATGCACCAACTCTTTTGCTCATCGTTTTCTGGAATTCATAAATTCCAGCACCTTGGATCAATTTATCCACACCCCCACCAGTGGCAGCAATATGCTAGACCTGGTCATTACCAACATGGGCAACCAGTGTTCCACACCAGAGGTCAATTCCTCGTTGGTCAGGTCCGACCAAAAGCTAATCACCCTAGACATCCACATCCCACCCCCACCCCCCATTATGGAATCCACCATAAAAAATTTCTCCAAAGCCAACTTCATGCTTCGTAAGAAAGAAGTGGCAAACTTCACAACACCTATGCAGATGGACAACAGAGCTGAATCCTACACAAATGCACTTTATAAGCACTTACATGAGTGCATGGATCATGCAATCCCTAACAGAACCAAGATACTATCTTCCAGAAAAGGAAGCCAAACTGGTGGTCCCCTGCCATAAACAAACTCTACAACAGAGGAAAGAGTAAATTCCCATGATTGTAAGAAATCCCTGTTCAGCCTCAATAAAAAGCTGAGATCCCTCATAAAATCCTCCAAAGCTAGTTACGAAAACAAAATTGCCACTGATTATAAAGACAACCACAAAGCATTCTATAGCTATGTCAAGAATCTCAATGGCAACAGTCAGATCTGCTCTGAGTTACAGCACAATGGCACTAAATATACAGAACCAACTGACATTGCCAACATCCTGGCAGATACGTTCAGTGCTAACTTTACCCCCCTCTCACCCCCTGAAAGGCCCATCTCTATACCGGAAGATTGCAAAGTTCCTGTAATCACGGCTGTACAGGTAAAAAACACACTCTCCAAAGCCAAGAACACAGAATCCATGGGACCTGACAACATCCCAAGCTGTGTTCTACACAAACTACAGAATGAACTGGCACCCCACCTAAGTACCATGTTCAATCATAGCCTCACTTCAGGCTTTGTGCCCACTGAATGATGCACAGTGACGGTTATCCCACTCCACAAAGGGGGAGCTAGCATAGACCCTGGGAACTACCGCCCCATTAGCCTGACAAGCCTGGTCTGCAAGACTATGGAATGTATCATCATGGAACTTATAAACAAAGACATTGGTAATCTCCAAACTCTGGACCTCACCCAGTTCAGGTTTGTAAAAGGCAGATCATGTCTCCTAAACCTGACAGACTTCTTTGAGGCAGTCACCAAAGCCATAGATGAGGGTAAGGTGGTTCATACAGCCTATCTAGATCTCACCAAGGCTTTCAACACCATCCCCCACTCTGGAATTATAGATAAACTCACTAAACTAGGTATAAATCCCTATGTCACAAAATGGGTTGCCAGCTGGCTCACTGACAGAACCCACACTGTGAAAGTAGCAGACTCCAGTCCGACTTCAGACCAGTGACAAGTGGAGTACCACAGGGTTCAGTCCTGTGTCTTCTCCTATTTGGTATCTACTTCTCAGAAGTACAGGCTAACACAGAAGGTCTTTGGCTAATGAAGTTCGCAGATGACTGCAAACTAGGAGCCATAATCAGAACTCCTAACGATGTGGACATCCTACAAAAGGGCCTCACTGAGATAGATTCCTGGTGTCAAAGCTATGGCCTCAAGCTCAATGCCAAAAAGTGCATTGTCATCCCTTTTGGCAAAAACTCTGTACCCATGAACTACCACATAGGCGGTAGTCTATTTAACACCGAAAGTGTGATACGAGACCTTGGGACACAGGTGGACAGTAGTCTCTCCTTTGATAATCACATTGCCACAGTAGTCAGGAAATACTTCTACATGGCACACCTCATCACAAAAGGTTTCTCATCCATGAAAAAAGAGATCATTGTTCCCCTCCATTCGTCACTCATTAGATCCATTATAGAGTACAATGACCTTTTTGGTATGTATGACATCTACAGCAACTAGAAAGGCCACCAAAATACTTCACAAAGAGAGTTACTGGCCTCAGACAGATGCCCTATGCAGACTGTCTCAAAAAACTCCAGCTTTACTCTGTCGCATATCGCCCACTCAGAGGTGATCTCTGCCTAACATACAAAGGTATGTCAAACCCAGAGCTGTTGGACATGTTCCACTTAAAGAAATCCCAATCCCTCTGAGCTACACACTCTAGGGACCTAAACCTTGTCACCACAATAAACAGAACATGCTGGAGGAATAGATTCCTGTCCCAGAGACTTCCCATACTCTGGAACAAACTACATATCTATATCAAACAAAGCTCCTCATTAGCTCTCTTCAACAAAAATCTTGATGATTGGATGGGAGATAGGAAATTCACTCCAGGGATCATGTCTGTGGCTCTGCTCGACAGGGGCACAGGAAAATAATTTTTTTGGGTGGCGAAAGCCAGGGTACCTTTTTGGCTAGGTCTATATAGGCCCTTGGGCCAATGGCCTAGTACCTACCTATGAACCTCTAAACATTTACTGCCATGGAATGACTCCCAGAGTGCAGAACACACATTTACTACTACTACGAGTTATGAGAAATAGCAAATAGAATTTTAAACTCTGGGGTCATAAGAAGACCATTTGTCTCAGTCTGACAGACATCTACATGCAGAAATCATTAATTGTCCTAGGCAACCAATAGTCTTATGACTCATATAAAATCACAAATTTGCTTTTTGCAAGATATTGAAATTCCTGAATACTTAATGGGATTGTAACATTTTTTTTTTTCCTGAGTATAAACTTCCACGTGACATTCTCTTTCCCTCTGTCTCAGTCTCATGCTGTGTAAAACAAATTACTTCTTCATGTGATGCGTGATTAAAGTTTATCCTTAATGAGTGCTCCCCTTGCTGTTACATTAATCTATATACTTGCAGAGATTGAGTGTCCACTCCTGCACAGCAACCAATCTACGTTAAGCCTACAATCTCAGAAAAGGGCTTTCTGCTCTCTATTAGTGACACCTTCAAATATGCACTTCCCATTCACCCTTGTTAGATTTGTTGCCATCTCTGACTGCATTCAGGTAAGCTGAAATTACTATATTAACTTCTTTTGTTTTTACAGTAGTAATAATATTCGTTCAGCACACTATCTATTTAAACCAAAGTGCTGAGAAGCCACAGCCATCTAATATGTTTATAATAGACCAGAAATGGCAGATCAGGAAAAAAAAAAGTTTTATACCACTCTGGACAGATGGGACAGGCATGCACAAAGAGGCACAACTGAGGTGCTCTCAGCTCTCCATTTTAATGCTGACTGAAGAACCAACCAAGGTCACATGACTCACCCCAGATTACCACCGATCTTAATGATATAGTATATTTACATACTTTGTGACATCTCCTAATTGTTGAATACATGATCCCTCTAAATGTATGTGTATTTATATAAACATTTAGATATTAACTATAATTAAATCTGTATGAGAACAAAGTACAACAAAACGTAATTCTATGCGCTAAACACTATTATGAAATATGGTCAGTTGGAGTATCTGATAGGCTTTTTAATAAGTCATCCAAACTTTGTGTAGTGTTTACAGTCACTGAGTACTGTCATACTGTCCTTAGTTTGACTTTCACTGCTCATATTAGTAGCATCAGCATTCAGAAGCTGCATGCTGCCCCCATTGATACAGAGGAATAAACCCCTGACTATGACTGGGGGTGACCTGAGTTAACTCGTTGCTCAGGCAGTCACCTGATGGAGCTGGCACTGGGGATGGAGAAGAATGACAAGGCTTGGCATGTATCAGAGATGAGCTGTCAACAGAGTACAGCATTTACTTGGGTGCAATTAATATCCTGCAAAATGGCCACATATTTTCACTTTTGACTAATATTTTGTTCCAACATTAAAATGTTTCTATTGTGCTACTTTCTTTTTTCAGGCAACCGCTCTCAAAATGATTCTTACCATCAGGAGTGCAGAGGCTTAATATTGAGCTTTAAAGTGTGCCTTTCGTGTCTGAAGCCAAATCTTCACATAGCGTGGAATTTTTGTATGTCGCTTATTTTGGATAATGTGTTTGCCTCCACTTTAATGAATTAATGCATGGATCAATTTTTGTTATGTTACTTATTTATGTTATTTATTTATTGTAATTAATTTAAGCATTTTTAGGATTCCTTTTTACATTATTTTCAAGCAATCCAAATTTTATATACATCAGACTTACCTGTGATACTTTTAAGTTGTTCACTCAGACTTCACTCAGTTGTCACACATTTTGAGTATTGCAAATTTAAATCAGCATGTCTCAGTGTTCAGTCCATTATCTGATCATTTCTGCTTCTACCAACTTTTTTCTTATAAGTGATCCAGACAATTCATCAGATTCAGTATTGTGCATGGTGCTTATAATCAGTGACATTCACATCTAGATCAAGGGAAGTCATCGTCCCCCTGTACTCATCACTCATCAGACCAATGATTGAGTACAATGCCCCATTCGGAATGTATCTGACACGACACCTGCAGCAACTGGAAAGGCCCCAAAAGTTCCTCACCAAAAGGATAAAGGGTCTCAAAAATATGTCCTATGCTGCCCGACTGAAGGAACTTCAGCTCTACTCAGTCGCTTACCGTCTGCTCAGAGGTGACCTGTGCCTGACATACAAGGCCATGTCCAACCCAGAACTGATGAACATGCTTCACCTCAAAAAATCTAGATCCCTCAGAACTACAAGGGTGGGAGACTTAAACCTTGACACGGTTATTAATAGGACGTGCTGGAGGGACAGATTCATCACCCAGAGACTCCCTATGCTGTGGAACAAAATCCCGATACATGTGAGGCAGAGCACCTCGCTGGCTTTGTTCAAGAGAAATCTTGACCAATGGATGGGAGATCAAAGATATACCCCAGGGATTATCTCAGTGTCACTGCTTGACAGAGGCACAGCAAAATAATGGGCATAGTATCCTCCAAACTAAAGGGGTGGCGAAAGCCACAAAACTCTGGGCTAGGCTTATAAATGCCCTTGGGCAGATAGCCTAGTATGAACCTATGAACCTATGACATAGGCTTCTCTAGTCTCTTAAACCATTAATTTCTAGTCAGAAGTAAATAAGTAGCAAAAATATTATATCCCCTATAGCCTACACTATGCTTGAAATTTACATTTTAATACTGCAATTTTGTATTTCTACCCTATTGCCAAAGTAAATATATAAATACATTGATGGCTTCCTCACTTTCAATGTAAAAAAATATGACACACTGCATTCTTTTTGGATTTTCTCCATGAGGACAGTACTTCAAGATTTCAAGGAGTTTCTCCTGCAGTTTTTGAAATGCTGGTGCTTGTAGGGTCATCATCCTTAATCAAAAAAAGAAAAAGAAAGCAAAATTACTGGTGATTTCAGTGCACCATAAAAAGCAATATTTTTTTCAACAAAATGTCTTTGCTGAGAAATAAACTTTTTTTCAGGTTTTACTTTCTTTCAGCTTTTCCTGGTTATTGGTCACCACAGTGGAACTCTAGTCCGCTAATGACTGGCAGTGAATTTTTATGGTGTCAAGTTGCCAGCTCGGCACCCAACCTTTAAAAAAGGAACACCCACACATGCACGCACCTACCTGCATGTCTTTAAATTCACACACTTTTCAGGTTTTACTTTGAAAATACAAAACATTATGTACAAATAATAAAGGAAATGCAAAGGATGGCTTGCATGTTCAGCTCTTTACTCTTCCACAGAAGCATGGTTTAGTATAACCTCATGGAGTGTCCAGAACAGGCCCAATCATAAACAAATAGTAGCAGCAGTAATACAATGTAGCAGAAACACAGACAAAACACAGAATAAGCTTCTCAGTGACTCTGAAAAAGATTTTTCTTTTAACATTGTGAAAGATCACTGGATATCACTTTGTTAGAATTATAGCACAGAACAAAGATAGGATAAATAAAACTGATGCACCCATGGCAGTTCAACATAGTTCATGACATGTGAAAGAGGCATGGTACTTAAGATGCTTTCAATTCATCTCTTTACCATAGATGGAATATCCATCTCAGCTCAGATGACTCATTCTTCCTGTGAAGATGTGAGTTATTGCCAGTAATGCCATGAGAGGTAGAGCAGTGGATGTCTAATATATGCTGGCACAGCTAGCTGGAATTTAGTAAAGAATTATATGTTATTTGAATATCAAACTTATTTGTAAAGACTCTTGTGTTGAAAATGTCTTTGTAAAGTTGCTTGTGTTAAAATATGTATCAACAGTGTGCCCTAATGGATAGAGGAAGACATATACAAGTATTATTGTAACTGTTGAAATGTACATATTGTAACAAAGAATACTGAAAGAGAAGGGGTTAATCTTAGTCCAGCTAACTTTGAAAATTATTTGAAATTAAATTACCTGGCTTAGGCCATAAAGATTGTATCTTACAGTTTTCAATGCAGCCAGAAACAAGGAATCTGTACTGCGAAGCATTCTGTATTGTCTTTGGGGGTGAACTAATTGGTACTCTGGAAGGGTGGAAGTTTGAAATTATTTTATGACTTTCCAGAAGCAACGACAAATCTTAGCAAGCCCATGCATGTGTATTATTGACACATATGTGCTACATCCTGGCAGTTTCTAGCAATGGGGGTAGCATGGGAACCAGAAGTCAGATGACCAGATGTATGTGATGTCATTCTATAAGCTAGGACAAAAATGATCTTTAATATTAGTTGAAACTGAAGTTTCATTGCACTCTCATTTTGGAATCTGACGTGGAAGGATCCCTTACCTACTTCATATTGCCTTGCTCTAGTAAGTGAACCAGGGAATAGTAATTATTTAGATCAGTCAGGAAAACATAGTAAGATCAGTTAAGTACTGTTTTTCTGTATCTGTGTGAATCTATTCATCTGTTATTTTAATGCTTCCTGTGATTGAAACTATGGTGTTTATTATAAATAGATATTTAGTATTTCCATGTTCTTTTACTATTTATTATTAAATATATTTAAACTTTTCATTGTGGCTGGTCTTTCAGAGAATAGTTTAAACTTTGAGAGTACTCATATCTATTTGGTGACTCTGTGGCCACTCCTGAAAGCCTTACTGTTTGGTCAGCATTAGCATTTGTATTAATATTAATGTCACTCAGTATAATTGGGTACCCTTATAAGATCCTTAGAATAGCTGGCTTTGGAATGTCTAGTGGCAGTAACTACCTTATAGCCTGGACAGAAGGGGGCATAGTTAGTAAATTTGCGCCAGCCTTTCCCAGGTGTGTGTGTGTGTGTGTGTGTGTGTGTGTGTGTGTGTGTGTGTGTGTGTGTGTGTGTGTGTGTGTGTGTGTCTGTGTGTGTGAAAATCAAATCTCATAGAGTGTATGTGTCAGCTGCTTGGAGCAATGACACAAAACATTGCTTTCACGGAGATAGAGTTGTGGAGAATTTGGCTTGGACACTCAGCTGAGAACTCAACACAATAGCTATGCCAGTGGGGAGAATTATTTTGGATCTGGATAAAGAGAGGGAAACTCATTCCCCAGACTGAGTGTGTTCCCTATTTGCTCTTAAGGGAAATTGTGCATTATGCATAGAGCTGCATCTGAAAAATCATGTGTGTATCTATTTTTATTCCAAGTGAACATCCAGAGTGTGGATGTCACATATTGGTGGGCAGTGGTGTGGATATTAATTGAACTCTAGCCTGTAGACATTTGTCACTGAAGGCTGATGTACTCTCAAGCAGTCACTATGTAAACATTCAGAGTCTCATTTCACAACAATTTTATTTATTTATTTAGTTTGTTAGTTTAGTTTAGTTAGGGAAAGTAGGTGAATGTGTCAGCAGAGGATTATGGCAAGCTGACAAAGAACCACTGAGGCTAAAGGACTGGTACATGCCAACCTGACTAAAAGAAGATGATTTCAGCCTTAGTTACAGCTCAGACAAGCAACATGGAAGATAACCAGTCTATTGATGGGAACTTGCAGCTGTCAGATACAGGACAGCTCACCTTTTCCTCAGAGGACTTAAAAATCCATCTGGAGTTAAAGAGACTTAAACTGGAGGCCAAACATTTGGAACTAGAATCAGCAGAGAGACTGTGACATTTGGAGGCTGAAGAAAAACAGAGACTACCATGTTTGGAGGTCAAAGAGAGTGAGAGACTCCTGCATTTGAAAGCTGAAGAAAATAAGAAGCAGCATCAACATGAGAGGGAGATGTTGAGTCTTAGCCAGGGTCATGCAGATAATGAGGAAGGGAATAATCAAACCTCAGAAGCAATAAAGGTCAGTATATTTCTTCCACAATTTACAGATGGTGATAATTTTTATAGTTTTATTCATATATTTGAAAGAATATGTAAACAGTATAATGTTGACCATGGGTTCTGGTTATGATTCCTGACCCCCTTACTTTATAGTAAAGCTGCAACTACTGTTTCTAAATTGTCTGATATTGATTGCTTAAACTATGATAAAGTAGGGAAATGTTTACTTGAATGTTTTAAGTTAACACCTGAAGTTTACAGAAAAATGTTTCATAAGCATAGGTGAAATTATGTGTGATTATATTGCTGAGTTAAGCCCTTATTTTCATAGGTGGGTGAGTGGGTATCAGGTCACCACTTCTGAAGTGCTGGCAGAACTTTTTGTGAGGGAAAAATCCTTTAGTACTTTGCCTGAGGACATGAGAATCTGGTTGGCAGAGCAAGAATGCAACTCTGCAAATGAGCTGGGGAAATGAGGAGATCTCTATTTAGCAAGAAGGGCATCACTGCTCAGGAAGGGGACACCCAGTGCTGCACATGGATATAAGGGAACCCATGGTGGGCAGCCTAACCCATGCCAACAGAGTGCACCATTAACAGGGGAAGCCATTAGTTCAGGTACACGGCTAGGATCAAGGGTTAACTGTTATAAAGGTTATGAGTGGGACCATGTATCATATAAATGTCCATGGAGGCAAGGTGGGGGAAATCCAGCAAGTGGGAATAACAGTATGCCAGTAGTACGTTGTCTGGAGACAAACTGGGGTACCAAACTATCACCATAGGTTACAGCCTATCTTAGCTGATGGAAAACAGGCCACTGCTAAGACAGATACAGCCTATGACATCACCATTGTGAAGCCTGCAGTGGTTAAACATGAGCAGTACTTGTTTGGGCAGTCCACTCCAGTCTAGCTTTAGGAAACACCCCATTCCAAATGCCTTTGGCTATGGTTCAACTTGAATGGGAGTGTGGAAAAGGAAGCAAGCAAATAGGTGTGTTTGTGGATATCCCTGCAAATGTCTTGATAGGGAATGATTTTAATAATGCAGTACCTTGTGTGCATGCAGTTACATGCAGTCAGGCTTGGAGACAGGCATGGGGATCTGGTAGCCTGGGGGACACCCAGACAGACTGCACACTTGAAGCCAGGGCTGGTGAAGTGGCTATTTCAGGGAGGGAGAAACCCTGGAGCAGTGAGTCTGAAGGTGAGACATAGCTGCTGGTAGGTATTGATGTTCCCTTGGACAGAGTGACTGTGAGGGCAGAGGTGAGTGGTAGTACCGAGACTGACAGTGAGACACCACTGTAAGAGGCTACCAGGCTTCCTGTGGATGTGGTGCTGAGAAGGGTCACAAATACAGAGTTGAGACAGGCTCAGGCCTTGGACCCTACACTGAGGCTTGAGGGATATAGCTATGGAGGTACCTGATTCTCAAAGAAGAAGGGAGTCTGTATACTGGAAAAAAGGGTTACTGTATAGAGAGTGGACCCATGAGGGAGGGCTACAGGGTGAGGTAATACAGCAGTTGGTAGTGCCTGGAGCCTACCATCTGGCACTGCTAGCCATAGCCCATGGCATCCCTTTTGAAGGTCATATGGGAATAAAGCGTACCACAATATATATTATGCAGAACTTTTATTGGCCTAGGATTACAAGAAATGTAAAAGGATATTGCAGGACCTGATAGCAGCGCCAAAAAGTAGGCAAGGCAGGAAACAAGGTCAAGGTTACTTTGATGCCTTTGCCTGTGAATGAGGAGCTGTTTTAGAGGGTAGCTATGGATATTGTGGGGCATCTGACTACCCCAGGATCCAGCGGAAAGAAGTATATCCTGGTGGTAGTAGATTAGGCTACTAGATAACTTAAGGTGGTAGCTCTGTCCTCCATAAAGGCAGAAAAGATGACAATGTTTTCTTAGAGATTATCAGCAGGGTAGGTTTCTCAAGGGAAATACTGAATGACATTGGTGCCAATTTCACGTCAGATCTGCTGGCTTGTCTGTGGAAGAGCTGTGGGTTGAAGGACCTAAAGGTCACCCCCTACCATCTCCAGACTAATGGTCTTGTGGAGAGGTAAAACTGTACACTAAACATCATGCTATGGGCATTTGCAGACCAGTATATGAGAGTGGAACAAATATTTGCCCCATCTGCTGTTTGCATACAGAGAAGAATCCCAGGAATCCACAGGTTTTTTCACCCTTTGAGTTGCTGTATGGTAATAGGGTGAGGGGACCTCTAAATTTGATTCATGATGAGTGGTAGGGTGAGTGTGAATCCCACAAATTCTGTTGTAGCATATGCACTAAACTTCAGGACAAGCCTTAGAGAGCTCATGGGCTTGGCCCAGGAGAACCTGTCAGGAGTCCAACAGCAGAAAAAAGTCTGGTATAATGCTGGTATGACAAGAATGCTCGAGCCTGGGAGTATGATATGGGATAACAGGTAATGGTTCTCATTCCTGTCAGGCACAGTAACCTGCAGGCAGCTTGGGAGGGACCCATCAAAGTGGTTAGGATGGTCAGTGATGTTAACTACATGGTAGAACTGCTATGCAGGAGGCAGGGACACAAATTGTACAATGTTAATATGATGAAGCCTAACCATGATAGGGATTCCCTGGTGTTGAGTATTTACAGTGGATGGCATGAGGAGTCTGAGGGGAATCTGGTGACTGATCTCCTTAATGAGGCATAGACTGACACCTCAGTGGAAAGGGTAGCAATGTTCCAGCAACTATCCCCTACCCAGGTTCATGAAATCCGAGCAGTGTTACAGAAGTTTGGGGGCATGTTCACTGGGAAACCTGGGTGTACCCACCTAGTGCAGCACCATGTGGATACAGGACCCCAAAGGCCTATCAAGCAGCCCCCTTACAGGGTGCTTGAGTGACTCAGACACAGTCTGAGAAAGGAGATACAGGAAATGTTGGCACTGAAGGTAATCCATGAGTCCAGCAGTCCCTGGGCCTCCCCACTGGTGCTGGTACCAAATAAAGATGGCAACACCAGGTGCTGTGTGGACTACAGAGAACTAAACAGTCACACAGAGTCAGATGCTTACCCCATGCCTAGGCTAGATGAAGCTTTAGAGCAACTGAGTGGGGCTAAGTATGTGGCCAATACTGATCTGACCAAGGACAGGTGGCAAGTGCCCTTGACTCCCACCACTACAGAACCTGCCAAAATTGAAGCTATTCAGGCGTGGTCTGCCCCTGTTACCAAAAAGCAGGTGAGTGCATTCTTGGGGACAGTGGGGTACTATAAAAATGTGTTTTCAATTATAGCACAATAACTGCTCTCCCCACAGACCTGATGAGGAAAAACAGGCCAGGCAAGTTAGTGTGAACCCCAGCCTGTGAGCAGACATTCCAAAAGCTTAAAGGGGCTTTGGGAGGACCCAGTGTGTTAGCCAGTCCAAGTTACAACAAAAAATGTGTTGTGCAGGTGGGTGCTGTGAACCATGGGGTGGGTGTTGTACTCAACCAAGTTTCCTCAGAAGGAGAATAGCACCCAGCTGTATATCTCAGCCATAGACTCCATCCTAAGGGAAAATGTTATGCAGCTGTAGAAAAAGAATGTTTAGCCATAGTATGGGCACTGCAGAAACTTCAACCATAACTGTATGGAAGGAAATTCACTGTAGGTACAGACCACTATCCTTTAACATGGCTACATTGAGCCAGCTAAGAAAATGCAAAGTTACTAAGGTGGAACCCAGGGTTGCAGGCATATGATATGACAGTAAGGCACCGTAGTGAGGTTAGCATTACATATCTCTCAACTGTACAGATTTTTCCAGATTTTGGCCTCATATTTCTGGTCCATTTTTCATAAAATTGTAGTTTTCTGGAAAATTAGTAGCAAACCATTAAAGACTGAAGTTAGAAAATAATGACAGACTTTTGAGTTTCAGACGTCATATCCTTCAGAAAATTCATGCTGGTGGCCAAGGATGAACACAGGATAGCAGCAGATTTCTTCAGCTCCACCAACTTAACTGCACTGACAGGAAATAATTACTTTAAAAATCAACTAATGAAATAATTTTCTTTCTAAATACGTTTGGAATATCAGTTTCTTGAATAATATCTAAAAAAGAAAGACAATTTCAATAATTTTCCTGTCAGAAATCATCTTGGAAATTTCTCTTTCATCACCTCTGTTCAAAATGAGTTCCAGTAAAGCAAACAGTCAGGATTCCAGCATCAAGAAAGAGCTTCAGTCTCTGATATCTACTATTCAGCAACTAACAACCAAAATGGACAAACTGGATACTAAAATTGATAACTTCATAGAAAAAACTACAAAACAAATGGATTTGTTACATCAAGACTTGCAACAACAGAAGGCTCAGATTACAGGCATAGAAGAGACTGTTAATGATATGGAGAACAGAATCCAGGAAGAAGAAATTAACATTGAGTTTTTGCTGAAGCAGAACACACACTTACAATCCAAACTTGATGACCTGGAAAACAGATCTAGATGCAATAATATTAGGATTTTTGGACTGCCAGAAAATATAGAAGGTAACAACATTACTTCCTTTTTAAATACTTGGCTTCCCAAAACTTTAAACTTGTCAGAAGCATTTTCTTTTGGTATTGAAAGAGCCCTTAGGTCCTTATCTAATTTTAACTCTAACAAAAAGTATCCTAGATCAGTTATAGTAAGATTTTTATCATCTTATGACAAGGAGATGGTATTAAAATCTGCATGGGCTAAAGCACCTATTAAAATTAATGAGGCAACTGTGCGTTTTGACAATGACTATTCTTCCTTGGTAATAACTAAAAGAAAAGTTTTTTTTTCCATTAATAAGAGAGCTTAAGAAAGCACAGTTCAAAACTTACATTTTATTTCCTGCCAAACTAAAAATCTTTTTACCTGATGGCCCTAGAATTTTTGAAGACTTGGACTCTGCTTTGCTGTATATTAAAAAAAATAAGATATTAGATAAAATAGAAGATATGGAATGGGCAAGTCCTTCATTAAAGAGGATGGCAACAGGAACTTCTTGGAAGACTTCAGAGAAGCAAAAAAGACTAAAAAACAAATTACATGTTCTATATTTTTTTTTCCTTTCCTTCTCTCTTAATCTCTTCATATACAGTTACTGCATCTCCAGAGAGCCACAAATATTTTAAAGATTTATTCAAAGTTATTTTTCTATGTGCAAAGAACTGTTTTTGTTTCATAAATAGTCAAACTCTCTAAGGAACAAATAACATGCTATCAATCAACTTGTTTCTCTTTGTGATAAAGAGACCTAAGGTTAGTAATTTGATACATTTTCTTTCTCTTCTTGTTTTAAATACTGGCATTCTTTATAAACTATGCATTTAGTGAGGGGTGGGGGAGGGCAAGGAGAGAAGTATGATGTAAAATATGGAAAAAGTGAAATAATAATGTATTAGTTCTTTAAAACTATATATGCTGTTTAAACACTGTTGCTAAATATTATATCATGACTTTATTGCTTATACATGATTACAAATAATATGTCATGATATAATTGCAAATAATTAGAACTAAAATAGTTGTAAGTAATATGTTTCATGTTTAACTTTATTAATACAAACAGCAAGTAATATTTCTTTGTAGATACTCTTTGTAGCTTCCTTTTTTTCTTTATTCTCTCTCTCTCTTTCTTTTTTTTCTCTACTCTCTTCCTTTTCTTTTTTCTCTCTCTCTCTCTTTCTATCTTATAAGTACAGTTATATGCTTCTGATAATACTGATATATGTATATAATAAGATTTGTATGAGAAAATGAAATGGGGCATATAAAAATAAGTTGTATAATATGTTAAATAACTGTAGGCTTGGTTTAACTGTCATAGGGACTGTAATGACTTGTAAAATACTTTGCGAAGGTTTTGCACTGTTTAGTTTTATTTGTATTACTAAATGAATGTCAGTCACTTGTATTTACTAAAATTCCCACCAGAATGTTAAGGGAGACAATTTGGGATGTGGGTTACCTCGTGAATAGTGTCCTCGAGTTGTTTTAAAAGCTTCAACACTCAGAATACATGCAGAGAAGCTGAATGCAGTCATTTTGAACTTTGACCCCTGATTTCACACTGACACATCGCAGATTCAAGAAGAACACTGTTCCAGGAAGTAGAACTGCTGTAAATGCGACTTTGTGATGAAAAACGAACTTTATAACATCTAAATGTGAGTTATTCTTTATAACAACTTACTTATTTAAGATGTAATTTATAAAATATGAAAGTTATAATGATTTTAAATGATTCAGTATACCATAGTAAGCAAGTGAGATATTTTAGAAGGCATAGAAGGTAAAACATATATACACATGTTTTTGAAAGCTTACATGACTGCAACATATTATTGTATATAAATACTTATGATTTAAACATATATAATGTTATAAATCATTTGACTTATCTAATTGACAAGCACAAGTATCATTATGATTATATCTTAGAAGAATCTGTCATGTGACATATTTTAAAGCAGCAGTTCAGATATATAAAATACAGATGGCTTTCTTCACAATGATTTATGTATAACTAGGAATTTACATTGCTGTGCAGTATGACTTGTAAACATATGTATGAGTATAAATATTTTATTTACTGGCAATAATAAGTATGAGAAGTGAGCTTTGGTGCAAGTAATTTAAAGTTTTTAAAACTGTTAACTGCATTTCTATGGCAGAAAGTAGGAATACCCTAATATATGTAATGTCTGAACCATTATAGCCTAAGTTATTGAATCCAAATGAACATAAGAACTTATTTTTACAAACTTTTAATAAACTAATATATAGATATGCCCTTTTTTTTTTTTCCTCTCTCTCTCTCTTCCTTTCTCTCTCTTCTCGGTTCCCATTATCAAGTTTATTAGAATGCTATTTTGATTATGAGTGTATTTTACAAAATAGATGCACATAGTAATATGAGCTGTTTCTAAATGTTCTTATTTGTTTATATGAAGCTGATTTATAAATTGTTTAGCTTTGTCTTACTAGATAATCTAATTAAATGAGGTTAACTTTAGTTAATAATAGTTAGTATTGAATTGATATGGTGGCAGCTGAGGTACTGCTGCTTAGGATAGAGGGATAACTTGAGTAGTATGTGCTACTCAAAGTTGGAGTTCTTAACTCCAGGCTGGGTGCAATGTTTAATCCTAATATTATTTTCACCTGTTTATTGTTGTTTGTATATAGTTCTGACATCCACAACACATTTTATAAACTTATTGTCACTACAAATAAAAGTGAAGCTTATACAAAATCCCATAAGATTTTCAATAAATACAGCTATAATTAATGGTACACCTAAAGGAGGAGGTATAATATCATTTATTTTGTTAATTGTTATTCTGATTATATGTTTTATATGTTTATAAAAGCTAAATGATTTCTCTAAAAGGAATTTCTTTAAACATTAATGGACTGAATAACCCATGTAAAAGGGCAAGTCTAATGAGATACATTAATTTGCATAGGGCCAACTTAGTATTCCTTCAAGAAACACATCTCCTGAAAAAGGATATTGATAAATTAGCCACTAATAAATATACAGTCTTGGTTAGTTCAGAACACACTCAGAAAAAAAGAGGCGTGGCTATTTTATGGAATAAAAGTATGCCCATACCTAAAACTATTAAGTCTTATAAAGATGATAAAGGAATGCTTTGTATGGTTACAGTACAGATTAATGGAAAGACATATACATTAATCAATGTATATTGGATACCAGGAATTGGCATTAATACAGTGAAACACCATCTCAATAAGATCATATCATTTTCTATAGGAGATATTATTTTAGCAGGTGACTTTAATTGTATCCTACATGAAAAAGATACTACTACTATAGGAAAAAGGAAAATTACATCTAATGCAAAACATTTAAAGGATTTTGTTAATTTATATCATTTGAATGATATTAATAATCAAATAGATTCAAAATCATGACCATACACTTTTTTTCTAATAGATATAAAACTTATTCAAAAATAGATAGAGTCTTTATTTCTAACCAGATGGTTACAGACTTAATTAATTCTAAAATCATTTTGTGTCCTATATCCGATCATAATTCAATTGTCTTTGAGTTTATGATAAAAAGTACTTACAATGTTCAGATCAAAAGGATACCAGCATACTTAAAAGACTATAAAGATTATATACTTTCAGAAGTGCAACATTTTTTAGACTTAAACAATACACCTGAAGTCTCCATTGTTTATGTTTGGGATGCTTTAAAATCATATTTATATGGACAAAGTATCAGATGGTATAATAATAAAAGGAAATCTTGGGACAAGGAATTACTAGATATTCAAAGCAAATTAGACTCATACAAACATAATAATAAAGAAAATATTATGGACAAAAAAATCATTGAAGAAATAAATAAATTAAATGAGAAATACAAAGAAATTTTAACTCATAAAGTTAAAATAACATTAGAGAAATATAAGTTTTTGTCTTACTCAATAAGTCCCAAATACTTACATAGACTTAAAAATAAAACAAAAAGGTTGAATAAACAAAATCATATCAAAGAAATTATCTCTCCAAGGAAAAAGAAGAATGTTTCTAGTTTACCAGAAATATTAGATGAATTTAGAAATCACTTTCACAAAATTAATCATAATAACATTAACATGGAGCCTAAAGATAAAATAAAGAAATTTATAACTACAAACATGAACAAAAAACTTAATAAACAGACTAAACTAATGGATAAAAATATTTCATATACAGAGGTTATTACACAAATAAACAAGCTTAAATCAAACAAAGCACCAGGTAATGATGGTATTATACCAGAGATCTATAAAATTATTCCCAAAAGTACTTACTCATTAATACATAAGGTTTTTATTTTGGCCCAAAATGAGTTAACAACTCCCCCATCTTGGCAATACACATTTATTTCACCAATTTTAAAACCCAATAAAGACCCAATCAGATGCACTTCATAAAGACCTATTTCATTACTTAATGTTGGCTATAAAATGTTTATGAGTATTTTTGCTGATAGATTACAGACAATCATCCCAGGCATTATAGATATAGACCAGACAGGCTTTATTGTAAATAGAAATACATTTGATAATATAAGGAGAATTTTAACGTTAATTGATTTTGCAAATAGGAAAAAGAAAGATTTAACACTTATTAGTCTCGATATAAGTTCAGCATTTGATTCAGTAAGTTGGGACTACTTGTTTATCTTACTGAAGTGCACAAACTTCTCAGATGCATTTGTAAATCTAATTGAACATCTATATAAAGGAGCATTGGCTTACATTAAGATAGGAACATATGTCTCACAAAAAATACCCATTTTAAAAGGTACAAAACAAGGGTGTCCACTCTCTCCACTATTATTTACTTTAATAATGGATCCTTGGGCTAATTTGATCAGAAACAGTACTGATATAGAAGGATTTGATATAGATGAAAATACAATATCTAAAATTCAACTTTTTGCAGATGATGTTCTAATTACATCAGCTGGATCTAACTCTTCTATGCAGTCCTTATTTGATAAAATGATGGATTTTAAAAATATCTCTGGTTTAATATTCAATGAAGAAAAAACTAAAATATTACCAATATACACACAAAGAAATGTCCTCATTAATGATTTTAACAAATATATACCCAACTCAGGTCAGATAACTTACTTAGGTATAATATTAACTAAAGATATCAAATCTATTATACATAATAATTATAGTACCTGTCTTCTTAATATACAAAATCTTTTCAATAGCTGGAACAATATGTTTTTTACCATGGAAGAGAGACTCACAATTATTAAAATGATAGTATTCCCTAAGATATTATACTTAATGCAATCAATAATACTCCCACCTACAAAAATAATTATTAAGAAATTTAATTCATTAATGTTAAATTTCTTATGGGCACCTAATAGACCTAAGATTGCATTAAAGAAACATACTAATAGCTGGTCTCAAGGGGGCATTTCATTTCCAGACTTTTATTTATATACTATCTCTTCTATTATAAAAGTTATTACTTTGTTAATAGATCAGTCATATGTTGCAAGATGGAAAGATTACTGGGAACTAATTAGCATTCACTTCATGAAAATCTCTTTAATACATAAAAATATTATTGTAAATAACCCCATGTTATGGTTACTAAAAGAATTTTGTACTTCATCCATTACACCAAAATATGTAGTTAGTTACCCATTAAACATTATTATCAGTTATCGTAATTTTATATTCATGCATCCTAAGTATAAGGAATGGAATTTTATTCTATTCCTATAATGTATACACAAGGTATGCTTTTGTCAACCACCTCTGAAAGAACTCTTTTAGTCACAGAGAATGATCTAAAGTATTGGTATCAGTTGCTGTCTGATAATAAAGTAAAAATTTAGACTTCTTAAAGCAAGAATTTGATTTGAGAGAAACATGTTGGTTAGAAATTCAGACTTTTAGACAACATCTTATTAATAAAATTGATTTAATGTCTTTAACAGTTAAAGAATCTGTTCCAATACTGATTGATTACTTGATATTAAATTTACAACATAGAGTTTCTGATAAAGGTAAGCTCTCATACATACATAAAATTATTAGAGAAGAAACTCATTACAGTTCAGATACCTATTGGAATTATTTCATTTCCATTAATGGTGAATCACCAAAACAACAAGATAAACAATATATATTGGAATCTGCTTATAAAACTACTTCTTCCATTAATTGGAGACTTTATACTTGGAAATTTTTACATAGATCCTTCTATACACCTTTAATGATGAATAAAATAAATAATAAAGACAACTTATGTAAAAGATGTAATGTAGAAATAAATGCTGATTGGGCACATATGTTTTATGACTGTATAAAATTGAAGGAATATTGGAAGTTAATCAATGATTTTTTGCAGGCCCTTTTCACAGATAATTTCATTGTTTCTAAATAACTTATATTATTTAACACACCTGTTCCTAAAAGTGTTAAAAAAGTTAAACTTCCCTTATTATGGTCTATTCTAGCAGTGGCTAGAAAAATAATAACCAGAAGTTGGATTTCAGATACCCCTCCTTCATTTAATGAATTTAAAAATGTTATGACTGAAGTGTGTCATATGGAATTGATGACAATAAAATCAAGAACTACTAGAAAAACATCTTATTATATTAAATGGGATACTTTACAAAACCTGTTAAAAAATCTTAGTCTCAATAGCATGACATTATAGTTTAATCAATTGATTTGATTTGTAGTGGATGTCTTTGTAAATACTTTGGTTATTTTATTAAATGTTATAACTATTTCTATTTTAATTGCTTGTATAAAATTGTTATGATATTTATTTTGTATGTTAAAAACAATAAACTTGTTTTAAAAAAAAAAGAAAATTCATGCTAATACAAAACCTGTTATTCTATCACTGTTCTAAGTTTGTACGAGCAATATTTAAAAATTGTTCCTATTTCTGGGCCTTTGTCCCACTTTCATTTATTCCTTTGTCCAGATTTCTTGCCCTAAGAGCTTGAGAGGTATGGTTAGCAATGTCAATGCAGATGGGCTCCCAAGACAGGGTATGTGTTAATATATTCCCTGATAGGCTCATTCCTCTCAAGCAATATTTCCCCAGGATCACTTGAGAAACTATCTTGAATCTCAAAAGGGGAAGAGATGTGACGATGTAATGGCATTGCCAGCTATGCCAGGAGAAGTAGGGCAATGGATGTGTAGCATATGCCAGAACAGCTAGCTGGAATTTAGTAAAGAAGTATGTGTTAATTGAATATCAAACTGATTTGTACAGATGCTTGTGTGGAAAATGTATTTGTAAAGTTGCTTGTGTTAAAAGAATGTATCAACAGTGTGTCCTGATGGACAGGGGAGGAAATATACATGTATCATTGTAACTGTTGAAATGGATATATTGTAACAAAGGACACTAGAAGAGATGGTGTTATTCTTGGTCCAGCTAACTTTGAACATGGTTTGAATTTAAATTACCTGGCTTAAGCCATAAAGATTGTATCTTACAGTTCTCAATGCAGCCAGAGGCAAAAAGTCTGCCCTGGGAAGTTTTCTGTATTGTCTTTGGGGTGAACTAATTGCTACTTTTGAAGGGTGGAGGTTTGAAATTGTTTTATGACTATCAGAAGCTGCAACAAATCTTAGCAAGCTCAGAACTGGTGGTCAAGGACACCACATACACAAATGCAGAAGATATTGCCAACCTCTAGCAGACAGGTTTAGTAACAACTTTACTCCCTTGTCCCTCCCATCAGTAAATCAGGACATCCCCAGCACTTGCCCCCCTCCCCTTATCTCTAGGGAGCAAGTCATCACTACCCTCTCAAAGGCAAAAAATGCAGCCTCCATGGGACCTGATAACATCCCAGCCTGCATCCTACATGAACTCAGGCAGGGATTTGCAGCACCATTAGGCACCATGTTCAAACAAAGCCTGAGTACCGTCTTTGTCCCAGCAGAGTGGAGGACAGTCCCTGTAATCCCTTTGTACAAAGGTGGAGCATCTACAGATCCAGGAAATTATAGACCCATCAGCCTAACTAGCCTGATCTGCAAGACCATGGAAATGATTATCTTGGACCTCATTAACAAGGACATTGGCAACCTCCAAACACCTGATCCCACACACTTTGGTTTCATCAACGGTAGGTCATGCCTGTTAAATTTGGTTGACTTCTTTTAGACAGTCCTCAAAGCCATAAACTAGGGGAAGACAGTGCACACCATCAGACCTATACTATAACATTGAAGTCTTAAAACTTTGAATGTTATAATATCGAACCCTATGCACTGAACGCTGAAAATAGCAAAGCTGCAGAATATCGAATACTTTCCTAGGGAAAGTATTCGGTGGGCCGTTTCTGCAGCTTCACTATTTCCTCAACTGTGGAGCAAAGGTTACGGACTGGGTTAAGGTAAGTGTGCGAACATATCAGGTTAAACTGAGTGTGTGATAGTTAGGGACCTTAGGGTTAGGGAGCAGGTAAGGTGAGTGTTTGATAGGGGTCTTAGGGTTAGGGAGTGGGTAAGGTGAATGTGTGATAGAGACCTTAGGGTTAGGGAGCGGGTAAGGTGAGTGTGCGGTAGTTATAGACCTTAGGGATTGGGTTGGGTTAAGATAAGTGGATAGCTAGTAGTGTATGTATGGTTTAGTGTAGGGTTTTGTGAAGTGTATGTGTGTGGATTATTTATTTTGGTGTGCTTGTGTTGTGTGTATGTTTGTTGGAACAGCAAATTTTTTTCCTCTGAAAAAAATTTGTTATTCTGAGTGTCTGATGTTATAGTCTTTTGATCAAAATGGTTCGATATTAAAACATTCAATGTTTTAAGACTTCGATGTTATAATATAGACCCACACCATCTACCTTGATCTGGCCAAAGCCTTCGATACTATTCTCCACTCAGTTATAATAGATAAACTCTCTCAACTAGGCATCAATCTATATGTTAACAAATGGGTAGCAAACTGGCTTACTGATAGATCCCACCAAGTCAAAATAGGGGAAGCCACCTCAAGCAGTAGACCCCTTAACAAACAGTGTACCCCAGGGATCTGTTTTGTGGCCTCTGTTGTTTGGGATATTCTTTTCTGAGGTGCAGACCAAAACCAGAGGGCTGTGGCTGACCAAGTTTGTAGATGACTGCAAGCTGGGTGCTGTCATCAATTCCCCTAGTGATGTGGTAATCTTCCGAGTGGGTCTCACCCAAACAAATGACTGGTGCCAGAAACATGGCCTCAAACTGAATGTCAAAAATTACATAATCATTCCCTCTGGGGAGAGTGACATCCCCAAAAAATCAGTCATGAGAGAATTGGGCACCCAGGTTGATAGCAAACTGACTTTTGACCACTATATTGCCTCCATTGTATGGAAAGCTTTCTACATGGCCCACCTCATTAGTAAGGGTATTTCATCCAGAGACAAGAAGGTCATACATCCCTGTATTCTTCCCTTATAAGACTCATTATTGAGTACAATGCCTTTTTCGGCATGTACCTCACAAGGCACGTGCAGCAGCTGGAGATACCACAGAGGTTCCTCACCAAGAGAATCCACGGCCTCAAACATCTACCCTACACAGATAAGCTAAAAGTCCTGTCCCACACAGACTCCTCAGAGGTGACGTCTGTCTGGCATACAAAGCAATCTCAGACCCTGCCTTGATGGGATTGTTGCATATCTGCAAGTCAAGCTCCACTCGAGTAATCTGCATGTGCAAACTCAACCTGGTCTGTGACATCAATAGGACATTTTCGTGGAAAATATTTGTGTCCCAGAGACTCCTCCATCTGTAAAATAGACTCCCTCTCCACATCAAGCAGAGTACCTTATTAACCCTTTTTAATCACAACCTGGATAACTGGATAGGGAGCAGAAAATACACCCCTGGGATTCCACCTGTGTCCCAGCTGGACAGGGGAATTGGGTGCTGACTTGTCAGATCATGGGCTAAAATTCCTGGCTAGGCTTGTAAGGGCTTCAGGTTCAATAGCCTAGTAAGTTCTGATGATCCTATGCATGTGTATTTTTGACACACTTGCTAAATCCTGGTAGTTTCTAGCAATGGGAAAGCATTAGAACAAGAAGTCAGATGATCAGATGTATGTGATGTCATTGTGTAATCTAGAACAAAAATAATGTTTAATACTAGATGAGACTGAAGTCTCATTACAGTCTAGTTTTAGTAAGTGAACTAGGGAATAGATCAGTCAGGAAAATTCAGGAAGATTAGTTAAATACTGTTTTTCTGTATCTGTGTGAATTTATTCATCTGTGTTATTTTAATATTTCCTGTGATTGAAAAGCTGGTGTTTATTGCAAATAGATATTTAGTATTTTCATGTTCTTTTACTATTTATTATTAAATATATATATTTAAACTTTTCATTATGGCTGGTCTTTTGGAGACTATTTTAACCTTTGAGATTACTCATATCTATTTGGTGACTATGTGGCCACTCCTGAAAGCCTTCCTGTTTGGTCAACATTATCATTTGTATTAATATTAATTTCACTCAGTATAATTGGGTACCCTTGTAATATCCTTAGAGTAGCTGGCTTTGGAGTGTCTGGTGGCAGTAAATACCCTATATTCTGGGCAGAAAAGGGCATAGCTGCAACATCTGTGCCAGCCTTCCGTGTGTGTGTGTGTGTGTGTGTGTGTGTGTGTGTGTGTGTGTGTGTGTATGTGTGTGAGTGTGTGAGTGTGTGTGTGTGTGTGTATGTGTGTGTGTATATGTGAAAATCAAATTTCAGTGCATGTGTCAGTAGGACACGAAGAAATGGTTTCACAAAGAGAGTGCTGGAGGACATGGCTTGGACATTCGGCTAAGGACTCAGCTCTATAGCTGTGCCAGTGGGGAGTCTTACTGGGGATCTGAGGAGGGAGGGGAAACCCAGCCCCAAGACTGAGGGTATTCCCTGTGTGTTTTTAAGGGAAATTGTGCTTGATGCAGAGAGCTGCATCAGGAAATACTGTGTGTATATCTATTTTTATTCCAAGTGAACCTCCCTCTCTGGTGACAGTGGTGAGGATTCAAGCTCCTTGAGTATTGGCCCAAAGAGGCGATGTCACACTCCCTTACTGATTATCTTAAAGTTATAGTATGCTCATATACTCTGTACATGATAATAACCACCATTTAGCAGTCTAAAAGCAGATGTGCATTGAAGCAAGCATTTTCATAGAGCTATATCTCTGGTGAGAATGAATCTCTACTTTTCTAACTTTTATGGAGCAACTTTCAATACGTGTGAAAAAAGGTCAGAACATATTCTACACATCACATCTACCGATATGAATGTTCATATCTAGTGCTAGATATTGTATGCTATAGTTGGGGGAATAACTTAGGCCTAGGCAAGAGACTGTTCTGCAGATTGCTGCCCTCAAGTAACTAAACTAAACGGATATATGTGTGGAATGGATGTCCATCTAAAATATAGACCTTCCCAAATTCTTTAAGCTTGCATATCTGATTGCCAGGCATCCTGTTCTTACAGACAGAAATGGTATGCTTTGAGCTGAGAATAGCTTGGAATTGTTGTGGCCAGCAGGGAATGGAGTAAGGGAGACTGAAGGACAGAATAAGAGAGAAAGAGAGAAGGAGGGAGCAAGGAATTAGTTCCGTTACAAATTATGTCCATTTAAAAATATGAAAAAGCCTGTGAGTAGTATCAGTTCTCTCTTCTGTAAAGCCATCCCTGTGGTTTCCCAGTTATATTAAGTGTCACATTAGGTTGCTAACCTGCCCTTTCTTCAAGTACCCTTAACAAGAATGCCTTTTATAATAGCATTTTACTGTTTGCTGATGAAGAGAAAATATCGGTGTTCTAGAAGAGCTGGGTTAAATGCCAACACTTGGGTATTTTAAAACATGTATTACGGAAAAGATATGCAGAAGCTAAGTGAGTTAAGTAAGAAAATCTGTCAAAGGGAACAAAACTGGCAGTTTGTTCTCAGCAGAGCTATGACTAAATAAGAAAGGGAATATAGTAAACTGAGGTAAATATAACTAAAATCTGCAAATATTAAGGAAAATACACAAAAGGCAGCTAACAGGTTCAGAATGAGAATTAAAATTGGTCCTAAAAATACATTCCAATATGGCAAATATAGAATTCAAACAGAAGTTAGTAGGCCATGTTTGCTTGTTGGTATATTATGATTTTAATGATGTTTGATGCTAAAATATAACAGGTGCTTATGGTTTTCTTTCTGTTGATCTTAATTATCCTTATTAGCACATTGGGTCTATATCATAAATTCGAAGATGTAAAACTTTGAAAGTTAAAATATCGAACCCACAACATCGAATGATGAAAATAGCGAAACCCCAGAACATCGAAATCTTACCTAGGGCAAGATTTCGGTGGGCCGTTCTGTGGCTTCGCTATTTCCTCCACTGTGGTGCGAGAGTTATGGACCTTAGGGTTAGGGTGCAGGTTAAGGTAAGTGAATAGTTAGTAATGTATGTATGATGTAGTGTAGGGTTGGGTTTTGTTAACTGTATGTGTGTGTATTAATTAGTTTGTTTGTGTATAGTTTCGTAAGGTATGTGTGCGATAGTTACGGACCTTAGGGTTAGGGTGCGAGTTAAGGTAAGTGGATAGTTAGTAATGTATGTATGGTTTAGTGTGGGGTTGGGTTTTGTTAACTGTGTGTGTGTGTGGTTTATTTATTTTGGTGGGCTTGTGTTGTGTGTATGTTTCTCATAACAGTGAATTTAATTCGCTATTCTGAGCATTCGATGTTATCAATATTTGAAATTCCAAGTTCAAACTTATATTTTTCGATATTTTGGAATTTCGAATATATGATATAGATCCAGCACATTAGTGTTGCATTATCAGCCAAGATTTGTTTCTCCTCATTTGATGACCTTTGTCTTGGCATTGGATTTGTCTATATTATGTAGTGACAATTCCTGCAAAATGAACAGAGACAATGATTTGATGATTTTATTTAAGTCCAGCTTTTAATACAGAACAATTTGAATGGATATGGATTATGTTATTCGTCTGCCCTTAAATGGAATTAGTAGCCAGCTACAGTGTTACAACTTTTATGCTCTGTAACATTAGTACAGCTCTGTAGTCTTGGCCTTTGATGATCTTTGCTGATGTGTCTAGAGTAGTTATCATGGTCTATAGTGAGTGTTTTATACATTGCTAAAATGTTTCAGATTGTCTTTTTTTTTTTGGAAAAGATTGGTGAATTCTGTGATAAGACCATGCATAATTTAAATTATATTCCAAATACCACTCCAGATTTCTGTAGACCATCTACTGGTATTTTTTTTTTTTTTTTTTGGTAAACTGAAGTATCAATCCATCATGAAGGCCACAATAAACAAGAAGGAGTTTTTGGACTGTAGCTGTAACAGATGTGCATGGTATAATTTATGTAATCTTATTATTTATTTATTTATTTATTTATTTCAAATTTGTTAACCAGGTTAGTCCAACTGAGTTTACAAACAAACTCATTTTCAGTAGAGACCCGAGGGGAAAAGCCCCAGCAAACATAAGTAAAGATAAAGTGACAATATACAAATATGAAATAACAATCACAATACAAAATAATTGTAAAATAGAAAAGGTTATTAACTATTTGCATTGCATTGATAGAAAGCAACCCATTTTCAGTGGCAACCCAAGGGGAAAGGGATGCAGCAAACATAAGCAAAGATAAACATGCAGGACAAAAACTATTAAAAGTAACAATGCAAATACGAAATTAATTATAAAGGGAAAAACAAAAGAAAAAAATGATGAACATTAAGGGTTGGACTGATAGCAGTGGTTTAAAATTTACTACATATGAGAGTAAAAACAAAAAGATAATTTCTGTTCAAAAGAAGGACAATGTATAGACATTGATAGAAAGTGGGGAGGGATAAATACTGTGGAGAATGGGAGGAGGGAGAGAAAGGAGGGGGCTATAGTAGGGCTATCATAGTAGAGCTGAAGGTTTAGGAGGTTAGCTTATATAATGCAGATTTGCTTTTCTGTTTGAAGTCTATATTTCTGATGAACTTTTAAACATTTAAAGTTTCACTTTTTTGCTTGTGTCTATTGTCTGATGGATACTGGCTTGCTCGATTTATTCTGTTTATCTCCATTGTTTGATTTTAAGCTGGATTTGTTACAGTTCCCTGGTGTCCCTGGAATAAGCTGTATTTAGAGCCAGTCTCTATTGTTGCCAGCTGGTGTTTCCTTGACAGACGTGTACCTGGATTGTGCATGGATTTATGCTTCTTAGCTCTTTTGGCTTTCCATATTGTCTATTAACATTGGCTTTATTTCTCATTCATTTTTCATAGTGGCCTGTCCTTTCAGTATGTGATCCTCCTTAACTAGTAGTAACATCTCTGTAAAATAAACGTGACAGCTACTGTGATTTATGAAAGCATTGTTGATCTCTATATAGCCTGAAATGTAAAAAAAATCTGTTAGATGACAATGGTTGTTTTTGTTTTTTTGTGTGTCTTTTTTTCCTCTGCCTCTTGCTACATTTTTACCATCCATTTTTTGTGCTTATTGTTTTCATCATTCTCTCCGACTCCAAGGACCTCTTTTTCACCTTTCAGCCATTTGCCTCAATTCTGATTATATGTTCCTTTTATTTGATTAAATCAAATCACAGCAGTGCAAAGAGCCAATGGGAGAAAAGAAGTGGAGCATATTTAATGCTGATTACTTGGTTTTGATTAGGATAATGGCATGTTAAGTTGGTAAAAATATCCTAAGTACAGTGATTTACTTTGTCTTTAGAAAAAGCCTCAGGAATCAAAGCTACATCTTCAACCTTTGGCTGAGGCTGGTTATGGTGCGATCTTATATACGGCATTATGATATAGTGCAACATGTGTAAACCCTGTATTGCTACGATTTGCATAATGTGAATATTCCTCTTGTTAAAATTTGTAATTTGACATGTGTGCCTTAAGGAGTTTTTCTCCCTGGGTCTCCATGGAAAAGGGGTCATTTCTAGTGCCCCGTCAGACAATCCCAGTAAACAAATGCTAATAAATAATAAATAAATAAATAATAAATAAATTATATTCAATACTAAGATCATATGCAACAAGTGCTGGACATGCGGCATGAGGTTATCAAAGTGTTTATCATGGAGGCTTAGCTTGGTGAGAACTTTAGATTACATAATGTAGTTTCCATTCTACCAGTCCCCCATGTGATTTAGAGTCCTTGACTGGGTAATATCAGTGTTGGGATTGCCATGTTTTGATGGACAGCATGAACTGAGATCAGCGGGATATCTGTTGAATTAACAACTCTTTTGAAGACAGCCTTACACCTAGAGTGATTTGCAGGTTACTCCTTCTGTACCACTAGATGTCTTCCACACACACACACACACACACACACACACACACACACACACACACACACACTTAGATATAATTTCCCTTACTTATCCTTATGGACATTCTTTGGATCTGATATTGACATGCATTGTTGTAGAGTCTGAATTATTAGCACATTGTTTTCTCGTTCTTTTCAATCTGTGGCATCCAATGGAGGTATCGCATGATAGTGAGACGGCCAATTGCAGGTATGTGAGAAACATCTCTAGTGGCATTTTGATGTCCCTTATGGATATCTTCTGCTGGAGTTCAGTATTGATAATCCATATTCTCTACTTTAAATTTATAAAAATGTTATCTCTGTTGCTGTTGATCTGACAGTCATGAAATCTGTAAATCCTATATCTCTGAAGGCACTGAAGACATGGTTTGAATATATATTCTGGAATCAATACAGTAGTGAATTTAGTGATAATCAGAAATGGTATGAGTTTAGTGATAATCAAAAATGGTATTGCTCCCAGCAAATCTTGTACCTGAGGTTATTGCCTACTCCTTTGAATTTTGTTACCCCTTAGCGGTATTGAGGCATCAGCACCCCTGAAGAAAGCATAAGGCAAGTTTAAAATTAAACGTCTATAGTGCAACTCTCACATTAACAAACTCCATAACAAAAGGAAAAAAAGTTCCTTGTCTTCTATAAAAGATCCCATGTCATGCCATCACTATAAAAGAGATTTAAACCTGGTAAGTTACGTCCCTCAAGCTTACCAACGGGAAAGGGCAAGCTATAAACCAACTATGAATTCAGAGGACAACCACAGACCCTTTTTCAGCTAATAGTAAGAAGCTAAAAATAACTGACAATTTTGAGCAAAATATAGCTACCTTAATAACAACTCATTTCTGACCCCAAGAATATGGCTAATATTCTTGCAAATAAATTCTCTTTCCATTTCACCTTATCCACCCTCCCCATTGTCCACTTCTACTGTGCCTTACACCCCCCACTCTGGAAATGCTTCTGGATGAAATCCTTGTAGTACTTTCCAAAATTAAAAATACCAATTCTGTGGGTCTCAATAATAGACAACCTAAGCTAAACTAGCAAAACCCCACCATCATCTTCATTCTGATTCTTTCTACTATTTAGAACCTTGAGGTCTAGAATACAGATGCTGTGGTGACCATGCACAAAGACAGATCCTCTGCTGATCCTGGGAAATACAGACCTATTAAACTCACTATTAATATTTGCCAAGTTATGAAATGTCTATTAGCAAAGAGGATTAAGGATACACACTATTAAAGAGCTACTTCCTGTATCTGTTGTTTGATTCCCTCAGCCTCTATATGCCTACTGTGTGACTGTGAGTAGGTCACTTAACCGACCAGGGATCTCGAGTAACTGGGATAAGCTTCTCAATGATCTCCTGGACCATATGTCCTACAGACAAATTACAGGTGAACTCACAAACAAAGACATAACTGACCCAATATTCATGGATGCGTAATAACCTTAAAAGAAGATAATCCCTTCTCAACTTAGTTGAATTCTTTGAAAGGGTTACTGAAGCCATTGCTAAAGAACATATAGTCCACAGTGTCTACCTAGACCATAACAAGGATTTCATCTCTGTCTTCCAAGTTGGTATAAATGATAAACTTCCTAACTCACCATTAACCCATACCTAGTACCCTCAATAGCCAACTGGATATTTGATAGAACCTGTAACATAAAGGTTAAAGTGTATTTACTCTAGACAGAAAAACATACTTCACTGACATCAAGTGATATTGGTTGAGCAAGTTTGCTGATTATTGCAAATTTTGGGAGCATCATTTCCCATTTTAATTCTCAACACAAGCTGGGACAAAGAAACATTCAAAGTGGATGATTAATGCAGGGTCAACCCACGGCTATTGTGGTTTATGACATTTATGGGATAATCTAAATTATCCATACACACACACACACATACATCTGTTATTTTGTTATTATATTATAACATTATTTAAAAAAATGCCATTTTTAAGTAATATCATACTTTTCAAGAACTTAATTTTTGCTTTATCTTTTTTCATAGCCTGGTGTGTCCAAGGATGTCTTATCCATATATGGCCTATCCTAATATATACTGTGGCACTTACACAGCACAACACTTTTAGTGCAGTTACTGTCTAAGCAGGGCATCAGATTTAGTGCAGTTACTGACTATGCAGCTTGTCAGGTTTATTGTGGTTACTGACTATATAACACATCAAGTTTAACACAGTTACTAACTATACAACACATCAATTTTGGTGAAGTTACTGACAATATAGTACACCAGGTTTACTGCAGTTACTAATTACACAGCACATCAGGTTTAGCACAGTTAGTGGTACTTTTTTGTAAGAATAACTACTGTATAGTGAGTGTGCAAGCATCGGAGCTGCTTTTGTGGCAGCACATATATGTTAAATATACTTACAGAGTGATTTGAATATATTGGTAATATGTATGCAAAACATATAAGTGAGAAAGGGTCATAAAAAAATGATGATAATCTCTGGTCAAAGGTTATCTGCATACAACCCGTGAATGTTTATAAAGGTATCATTAAACAAATGAGTAAACAATAGACTGTGTCTTGGCTAAAAAGCACTTCACACATTACTGTGAATGTGTCAGCTGTCTACCCCATTTTATTTGGGGGGTGCATTACACTGGCACTGTCAAGATGGTCACATATGGCAGACTAATTTTCCGAGATATCAGTGTCTTCTGGCATTTTGAGACATTAAATAATTAGTTAAGCATAAATAACTGCAGATATGGACACTCCACTCTTGGCTATGTAGAACACACAGGAAAGGGAGCTGGAAGCAATTAAGTAGGAAGACAAATCAGTACTGTAACAGGATTGAATAACTATACTAATGTCAAAGCTGAATCCGTTTAGCTAATAGTCAACATCACTAATAGAGCATCCGCCAAAGAGGAAGAGGAACAGGTTATGTAGACAGGATGAGAACACCCAGCATTACAGCTAGACTGGTGTCAGTGTGACCAAGCATTACAGGTAGACTGTTGTCAGTGTAAATGAATCAAAGGTATTTCCAACAGGGTGGAGAACACCTAGCATTACAGGTAGACTGATGTCAGAGTGATCAGGTATGGGTATGGCAGGTAGACTGGTGTCAGTGTGAACGAGTTCAAAGGTATTTCCAACAGTGTGGGAACACCAAGCATTATGGGTACACTGATGTCAGTGTGAACGAGTCCAAAGGTACTCCCAACAGGGTGACAACACCAAACATTATAAGCAGACTGGTGTCAGTGTGATAAGTACAAAGGTATTTCCAACAGGATGGGAATACCCGGCATTACAGGTAGACCTGTATCAGTGTGAATGAATCCAAAGGCATTTGTGACATGGTAGAAACACTCAGCATTACAGGTAGACTGGTGTCAGTGTGACTGAGCATTACAGCTAGACTAGTGTCAGTGGCAGACATTGGGCTACTGTTGACCAAAGGAGGAGAAGAGGGGGAAGGCATGCCCAAAGGCAGGTAAAGGCTAGGACTGTGATAGTGAGGGTCGGAACTTTGAATGTTGGCAGTATGACTGTTATAGGGAGAGAGCTAGATGATATGATGGACCGAAGGAAGGTTGGTATATTGTGTGCGCAAGAGACCAGATGGAAGGGAAGCAAGGCTAGGTGTATCGGAGGCGGTTTCAAATTGTTTTATCATGGTGTGGATGGGAGGAGAAATGGAGTAGGCATTATCCTGAAGGAACAGTATGCTAAGGGTGTTTTGGAGGTGAAATGTGTGTCGGATAGAGTGATGTTTATGAAGCTGGAAATTGATGGTGTAATGATGAATGTTGTTAGTGCATATGCTCCTCAAGTTGGGTGTGCGATGGATGAGAAAAAAAAATGTTGGAGTGAGTTGGATGAAGTGGTGATGACTGTACCCAAGGGTGAGAGACTGGTGATTGGAGCAGATTTCAAAGGGCATGTTGGTGAAGGGAACAGAGGGGATGAGGAAGTGATGGGTAGGTATGGTGTTAAGCAAATGAATACAGAAGGTCAGATGGTAGTGGATTTTGTGAAAAGGATGGACATGGCTGTGATGAATACGTATTTTAACAAGAGGGGGGGGCATAGGGTGACATACAAGAGTGGAGGAAGATGCACACAGGTGGATTATATCTTATGTAGAAGGGCCAGTCTGAAGGAGATTGGAGACTGTAAAGTGGTGGCAGGGGAAAGTGTAGTTAGGCAGCATAGGATGGTGGTTTGTAGGATGACATTGGTGATCAAGAAGAGGAGGATAAGTGTGAGGGCAGCACCAAGGATCAAATGGTGGAAATTGAAAAAGGGTAATTGTGAGGTGATGTTCAGGGAAGAGTTAAGACAGGCAATGGGTGGCAGTGAAGAGTTACTGAATAGCTGGGTAACTACAGCAGAGCTAGTAAGAGAGATGGCTAGAAAGGTGCTTGATGTGACATCTGGAAAGAGGAAGGAGGACAAGGAGACCTGGTGGTGGAATGAAGAAGTACAGGAGAGTATACAGAGAAAGAGGTTGGCGAAGAAGAAGTGAGATTGTCAAAGAGATGAAGAAAGTAGACAAGAGTATAAGGAGATGAGGTGCATGGCAAAGAAAGAGAGGTGGTGAAGGCTAAGGATAAGGCGTATGAAGAGTTGTATAAAAGGTTGGACACTAAGGAGGGAGAAAAGGACCTGTACTGACTGGCTAGACAGAGGGACCGAGCTAGTAAAGATATGCAGCAGGTAAGGGTGATAAAGGATAATGAGGGAAACGTACTCACAAGCGAAGAGAGTGTGTTGAGCAGATGGAAAGAGTACTTTGAAGGGTTGATGAATGAAGAGAATGAGAGGGAGAGAAGGTTGGATGATGTGCGGATAGCGAATCATGAATTGCAGTGGATTAGCAAGGAGGAAGTAAGGATAACTATGAAGAGGATGAAGAATGGAAAGGCTGTTGGTCCAGATGACATACCTGTGGAAGCATGGAGGTGTTTAGGTGAAATGGCAGTGGAGTTTTTAACTAGATTGTTTAATGAAATCTTAGAATGTGAGAGGATGCCTGAGGAATGGAGAAAAAGTGTTTTGGTACCGATTTTTAAGAATAAGGGTGATGTGCAGAGCTGTAGTAACTACAGAGGGATTAAACTGATCAGTCACAGCATGAAGTTATGGGAAAGAGTAGTGGAAGCCAGGTTAAGAAGGGAGGTGATGATTAGTGATCAACAGTATGGTTTCATGCCAGGAAAGAGCACTATAGATGTGATGTTTGCTCTGAGAGTGTTGATGGAGAAGTACAGAGGTCAGAAGGAGTTGCATTGTGTCTTTGTGGATTTAGAAAAAGCATATGACAGGGTGCCTACAGTGGAGTTGTGGTAATGTATGAGGAAGGCAGGATGGAGTGGGTGGACAAGAGTGTCAGGAGTGATTTGTGACAGACGAGTACCAGTAAGAGTGAAAGGAAGGTCTACAAGAGGGTAGTGAGACCTGCTATGTTATATGGGTTGGAGACAGTGGCATTGACAAAATGGCAGGAGTCAGATCTTGATGTGGCAGAGCTGAATATGTTAAGATTTGCACTGGGTGTGACTAGGATAGACAAGATTAGGAATAAGTATATTAGAGGGTTAACCCAGGTTGGAAGGTTTGGAGACAAAGCCAGAGAGGCAAGATTAAGTTGGTTTGGGCATGTGCTGGGGAGGGATGCAGAGTATGTTGGGAAAAAGATGCTAAGGATGAAACTGCCAGGTAACAGGAAAAGAGGATGGCCTAAGACAAGGTTTATGGATATGGGAGAGAGGGGGTTCATGTCAAACCAACGACATGTTACAATAACGAAAGTCACTACATCGAAACGAAACCATCGACAGTTCAAAACATCAACAGTACATTTATACGAAAGTACAGTGCTGACATGGGTCCTGCAAGGGGGAAGTAAAGGATATGATATGATACTGTACCCATACTACTTCCCCCTTGCAGGACCCATGTTAGCACTGTACTTTCGTATAAATGTACTGTCGATGTTTTGAACTGTCGATGGTTTCGTTTCGATGTAGTGACTTTCGTTATTGTAACAAGTCGTTGGTTTGACATGAACCCAAGAGAGGACATGCCGGTGTTTGGTGTGACAGAGCAAGATGCAGAGGACAGAAAGAAATGGAGACAGTTGATCTGCTGTGGCAACCCCTAACAGGAGCAGCCGAAAGAAGAAGAAGTGTCAATGTGAATAAAGTCAAAGATATTTCCAACAGAATGAGAACACCCAACATTGCAGGTAGGCTGGTGTCAGTTCGAACAAGTACAAAGGTATTTCCAACAGGGTGAGAACACCCAGCATTATAAGCAGACTGGTGTTAGTTCAAGTCAAAAGGTTCTTTGCCATAGATTGGGGTTGTGGGATCCCAAAGGCCTTAGGCCATGTAAAGACACTAAACCTGATAACAGAAAAAGAATTGCCATTGCAGTGTCAGTGGCACAACAGGTAACACTCACCTTTGGTGAAAAAGACTGTGGGTTCTGTTCTCACACCAAGCAGATTAATTGCTGGTAATGCAGTGCAGAATAAGTGGGGGGCTGCACTCTTTAATGTTTTATCCTTTGTAAGACACATTATATTGAAGCACAATCTGCTTGAGTTGGTGGTAGCTCAGGTAGATGTAAAAAATCCCTATCAAAAAGAAATGGGAAAGTTCTCAAATGCCCTTGCCAAAACTAGTATAAATACCACCTTGGGTTAGCCTAGTAGGACTAATCTGATCAGCAAAGGATACATAACTATCTTAGGTGGATTCAGCTGGTGTATTTCAAAAAGGCATTTGCATGATGTATATGTAATGTCTGGGTACATGCAGTGAAGGATTTAAGAAATGGTGAATGGCCTGGTGAAGTCTTGAGTGGCGTGTGAAGATATGACAAAAGAGAAAGGGCCTGTATGATTACAACATAAAGCACCCTTTGTGGAAAGTTTGGTGAGCTGCACTGAAGAATAAGACAAAAAGAGTAAGGAAGGGACCATATGTGGGATGAGGAAAGTTTGCAATACAACACAAACAAAGGGTGAGGAGTCTAGTGAAGTCTCCGTGAATGTCACTAGAAACATCACTTAACTATTCATAAACTTACTCACATATGTTTGGCATCTTTGTGTTTTGGCTTATTTTTTTCTTATATTGCAATTTTCATCGCTTAAATTAAAATTACACACATTTTCACTGCCAACTCTGCTTTTGTCTTTCTTTTTTTCATGTGAGATCTTTGGTTGGAATACAGCTCTAAGTCTCAGTGGGTACAGTTTGTTGATTGTTTCATAGTTTATAATACACCAGAAGGAAAAAAAGAAAACTGATTTTCAGAAACAGCAACACAGGCCTAGAATATATAGCTGAAAGCAATGGTTCACATTATGGCTGTGATTCAGTAATGAATGGTGCAGCACATCATACAAAATTATGCAGTGTGCGGTGATGTGCAGGTTGGCTCCAGTTCAGAAACACAAAAAATAGTGTGGTCAGCATTGTATGCAAATGATCTTATAATAACCATATAATGACATAGAAATGAGCAATGCTATGGTAATTAGACCAGCTGTGAATGTAAATGAGAGCTATCAACAAGGATGAAGGATTTGGAAACCTTTAAAAATTGTGTGCCAAGTCATGTTAGGCAGTATTTCTTGGCGAACAGAGACAGAAACCACAATAAAATGCTGAGAGTAGCATCAGTATTAGCTGAGCAATATATGTTAAGACCTATTCTTGCATCCAGTCTATGTATTAGTGCATGTTATCACTTTCCATATCACAGATGGATCTGACTGTGCCTAACACACCAGCACCAATATATCAAGGACATAATCTGATGTTATTGAGTGGACAGAAACCATATGTGAGCATGTATATGTACCTTTCCCACATGGAATACCGTGAACGCATGGAATATATGTGTAACATTGTCCATCTTTGCCAGATACCTTCCAACAGCAGGCAAGGAGCATGTTGAGTGTTTCTCACTATTCTGTCTCTCGATACTATAACATTTCCCTGATGTTATGTAGCAACATGTGGAGGATTGCCACAGAATGTTGAGGAGAGAAACACTCTGCATAGTGCTGCAGTCCAGTGACTGCAGTTCTATCAAGGCACTGCCTGATCCATACAAGAACTTGTAATGTCAGCTGGGAGTGCTTTCATTCCCTCGACTGCCATGTGGTGTGCAATGGACACCATATAATATGGAATTTTTCTGAGGGCTATACATGCAGTTATCACGATTCCCATCTCTGGCACATATTAAACCTATACCAATGATTTGTGTGGAGTGACTTAATACAGTTAAATTGTATTTGTGATGCCAGATAAGCTCTGGAGGCATGGCTCATTGCATAGATATGGAACCCACCGAGCATGACTGACATGACCAACAGCTATATACTGTTGCGGTCTCACAACATTGTCAAACATGTGTTTGGATTACTGAAGATTGCTTCCATTTCTTAGATGCAAGCAGCAGCACAACGTGGTATTCTCCACAGATCTGAAGCATGATATTTGCTGTCTTTAAAGTGTCACACAAGATGGTGGTATGCTGACTGTTAGAGCAAGGGATTATTACTGAATGACTATACAGACTAGAGTCAGCAGTAGATGAGGCACTAATTGAGGAGTTGTCAGTGGAACAGGATGCAGGAGAAGCCCATGTAATGTAGAGGCAGACAGAACATGCTGTTGCACTGACAAAGATGTGGCATCTGTTTCACAGCTAGAGGTCAGAATAGCTATAACAAGCAAAAAAACTGATGCATACAATACTATACCCAAGATATTTTTTACATTGCTTTGACTGGCCACTCTGTGCATTCAGCATTACCTATCCTCAAAAAACAATGGTGATGGCAGGGCACAGTTATCATCATTTGTACAGATAGGGAAAAGTGCCTGAGATCAGCAGTGGCTAAACTGGTTGAAGTGGAGGACTAATGTAGGGATCTGGGATGTGGAAGGCAGTGTGTTACACGGCTCTGTGGTTGAAGTTGCTGTGTATAGGTTTAGAGGTTCATAGGTGTTTACTAGGCTAATGACCACAAGGGCCTTTTTAAGACTAGCCATGCATCCCAAATCTCTGATAAGTTATTTTACCCTTGATAAGTGTAATCAAGGGATTTGGAGGCGAAACATTTACAAGCAGGGTCCTGGGAGGTGAACCATTTAGAGTCTTCCTGTGTCCATTACAGACATAGGTGCCAAACCAGGGATGAATTTCCTGTTTCCCATTAAATTATCCAGTTATACTTGAATTGGGTTGGGAGAAACTCTTCTTCAGATGGATGGGGTGCCTGATCCAGAGAAGGCGTAGTCTCTGGGATGCATACTTATATCTCCAGCAAGTCTTATTTATATTGCAAGATTTAAGTCTTTAGAATGAGTAAATCTGGTGCTGTTTGTTTTGCAGATATGCAGGAGGTCCATCAGAGTGGGGTCTGATAGTGCCCTGTATGCTAGGCATAGATCTCCCCTCAACAGCCTATAGGATACAGAATACAGGGATAGTGGTTGGTGCTTTCTGAGTGGAGCAAGTGGACAGATGTTGTGGGTAATTGCACAATAGTGGTTCCACAGAAAACAGCTGGTGCAGATGTTGTGGTGCATAGATATTGGTTTGACAGATGTTGCGGTACCTCAGTTGGGAGTGATGTAACCATAAATGTCCATGACCATGGGTGCACCCCTCCAAGGAATGGCAATGCTAACAACACCTCTTGAGTACCTTGTTCCCCATTGGCCCTTTTTTTTCAATTATAAAGGAATTCCCAATACTATTCTAGCATGTCCAAAGGTCAGTTGTCAATCTTCTCTCTGGTCCAGCTGGTGAATCTGGGAATCTTGAGGCAATGTTACAACTGCCTCATGTACACAGACAACCCTCTCCTTCTCCCAACAAATTCCAACACATGTGAGAGATGCCTCCACATAGCCAAACTGGAGGCTAAGCTCTCTCAACTCAGTACTGGCGTAACCAGTCAGGAGGAGAAGGAAACCACACTCAGTACAATTCCAGTCTCACATAGACCTACCACGACAGCAAACCAAACACATAAACACACAAAAATATACTCGGAGGCTCTAAATAAAAATCTGCCTAAGCAGTGGAGACCTCCAAAGCAGACACTCAAGCAACCGCTACCCCAAAACAAAACACGTGCAACACATAGCTCACAAAGCCAGTGTGCCGAACAGTAACAGCCCTTAAGGCTAAATAACACACCTGATGCACTTGTAATAGGTGACTCTATCGTCAGGCACACTGACGTCCCACTCACCAGGCTGAACAAGGAGAAGGTCACGGTGAGCTGCCTGACAGGCGCTAGGATCCGCCACATAACACAAGCACTCAGGTCACTCCAAGGCAAGTACAAATATGACTCCGTCATTGTCCATGCTGGTGTGAATGACCTGAGATGTACCTCCCTGGACTACATGAAAAAAGACATAGAGGAGCTCTTTGATCATGTAGCCCAGGCCGGTATGACCCTGACCTTGAGTAGCATCTTACCCTCACCAAGAATGATGCCACAATATGAAGACAAGATGATCAATTTCAACAATTGGCTTAAGTATTGGTGTCATTCAAAGGGGATCCAATGCCTGTCAGCCTGGGATGACATGCTCGACAAGCCACGATGCTTCGCTAGGGACGGCTTGCACCTATCACCCCTGGGCTTTCAGATATTGGCAAAGGCTCTTGCTACCCCCATAGTGCCTTTTTTAGGCAAGACTCAAAAGACAAACCCACCTCCATAGGTATGACAAGGGATAAGAAACTAAGAGTAATGCTACTCAATGCCAGAAGTCTAAACCTCAAGATGCACGCACTCGAAACTCTCCTTAGCATGGAGAACATCGATATCTGTGCAGTAACAGAAACCTGGTTCAAGGCTCCCGAGAGCACCCCAGCACTACCAGGTTATACCTCATATCATGCTTTTCGGCCCCAAAACTTGGACCGACCCACAAAAGGAGGGGGAGTATCAATATTTGTCAAAGATACCCACACCTCCAGGTTGATGGCACAGCACGAAGCATCAGAGACTATCCATGTGCAACTAACAGTGGGTAAAACTGCCTTCCAGTTTATAGCCTACTACAGATCACCTTCCCTAACCCAGGAACCCCACTCAGCCTTCCTGAGAACACTGAAAAATATGAAGGTCTCTCCAAACACCATTATATTGGGCGACTTCAACTACCCAAACATAGACTGGGAGCATTACTCTAGCTGCAACACCCTAGCCCAAAGGTTCCTAGAATTTATAAACTCAAATGCTATGGAACAACTTGTTACCACTCCCACAAGAGGGGAAAACATACTGGACCTGATCATCACCAACATGGGGACTCTATGCTCCAGACCAGAAGTGTATCCCTCACTGGTAAGATCAGACCATAAACTAATCTCACTGGATATTCACATCCCGACACCACCCCCTGCCCAGAAAACCACAGTGAAAAACTTCTCTAAAGCAAATTTCACGCTCCTCAAAACTGAGGTGGATTCCTTCAAAGCCCCCGGGCCTGTGGAAAATACGGCCCAGACCGCAGAATCCTTTATAAACGCATTCTATGAACACCTTCAGGAATGCATGGATCATGCGATCCCAAATAAAACCAAGACCCAATCCTCCAAAGGCAGACGTCCTGTCTGGTAAACCCTAGCCATAAACAAACTATACAATAGAAGGAGGAAGCTACTAAATGATAGAGCAAAATTCCAAAAAGGGAAGGCATCTCTGATCAGTATTAGCAAAAAACTACGGGCACTCATAAAATCGTCAAAGGCCAGCTTCGAAAGAAAAATTGCACAGGACACTAAGGATAATCACAAGGCTTTCTTTAGTTATGTTAGAAACCTGGGTGGTAATTCCCAGATATGCTCAGAATTAGTCCAAAATGACAAAAAATGCACCGAACCCACAGACATTGCCAACATCCTAGCTGACAGGTTCAGCACAACCCCCCCCCTCCCCACCAAAAGGGCAAATATCTATTGCACTAGAGTGCTGCCCCCCTGACGTCTCAGATGCTCAGGTAAGAGCCACCCTCTCCAAAGCAAAAAACACAGCATCAATGGGACCAGATGGTGTCCCGGGCTGCGTCCTACATGAACTCCAAGAAGAGCTAAACCCAAACATAAAACTACTGTTCAGTCTCAGCCTTACTACAGGATATGTACCCAAAGAGTGGCGTACAGCAACTGTGGTCCCTCTCCACAAAGGTGGTGCCTCAACGGATCCTGGAAACTATCGCCCCATAAGCCTGACTAGCTTGGTCTACAAAGCTATGGAAAGGATCATCATGGACCTCATAAATAAAGATATTGGGGACCTACAGACACTGGATCCTACCCAGTTCGGCTTTGTTAAGGGCAGATCCTGCCTCTTAAACCTGGTTGATTTCTTTGAAACAGTCACAAAGGCCATTGACGAGGGGAAGGTGGTCCACACAGCCTACCTGGACCTCGCAAAAGCCTTCGATACAATACCCCACTCGGGCATTATAGATAAGCTCGCCAGCTTAAATATAAACCCCTATGTCACTAGATGGGTTGCAAACTGGCTCAAGGACAGAACCCACATGGTTAGAATTGCTGGAGCCATGTCAGACTCCAAACCAGTTACAAGTGGCATCCCACAAGGCTCAGTCCTGGGACCTCTCTTGTTCGGTATATATTTCTCGGAGGTACAGGCCAACACGGAAGGACTGTGGCTGACAAAGTTTGCAGATGACTGCAAACTGGGCACCATAATCGACTCTCCAGCCGACACAAGCATCCTCCAAAAGGGCCTCATAGAAACAGACAACTGGTGCCAGAGCCATGGCCTCAAGCTAAAGGCCAAAAAGTGTATAGTCATCCCCTTTGGTAAAAACAATGTGACCACAAATTACCACATAGGTGGTAATCCATTAAGTACAGAAGAAGTAATTAGGGACCTGGGGACCCAAGTTGATAGCAATCTCTCATTTGACAACCACGTGGCCAAAGTGGTTAGAAAAACATTTTATATAGCCCACCTAATCATGAAGGGATTCACATCTAGATCAGGGGAGGTCATCGTGCCTTTTTACTCGTCCCTCATCAGGCCCATAATTGAGTACAATGCCCCTTTTGGGATGTACCTTACCAGACACCTGCAGCAACTGGAAAGACCCCAAAAGTACCTCACCAAGAGGATCAAAGGGCTCAAACAGATGCCATATGCTGCCCGGTTAAAGAAACTCCATCTCTACTCAGTGGCATACCGCCTGTTCAGAGGCGATCTGTGCCTGACGTATAAAGCCATGTCCAACACGGAATTAATGGACATGCTGCACCTCAGAAAATCCAAATCCTATCGAGTTACATGCTCGAGAGACTTGAACCTCAGCACTGAAATAAATAGGTCATGCTGGAGGGACAGATTCATAACCCAGAGGCTCCCTTCACTCTGGAATAAAATCCCAGTCCAGGTTAGGCAGAGTCCCTCATTGACTCTCTTCAAGAGGAATCTTGATGAGTGGATGGGAGATCGTAGGTTTACCCCGGGTATCACTTCTGTGTCACAGTTGGCACAGTATACTAACCTCAAAAAAGGGCATAGCAAAATTAATTTAAAATGGGTGGCGAAAGCCAAACACATTCTGGCTAGGCTTATAAATGCCCTCGGGCAGATAGCCTAGTATGAACCTATGAACCTATGAACCTATGAATCTGCTTGCAAGGCTGATATTGCACCACATGAATGTGAATGCCTACTGTGCCATCTGCATGGTCACCAAGTTGGCTAGGTCTGTAGGGGTGGCCATGCCATTCTACATTGGACTCACTACTGGTAAGTGGTGTTGATGTGATATCTGTATAAGACCTTGATGTACCTACCCTAAAGTGAGTACCCACATGGATGTAGAGGAGTGGTGGTCACAGGAACAGTGTCAGCTCAGGAGTGTGGAAGCAGACAGCATCATGTAGACAGTTGACTTAGCCAAGTGCCCATCCAACATGTTGATCAGGTGATACAGGTGTCGTATACTTTCATGTACATTATGCAGGTCACACAGTACACCAGACAAGGTCCAGATTTAAAGTACTATTGCTGGGATTTAATTCATCCTGAAGTCTTGCCAAATACTTTCATGAGGTGGACCCGGTTTTTAAAAAAAATCTCACCAAGACGACACTGATATGTAAACTGTATTTTATATAGAATTTACCCTGGACAAAAGTAGGTTAAAAATTTAAAAAAAGACAGTTGGGTACACAGGTCTCAGGATAAAAAAAATCCCAATCCTGGCAGGTGCATTGGTGTCAGGACATGAAAAAAACACAGTACAGAATCCTCAAGAGATGGAAACATTCCCGCAGTGGGGTTAGACCACACTCAGGGGGAGGATGGCCTCCTTGTTGAAGAAAGATGTTGTAGTCCACAAAAACCATAAAAACTGACAGGCCAAAAAAGAGTCATAAAGATGATAGAGTGGGCTACTGAGGATAAGGATAAGAAAGACGTTCCCTGGGATTCAATAAGGCTTTTTTTCCATGCAGAAATAGTGTAGCCGCTCCTGCACAGAATATGGTGGCCGAGCAAGCCAGTAAACAAGCTTGAGGATGTGCATGAGCCTGCTATCACTATCTTGCCAAGGACATGACTGGATTATGCTAATGACATTATTTGCTGGTGAAAACCATGCAAATGAGGTCAATTAGTGATCCAGTAAGCAGGCAGGCATCCGTGGCAGAATAGTGTAGCATGCAGAAATGTACATTTCTGCAAAAATCAAAATGGAGCCATGACAGCTTAAAGTAAAGCATGTATTATAATCCTTAGGCATGCCAATGGCCAAATATATGGCCATTGGCATGGAAAAGTGTTACCAAAATTATAAAATTCAAATTTTATTTTGTCCAATCTCAGCTGTTTAAGCATAGGGCAGCGGTGCAAGAATGGGATCTTGCAGAAAATAAAAAAAAATGTGAAAAGGCAATTTTAAGTGAAATCTCTGTAACTAGGGACTAAGGCAGTGAGGTATGCTAATTAGGAAAATTTACTGAATTACAAAAAGAAGACAAGTACCAAACTGCACCTAACCGTGTAGGAGCTATAAGGCAGGAGAAGCAACTGACATGAAAAGGGGATGTGCCATGCTTGGTGTCAGCACACTGGAGCTCTATGGCTCACATTTGAACTTACCTAAGCACAGCTAAGCAAGGGGGTGTGTCTGAAGCTGTACTGACTTATTCCATGAAATGAAGAGTGTGTTCATGTCCAGAGGAGGGCCATTTCTCATTGTTTACTGTAGATAAATGGGTCTGAGCAGCGCACACTGGGTCTAAAACAAAAAAAAAAAAAAAACCAAACAAACAAAAAAAAAAAATAGCAGGACTTTTTACATTTGGGCACTGGGTTTGCACAGCATACCTTGGAGCTTAAAAGGGGTGGAAATGGGAAGGGAAAAAAGGCAAATAGCAGAATAAAAGCAATCAAGTACAAATAACATAGCAAGCAGGTGGAATGTATCATAGCCAGCCAATCATACAGGCAGCATCTGCAGCATAACAGTATAAACTGTGCAAACACCTTTCAGTCTGGTTTTCCCACAAACCTTGCACCTGTGGGGGAATTTTAACCAAAAAATGTTAGTGGCTGCTGTTGCTTTGATCTATCAGTGTGTGCTAGAGGCTGAGGGCACTGAGGAGGATAATGCTGACAACCACCCTAGACTGAGGAGGAGAAGAGTGTTCAGACTCAGGGTAACCTACCAGAGGCTACATGATCTGGAGATAGTAGAGCACTACAGGGTGGACAGAGACATACTTCAGCAAATCATCGAGCTGTGCTGGCCTCAACTCAGACCCAGAGTCAACTGAGGGGATCCCATCCCAGTGGATACCAAGGTATGTGTAGCCTTAAGAATACTAGCTACAGGTACTTTCCAAAGACCTACTGGGGACATCATGGTGGTCTCACAGGCATCTGCATCCAGGGTACTCTACCAGTTCCTGGTTGCCATGCTACCACATGCTAGTGGGCACATTTACTTCCCCAACACCCATGAGGGCATGACCAGCAATATGCGTCTCTTCCACCATATAGCAGAGTACCTGGAGGTATTGGGTGCGATAGACTGCATGCACATCCACATCAAAGCACCACCCGGTGAACAGAGTAGGGTCTACATAAACTGCAAGGGCTTCTCCTCCATCAACTGCCAGGTCATGTGCAATTCCAGGGCATTATCATGAATGTGTGTGCTGGCAGCGCTGGAAGCTATCATGACTCCCACATCTGGCATTCGTCACAGCTATACCAGGCATTTGCCAGTGGGGACATCTCGTATGGCCATCTGGTGGGGGATGCTGGCTATGCACTGGAGCCATGGATGATGACACCCATCAAAAATACACACACACCCACTCAAGAACACCATAATGAGGTACACGCACAAACCAGGATAATTATAGAACATGTGTTAGGGATGTTCAAGTCACGGTTCCACTGCCTTGACATATCTGGTGGAGCCTTGCAGTACTTTCCAGCCATATATGCACACATGTTCATATTATGTGCCATGCTACATAATATGATCCTGTGGAAACAGCTGCAGCAGGAACAGCACAGTGAAGGAACACACAGCCCCCCACCATAGCCAAGGTCCCCACAAGCACATAGGGACTTGGAGGAGGAACCCCCCTGAGCCTGCTCCCGTAGGGAGACGGAGGCATGCCCAGTATGCCCAGGCTTTGGCAAAGAGGAAATACATAGCACACACACACTCACACTGTAGGGATCCAGGAACTGATGCCTCTGCCTGACTCACAGACACAGTAAAATGGATGCCACACACATCACACTACCTGTAGCTTACCCTGTATAGGCAGTGTACTGCATGCATCTGACAAAGTCAGCCCTCACCCATCATCCCCACAACTGCTGCAGGTACAAGGTAAGTCAGTCTTCTAAGCAATAAATGAATGGAGTAATATGTTCCAGTAGTATATCTATGGTATTGCTGCATGCATGCAAGGGAATGGGGTGGCCTACTGGCGTAGCAGCAGACAACTGACAGCTATGTGGGACACCAGGGAATTTCTGCCCAATACTGGATTCCCCACACTATGCAGTATTATCCAAGGTGACAAATCCCACTGCAGTATATGCGGAGGGCCAACTAAGGGGGAATCATAGGTCACATGCACAGATATCAATGTGGGGATCACATACTCACCCCTCAGAGTCACCCAGCAAGACAGCCATAAAAAAACATAAAGAAATGTCTGGCATAGGGTCACAAATGGCATCAATGATGGAATACCCCCCTACAGACTTACACAAATATCACAGCAGGCATTGCAGTTGCAGTAAGGCTCTGAAGGGTAAGAAGTCTGAAACTCAAGTGTATGCCATTGCACTCTAACCTGTGGTTTCTAGTGATATGCCTCTATTCTCCAAGACAGGACACAATACTATGCTAACTGGAACCAAAACGTAAAGCCAATATCAGCACAGTATGTGCAAATGTGTACCATTCACATGTGTGTCTCCCCACACCCATATTCCCAATAGAAATGCAGTAACATGCAAGTGTGCAGGGTAATAGTAGCAGAGCACACATTGCCAGGGCTGTCCTAATCAACAGGATAACTGGTTGCATGTCCACAATATGCAGGGATCAATGATCTATGTATATGCATGGGAAATACTGTCAGGATGTGGCCAGCACTTACTCCTGGCTGTTGTGTCTTAGTGGCCTAGGTACAGTACTGTGGTAGACAGGGCCTTGTTCCAAGAATCACACTGTCAACTATTTTGCATGTCAGCTACACCTACGGTGGGAGTTGTACACACTGTCCAGATGTCAATTTCAATTACTGCCAGTAAGCTGGACAGGTTATGGACAGGGGGCCACACATATGAACAATACGCAGGTTGAAGTAACCTACACAGTGCCTACCATACTTCCCATCTGTACAGATCTTTTGCAGAATGTACAGACGTTTGCAGCATATTTGTGGTGTCTTTATCATGAAATAGTGATTGTGTGGTAAATCACTGACAAACCACGAAAGTCTAAAGTCAGAAAATAATGATGGATTGTAGTGTCTCAGACTTCATACCCTATAGAAAACGCATGGTAATGCAAAATCTGTTATTGTATCACTCTTCTAGGTTTGTAAGGCCAATAGTTAAAATGGTCCCTACGTCACCTAATAACTTATGGCTTTGTCCAGATGTCTGGCTCTCGTATGTAGACAGGAATGGTGCCTAGTAGCACAGCAGGTACCTGAAGGTCAGTGTACTGGCAGGTCATAAAAGGCCACCTTACAGTGTCAGTGCTGACAACATGTCACTGGCCAACAGCCATACCCCTGGAATGACAGGTTGTAACATAAGGAGCACGATTATACCTTGTATATCTATTCTGCTTGTCCTAACATTGCATTCGCCTGCAAAGTATTTGAAAAACAAGAAAAGGTCATGTCAAAACATCTATGGCAGAAAATGGCGAAGCAGATGTCACACCCATAACAGAAAGCAAGCAAGTAACAAACTGATGTCCCAATTGTCTATGTATGGCAGAACAGTATCAACACTCTGTCCCCATGTGTGGGCCTTCATCTGACTGCCATATGTGGGTCTGTCCAGATGTCAGAATCATTGGCAGTTTGACAGCTAGGCCAACATGTAGCTGCATAATAACATAGTAACACAAACTGTCTGAGGACCCCAGCAGATGTAGTGGTGAAAAGATGGGCAACTTGCCAAATAGGTATGCTCAGAGGTGTGTAGTCCACAACCTTGTGTGTGATGTTATGGCATTTACCATGCTCACACCAGAATTACAAATACATAACAGCAGCCACTGTAGGCAAAGGCTGTGACCAGACTAATGAAGGATAAAGAGACACACAGAAGGGCGAGGGGAACCACTGCCCAGACGAATGGAGAATGTGCACACCAGAGCACAATTTGCAGTAGCATAGGTGCCCTGCAGTGTATGGAGTCAGTAAGCATCACCTGCAAATACACAACACACACCCACATAAGTGGAGGTCCACAACAAATCAAACCCCAAGTAAAGGACACCTCAGAGGCAAAAACACATGAGAACTTCCCAAACCTACACACCACAGACCACAAATACTCAACACACCAGGGTCCTGCAAATACTAAGGCCTTACTATACACACAACATATTACTCATAGAAGACTCCACTGTGAGACACATAGATGTGCCAAACACCAAGCAGTATAAGGAGAAAGTCACAATTACTTGTTTGGCAAGTGCCATAATCTGCCACATCACACATTAACTCGTCACCCCACAACAGGTACAGGTATCACACTAGCCTGATCCATGGCAGTGTGAATGATGTGAGAATTACCTCACAGACTATAGAAAGACAGATATTATGCAGCATGCTGAATATGTGCCCCATGCTGGTATGTCCCTAGCTGTAAGCAGCATCCTGCAGTCACCCAGAGTGATGGATCAATATGAACGGAAAGTGATTGCCAGTAACACCTAACTCACTTGCCATTGTCACCCCAGGGGGATCCACTGCCTGGCAGTCTGGGAACATATGAGTGACAAAATGCTCTGCCTTCCTAAGATGGCCTGCAGCAGTCTCACGTGGCCTACAGGCCTCTAACAAAGGCACATGCCTCGACCATAGTGCCGTTGTACGGCATGTCACGGGGTCCATACTACCAACATAACACAGTCAACAAAATGGAAATGAAAGGCCATGCCCATAAATGCTAGTAGTATACCTCTCAACCTCATAGAACAAGAAATCTGGACAAATTTATACATAATGGTGGGATAAAGGCCCAGCTATAGGGACAATTTTGAAATAATGCTCTCATAATGTTAGAAAGGTGATAGAATAACTGAAGGGGTGTGTAGTAGCATGGATGTCATGGAGGGTGTGAAGTCTGAAACTCTAATGTTCATTATTCCCTGACTGCAACCCTGAGTGATTTGCAACAAACTTGCTAGAAAACCACAATGTGAAGGGAAACTGACCAGATGTGTGAGGCATAAAGCTGGATAATCTGTGAGAATCTGTACAGTTGAGAGGTATGGCCACACCAGGATATGACCTTTCAGGTAAGAAGAATAGCGCACAACCAGGAGATCCCCAGCCACTATATCACCAAGGTGCTGGACCTTTTACACAGTTTCATCAGTCAACTGACTGTAGCCACACCTCCCAACTGGCTGGATTGTGCAAGAAGGTCTAGCCTTTGCCTCATAATATTGGCCTGTGCATCATCCATCTCATATTTCTCTGGTAAATGACTGTGATGATCTGATGATATCTGTCAGTAGGTAATGACACAGTACATTACAGTGTCAAACATTACATAAGTCTGATAGTGTCTGCTAAAACAAACCCTGTAACTTAAGCAACACATACATTAATAATAGCTATATTTACACAGTATCCCCCTATGTTTGGGCCATTGTTTCCCACAGTGGCAACTTCTAGAGAACATACCTCTCAACTGTACAGAGTCTAGATGTGTGACTCATATTTTTGGTCTGTTCCTCATAAATCCTGTGTTTGCCTGACACTTTACTGGGATGATCTGATGATTGGTGTCACTAATTAATGAGATAATTTGAGTTCCAGACTTCAAAACCTGCAGTAAATGCATGATAAAACAAATCCGGTTACTCTAACAATGTCTAAGCTCATAGTGGATATAAGTGTACACACCCCTGTTAACATGTCAAGTTTTTGTGATATATAACATGGGACCACAAAAATCATGTCATAACTTCTCCCACCTTTAATGTGACCTATAAACTGTGGAATCCAATTGAAGAATATTCACATCAGTTAGGGGTAACATATAGTAAATGAAATACATACAATAGGCGAGTTACATGAGTGTGCACACCCTTAAACTAATACTATGTTAAAGCACTTTTTGATTTAATTACAACGTTCAGTCCTCTTGGGGAAGAGTCTATCAGCATGACACATCTTGACTTGGCAATATTTGCACAATTTCCCTTACAAAAGCCCTCCAACTCTATCAGATTGCGAGGACATTTCTTGTGCACAGCCCTCTTCAGGTCACCCCACAGATTTTCTATTGGATGTAGGTGTGGGCTCTGTCTGGGCCATTCCAAAGCCATTCTTTTGTTGATGTGGATGTATGGTTTGGGTCATTGCCGTGTGGAAATGTGAAATTCCTCTCCGTCTACAGCTATCAAGCAGACACTTGAAGATTTTGGGCCAGAAGGGACTGGTATTTGAAACTGATCATAATCCCCTCCACCTTGGCTATAGCCCCAGTTCCAGCTTAGAAACAGTAACCCCAAACCAGGACACTGCCATCACCATGCATCACCATGGGGATGGTGTTCTTTTGATGATGCGCAGTGTTGTTATTGCACCAGACAAACCTTTTGGAATTGTGGTTAAAATGTTCAACTTTGGTCTCATTAGACTATAACAGATTTTCCCACATGCTTTTGGGAGACTTGATATATTGTTTTTTTTCAGAATTTAGCCATTCCTGAATGTTGTTCTGTGTGAGAGAAGGCTTCCATTTTCCAAACCTGCCCCATAGGCAAGACATATGGAGAATATGAGAGATTGTTGTCACATGCAGTATACAACCAGTACGTGCCAGAGATTCCTGCAACTCCTTTAGTGTTGCTGTAGGTCTCCTGGCAGCCTCCCAGACCAGTTCTATTCTTGTATTGAGGGACATCCACTTCTTTGCAATGTCACTGTTGTCCCATATTTTCTCCATCTTTTGATAGTTGTCTTCACCATGTTCCATGGTATATGCAATGCTGTGGAAATGTTTTTGTACCCTTCTCTGGGTTGATACCTTTCAACAATGAGATCCCTTTGATGTTTTGTAAGCTCCCTGTGAACCATGGCTGTTGTAGCAGGAAACTGAGTAGATGTCAGGCTGTCAAGGAGCTCCTCCATTGGTGTGAGTGGGGGCTGAGTAGCAGGACCACCACCTGTGGTGGTACGGTCCTTGGCTATGGCAGCAGCCCTTTGCCGGGCATGGCATATCAGGTCAGTCACCTGATGCCCGACCTGATTGTATGTGCATCCATGGTGGCCCAAGTTGTTTACTCTGTGGACATGCTCATCCCACAGGGTGGTCCAATCCCGCAGATTCTGTTGGCTATGGCCAAACATCACCGCATGGTGCTGGATTATCATTTCAGTAATGGCCTCAGTTTCAGCTGCAGTGTATGGTGGCTGCCTTGCATTCTGCATTTCACCTGGAAGACTTAAACAGGGAAACACATCACAGGACCTCATACATTGGTCAACATTATTTACATAACCTGCAAATCAACATTGACTAGCATTAGCCCCCACTTATGACCACATCATACCACTGTCATCTATCAGCACAGTATGAGCTTGCATTGCATTGCTGGTCCTGATGTGTCATGTTCCCCCCAATGAGGGCCATTAAATTGCATAATCTACCATTCATCATTCATCTTTGTATAGAGGGATGACAGTGGCCATCTTCCTTGCAGATGGGATGTCAATGGTGCTCAGACTTTGCTTGCATACAGTGTGTAATGGAGCTTGGAGCATATGCCTGAGTTCATGTAGGATGCAGACAGGGATGTTATCAGATCCCATGGAGACTTACTTTTGTTGCCTTTGATTAGACATTATGGACCTGCTCCTGGATGATGAGGGGAAGGGTGCGGGTGCTGTGCATATCCACCTATACTGATGGTGGGACAGGAGGATATTGCTTTCCCTTAACCTGTCTGCAATGGGTTGGCTAATGCTATGCTGTGTATGTGTTGTGATTGACCACCAGTACTTGGTGGGTTGGGTTGTTGCCTCTGAGATTGAAGACATATGTGAAGATGGCCTTGTGATTGGCCTTAGTGGATGTATCCAATTTGTACTCATAGTTAGCCTTGCAATAATTCACCCTGTGACCTTATGCACTTGTTTAGACACAGGTTGACTTGCTTCCAAGTTGGTACCTGCTCCTACCTGGCCTTGTATAGCCAATATAGTGACAGATTATGTGATTTGCTTATTGCTGATGTCCAGCGATTACTCTACCTTGGTGGAGGCAGGTTTTATGAGTCAGATATTGCTGAGTCCATACAGCTATGTAGGTGCTCATATAACTGTTTGTAGTAGGCATGGACACAGGATCCTAACACAGTTGGACACCTCTCCATTTTCAACCCGATAATCATGTTTTTCTAGTACCCATGTCTGTGTCAAGGCAATGCAACAACCAGTAGCTGTAGACATTTATGTCTGTTTAATGCACAGAAACAAAGATTACACACATGTACAGCTTATTTACCTGACATTTTCCATCTCATGTCTGTTGTTTTGAGGCTTCCAGCTACACCGACTCATACATACATATACACAGGTAATACCTGATATACATTTCTGTTCTATTTTGGTTCTATGTGTGCATGGCACACTGTATTTACACTGTTGCACTATAACAGCCCAATTTCACAAAAGCTCTCTTTGGAAATCTACTCAAACAGCAGAGACCACCAAGGCAGAAATGCCCTTCACCACCACAACACAGCACAAACCACAAGACACACAAATCACCTACACAGTGTGCCCTTCAACCTAAGCCCCATAAGGCAAAACAGCTAGTCCAGTACAATAATCATAGATGACTCAATAGTGAGGCACACAGATGTTCCACTCAATAGGTTAAATAAGGAGAAAGTAACAGTCAGCTGTCTATCAGGTGCCAGAATCTGACACATAACAAAAGCACTCAGGTCACTCCACAACAAGTACAAGTATGACTCTGTCATTGTCCATGTGGGTGTGATGACCTGAGATGCACCTCTCTGGACTAGCAGAAAAGACTCATGGCGGAGCTCTCGGATTATGTGGCCCAGGCAGGTATGACCCTAGCCCTGAACAGCATCCTACCATCGCCCAGAATGATACCGCAGTACAAACAGAAAATGATTGACTTCAACAATTGGCTAAGTTTCTGGTGTCATTCTAAGGGGATCCAGTATCTGTCTTCTTCTCAATGCTTTACCAAAGATGGTCTGCATCTGTCACCCCTGGGTTTCTGGGTACTGGCTAAGGCTTTTGCCACCCCTATTGTGCCTTTTTTAGGTGGTGTTCCAAAGACCAAATTACCACCATAACAGCTATAAACAAATGCAATCTAAGGGTCATGCTGCTCAATGCTAGAAGTCTAAATCTCAAGTTGCACTTGCTCAAAGCACTCCTCAAAATGGAGAACATCAACATTTGTGCTATAGCAGAGACCTGGTTTAAAGCAGCAGAAAGCACCCCTATGCTACCAGACTATAACTCATTCCACACCTTTCGGCCCCAGAACATGGGCCGAAGTTGCAAAGGTGGTGCTGTCTCCATATTCATAAAGGATATGCACACTTCCAGACTAGTAGCCCTGCATAACGGATCTGAGATACTCCAGGTACAACTAACATTGGGTCAGATGGTGATTCAGGTCATAGTCTGCTATAGGTCCCCAACCATGTCGCAAGACTCTCACTCCACATTCCTAAGCACCCTGGAAACTATTAAGATCCAATCCAACATTCTCATACTAGGTGACCTCAACTACCCCTCCATCAACTGAGAAAACTATTCATGCACCAATGCACTGGAGCAATGCTTTCTGGAATTCATCAGTTCCAATGCCCTGGACCAGCTCATTCTTAGCTCCACTAGAAGAAGCAACATCCTTGACCTGGTTATTACTAACATGGGCAACCATTGCTCTACACCAATAGTCAATTCCTCCCTGGTTAGATCCAACCACAAACTAATCACCATGGAAATCCACATCTCACCCACACCCCCCACAAAGGTATCCACTATGAAAAACTTCTCCAAAGCTGACTTTAGACTCCTAAAAACAGAGGTGGTTAACTTCACGGCACCCATGCCAATGGAAAATAGATGCATAACTGGGGAATCATACACCAATGTACGAACATGTACATAAAAGCATGGAACTAGCCATACCCAACAAAACCAAGATGCTCTCCTCCAAAAAAGAAGCTAATCTGATGGTCCCCTGCCATTAATAAACTCTACAACAGAAGGAAGAAACTGTTGCAGAAAAAGGTGAAATCCCAAGACTGGAAACATTCCCTTATTAGCCTCAGCAAAAAGTTGAGATCCCGCCTCAAAACCTCCAAAGCCAGTTATGAAGGCAGAATTGTGGCAGAAAATAAAAGCAACTGCAAAGCCTTCTATAATTATATCAAGAATCTCCATGGCAATACCCAGATTTGCTCTGAGTTACTGCACAATGGTACCTCCTATACTGAGCCAAGGGATATTGCCAACATACTGGCTGACAGATTCAGAGCCAACTTTACCCCTCTCCCCCTCCCAAAGGAGCAATCTCAATACCGGAAAAATGCCAGGCACCAAGCATTATTGCAGCACAGGTTAAAGCTGCATTAACCAAGGCCAAGAATACTGCTTTCATGGAACCGGATAATATCCCTGGCTGTGTTCTACATGAATTACAAAGTGAACTGGCACCACATCTGTGTGTCCTGTTCACTTACAGCCTCATCTCAGGCTTTGTTCCTTCTGAATGGCACACTGCTACAGTTATCCCTCTCCATAAAGGAGGAGTGACTACAGACCCTGGAAATTATCGCCCCATCAGCCATAACGAGTCTGATATTTAAGGCCATGGAGTGTATAATCATGGACCTAATTAATAAGGATATAAGGAATCTCCAAACTCTAGATCCCACACAATTTGGTTTTGTGAAAGACAGATCATGCCTGCTCAACCTGGTTGACTTCTTTGAGTTAGTCACCAGAGCTGTGGATGAGGGTAAGGCAGTTCATACAGCCTACCTCAATCTGGCCAAGGCCTTTGATACCATTCCTCACTCAGGAATTATTGATAAACTCACCAAACTAGGCATCAACCCCTGTATCATTAGGTGGGGTACAAACTGGCTCGCAGATAGAACCCAGAGTGTGAAAGTAGCAGACTCCAAGTCAGACTGCAGACCAGTTATGAGTGGAGTCCCACAGGGATCGGTCCTGGGTCCTCTGCTGTTTGGCATCTACTTCTCAGAAGTCCACCCCAGCACAGAGGGACTCCGGCTGATCAAGTTCACAGATGACTGTAAGCTGGGAACCATTATTATCTCCCCAAGTGATGCAGACATCTTACAGAAAGGACTCACTGAGACCAATGGCTGGTGTCGAAACCATGGCCATAAGCTTAATGCCAAAAATGCATCATCATTATCCCTTTTGGGAAAAACTCAGTTCCCTACTAATTATCACATCGATGGGAGCCTACTGAACACTGAAGGAGTTATAAGAGATCTGGGGACACAGGTTGATAGCAACCTCTCCTTCGACCACCACATTGCCACTGTGGTCAGAAAGTCCTTCTAGGTGGCACATCTCATTACCAAGGGTTTTACATCCAGGAAGAAAGAGGTCATCATTTCTCTCTACTGTTCAATCATTAGACCAGTCATAGGGTATAATGCCCCATTTGACATGTACCTTACTAGACACCTGCAACAGCTGGAGAGGCCACAAAAGTACCTCACAAAGAGGATCCTAGGCCTTAAACACATTTCCTACATGGACAGACTCAAAAACTTCAGCTAGTCTCTGTCTCATATCATCTACTAAGAGGTGATCTCTACTTGCCTTACAAAGCCATGTCTGTCCCAGCTCTGTTAGAAATGCTACATCTAACGAAATCCCAATCCCTCTACACCACATGCTCCAGAGATCTCAACCTCATTACCACAATCAACAGAACATGCTGGAGGGACAGATTCATAACCCAGAGACTTCCCATGCTCTGGAATAGACTTCCCATACATGTCAAGCAGAGCACCTCACTGGCCCTCTTCAAGAGAAATCTTGATGAGTGGATGGGAAATAGAATGTTCACCCCGGGGATCACTCCAGTGGCTCTACTTGATAGAGGCACTGGGAATTGATGGCAGGTGGCACAATGCCAGGGCATTTCTAAGGGCTAGGTTTGTAAAGGCTCCATGACCATTAGCCTAGTACACACATATGAACCTATGAACCTATGCTGCTCAGTCACACCTCTCAGCCGGTTAGAGCAGGACATCTGGAGGATGACACACATAAAACGGGGCAATGGTCCAGAATTAGTGACACTTTATCAATATTGCTGTAAGACACTTAAGTCAGTTGATAGCACAGCAGGCTTTGCATTCACAGAAATACCCGGGAGGATGTCTGACACTCATGTGTATGCTATTATGCTCTAATGTCAGTCTTCACAGATTTGAATGATTTGCCAGACATAACACAACTCTATGAGTAAATGACTAAAATATAAGGCACACCTATGGCCAGTGTGCATAACACTGGACAGTTGAATGGTATGAGCTCAGTATATCACATGCAGTTCAATAGACACATCTGCGACAGTAGTGTACTATGCACATATCCTGTATAGGTCTCTTAGATTTGTGAGACAAACATGTATCATAGTTATATTCACAAGTAACATATAGATATTTTTGACATCTCACTAGCTGGCCTAGCAGTGTCACAGTCAGTATTGTTAAACAGACACTCCAGTTGTAGTCATATGTGAGCCGCCCTTTCCTGGGGTGACTCAGGGCTCTGAGCTGTGATGTATGTCACTGCAGACAGACCCAGATGCTACTGCCATAGGTGCTGATCAGCAGTATATCAGTACAGCAAGTCTTGTTGAGACATATTTGTTTAACATCCTACTTGCTATTATTGGATACCCCCTACTGGATTCCACTACATGCTTACTTGTTTGACATACCTTTTTTTCCAAGTATTGTTGGTTTCTATTTCTGCTTCTGTCTCTGTCTCTCTCTCTCTCTCTGTCTACACATGTAGAGGCATAGATGTGTTTTGCATAGGCAGCAGCTTGCCTTTTCTAGTTAATGCTCATGAGAAGGATATGGCCTGTGTACCAGTCGGTGTCCCCCACTTGCTAATTGCATGCAGAACAGCTGTGTTGTTATTCCTATAGCCAATGGGATGGCCACATGCTCCTATAATTCAGTACTTCATGGGGGCATTGCCCCTTTTCCTTGCCTGTGAGGTGAACATCATGGAGGTGTGTGAACAATAGCATCACAATGGGTAGTTGGAAATACCTCTTACAACAAAAACTGTGAAGACAGCCCAACAAGATGGGAGAGAAGGTTCCAGACTGTTATACAGTTGGATTAATGCTAGTTTAACAGAGTTTGTGTAGACATGGATTTTCTGCATGATTTTAACACTGACAGTGTTATGTGGTTGACATAACTCTCAACTGTAGGGCTGTCAAAGGAAAAATATACTTTAAAAATGATCAATACACGGTAGGTTCAGGTTAAGGCACTTTAATCTTGCAGCAAGGAGGCAAAAATGTACTAATACAGAGTTTGTCTGACTAGAATCAGGAAATGCAAGCATTTTTATACATTTTCTAATAAGACATTGCCTACCAAGCTGATGTAGTAAATCACAAGTTTTAACATCATCATTTCGTAGTGATTGTTTTTGTAAATTTCTGCTTGTACATCAATTTTTGTCAGAAACTTCCTAAGAAAAACAATGTGGCCTTGGCTACCACCGGTTAGATATATGCAATGTTACCATTCAAGGTACTATGGCTAATTTGAGCACAAAGCAAGTATAGATTGCAGTTCATTTCTCCAACAGTCCTTTGTCTGTTTTATCTCTTCCTTCTGCAGCTGTGCGTGTTCTCATACTTCGAACAGAGCTAATTGTTCAAAATCATTACATTATAGAATATGGCATTGTTCATTCATTGCTTCCTGACCTAGCAGATAATCACCTGCTTCTCAAGTACATTTCCAAAAAGCATAAACATGAATTTTGCTGTGCTAGCAGTTACTAGGTCAGGGGGCATCTTGCAAGTTTCAGAAAGCACACTGCAGTTTCAAAAGCATCTTTTAGTCTCATATAAAACTAAGCTGTATATAAAATAGTGCATATAAAATAGAATGAAAAACGTGTTAACTCATTTAGTTTCTAATTAGCATTAAGCAGACACATTAATACATATTTTTCTGACATTTCCCCCCTGTTAATACTTTTTAATTCTATTTTCAAAAGAATAAGCAGTTTGCTTCTTCTCCTAACCTCTTCCATTCAGGATTTGCAGTTAAGAGAGTTATTCAGTTTAAACTTATGAAAGTGTTTCACTTTTCAACAACTCTTCAATTTCAGTACTTTGATACAAAGTCTCAGAAACTGACATGTCTATAAAATCTTTGATTAACTTTTTCATGCAGGGAATACCACAACAAATGCATGCTCCTAATAGGAGTAATCCTACACAAATGGCAATCAGGATGTTCATTAGGATGGAACCCCACCCACCCAAACAAATTCTGGAAAAAGTCCATCAGAGGGTTTGGGCCTGGTTTGGTCATGGTCGACACTTGCTGGATCACCTCAAGATGGTCGTTTATTTTGTGCTGGTTGTCAGGAATATACGAACAGCATTCTTCTTTGATTAAAGCACACGTATCACCTCTCGCCGCTAGGGTGAAGTCGAGAGCCATGCGGTTCTGAAGTACCACAGTTCTCATAGCATTCAGTTCATCAGTCACTAATTTGAGAGCAGAAAAAGTTGCATTGCTCATAACTTCGAGAAGTTTAGACAGTTTTCTCAGCTCCCAAATTGATTTCACTATGCCATATGCAGGGGCTATGCCTGCCCATGATATAATGGTGTCACTCAAGTCCATGTGTGTCAGTTTATCTTTGTTCTTTGCGGAGTTATGGTTTCTCCACCCTGCTTCAATTTGTTCCACTGGATTCTCGGGTCTCTTAATTGGACTTCTAGGTTTACTGCTGACCTCTCTGACGTTTTGAATTTTTCCCTGAGGCAAAGCTGCAGTGTGTCATATGGCCGGAACCAGGTAACCCAAAAAACAACTGCTGGACCAATTCTCAGGTAGCCATTTATATGCTTTTTTCCCACAAACAAAATAACAATTCTCTACTTTAGTATTGATATAAGCTTGCCTTGCATGAAACATTTTCTTATCAATAATAGAAAGCTGCTTTAAAAGAACAGGATTATGTTATATCTCATCAACATTTCTATGCATCTTCGTAAAATATGCATCATAGTTTGTATCACAAATAGTTTTAGTCTTACTGGCTTTAATATAACATTTATAAGAAACAGTCACATTGCAATTGCTTCAACCCACCTAAATAGTGTCATTCTTGTAAAAACATACAATCCCTTTTTGTGTAACAGGTAGGTACAATGCTATTTTGTCTTGTGATTTCACAGGTGTAGTATCAAAAATCAAGTTTTCCCAGGTCTCATTGACCCCTAGGGGGACAGCAGTCATTAATAATCTCCTGTATGCTGTTGGTATAGCTGTGCAAATCCAGCAGTTCAAAACATTAAAAGTCTCAGCATACACATATTTAATTGCTTGGTAAGTGTTAAGGTTTGGATGCCAGTCTATGAGTAATGCATCACGTTTGTTCAGTTCAACTCTTGTGGCTGGGAAAAGGAAAGGCCACAGCAAAAAGATCAATGTTATCAGTATAGCTATCAGAATAATCATGCAAATTTTCTGAGGTTGTTCTGCATCTCTATTTACTCTATACCTGGTCATTTTGTTCTCGTTGTACAACAGTAACAAGGTTTTTGTCCAGTTCAAAGTTCTTAACCAGTTTACAGTGTGTCAGATGAATCCAGGATGCTCGCTCTGCGATCTTGACTGCAGTGGGTGTCGACAGTAGTACCTGGTACGGTCCTTCCCACTTCGGAGAACTCCAGTTCTTTTTCTTCACAACCTTCACCCAGACCCATGTGCCTAGGGCTATTGCTGCTTCCAATGGTCTGGTTTGTTCTTTATCTGAAACAGAATTTAACTGCAAAAGTTTGTTATTCAAAAATCGCCTCATATACTCTGCAAGTGAACTGTCAGCCTCCTGCTCTGCAGGCATGAGAGGTTTCCACTGAGGTGTATAATATGCCCTCCCAAACAGAATTTCAAAAGGAGTTAACCCTTTTACATTTGGAACAGTTCTCATGCTCAACAGTGCCAGAGGTAGACAGTGCACCCAGTTTTTTTACGTCTCACTAATCAATTTCCTAAGTTTGTTTTTCAAAACCCCATTATGCCTCTCTACTAATCCTGCAGATTGAGGGTGGTATGCGCAATGGTTTTTCAGAGAAATCCCGAAATATCGACTTAATTGTTGTATAGTTTGATTTACAAAGTGTGTGCCATTGTCACTATAAATCTTTTCCGGTATGCCAAATCTAAGAATAATTTCTTTAATGAGGACTTTTGCAACAGCAGCTGCATCTGGATTTTTAGTTGGAAAAGCTTCCACCCATTTGGAAAACATATCTATAATGACAAGGCAGTACTTCTTATTTTCGCATTTGTTCAGCTCTATAAAATCCATACAGATAGTATGGAATGGATACGGTGGTGTAGGGAAACTCCCTTGCTTAGGTTTCAATGCCCCTTGTGCATGATGCTTGTTACAAACATGGCATGCTGCACAAAAATTTCTTGTGTAGTTTGTAAATCCATACGTCGTAAACACTCGATTCACTAACTGTACCATCCCCCCTGTTGAGACATGGCTCTGCCCATGGCTAAACAAAGCTGCATATCTAAACAAGTTAGATGGCAAAATCGGTTTCCTCTCTGGAGATGTACAGTCCTTTCTCAGGAATTGCTCCTCGTTTTATCCACTTTTGTTTTTCTACATTTGTAGTAAGTGTCTGCATTGTTTTTAACATTTCTAAGTCTAAAATCTCAGATGGTTGTAATTCCTCACTCAAAAGAAATACTTCTGAAGCTGAAGCTGCTTGTTTTGCAGCTGTATCAGCCCTTGCATTACCTTTTGAAATTCTATCCTGTTGCTTGGTATGAGCTACGCATTTGCAAATAGCTACTTTCTGAGGTAACTGAATAGAGTCTAACAAATCTAAAATAAATTGCACATGGTTAATTGGTTTACCAGTAGATGTTATCATTCCTCTATTTTTCCACTGCTGCGCAAAAACATGTACAGTAGAAAAAGCATACTAGCTATCAGTAAAAATATTCACTCATTTACCTTTTGCCAAGGTACATGCCCTTGTTAAAGCAATCAATTCTGCTGCTTGTGCAGATAAGTTGTGTGGTAAAGACTTTGCTTCTAAAATCTCAGTATCAGAAACTACTGCATACCCCACTAGATTCTGTCCTGTAGGACCCCTCCTGCATGAGCCGTCCACATAGTATGTCACCTCGGCATCATCCAAGGGAACATCTGTAAGATCTTTTCTAGGTAGTGTCTTTTGTTCAATCTCCTGCAGACAGCAATGTGGTTTGCCATCTGCAGGGGTTGGGAGCAAGGTTGATGGATTCAAAGTTGTGCATCGTTCAATTGTCATATGAGGTTGGCTCAACAGTATAGTCATACAGGAAAGATGTCTAGCAGGAGAAAGATATGCTACTTTTTCTTGCAGTAAAATAATCGCGACTGCATGAGGCACTCTCAATGTGAGAGGGTGGAACAATACTACTGAGGCTGAAGCCTGCACTGCCATTGCAGCTGTGACTACTGCTTGTACACAGTGGGGCAGGGATTGCGCCACTGGGTCTAGCTGTGATGAATAGTAAGCTATGGGGCGTTGTTTGTCCCCATGCTGTTGTGTTAACACTGATGTCATATAACCTTGCTTACAATCTACAGTTTGGAAAAATCGTTTATGATAGTTTGGTAATCCTAAGACTAATGAAGAAGCTATCAGTTGTTTCAATTTGCAGAAAGCTGATTCTGCTTCAGGTGTCCACTGTAATAAATCTTGTGCTGCTATAGGCTTTTTGAATATCAAGTTGGTCAGTGGAGCAGATTCCAAAGCATAGTTTGGAATCTAACTCCGACAAAAGTTAGTAGTACCCAGGAAGGACATCATTTCCTTCTTGGTAGTTGGTTTAGGTGCTTGTAATATTGCTGTTTTTCTGTCTTCATCTAATATTCTGCCTTTTTTGGATATTACATATCCCAGGTATTTGACCTGTTTTTTTCCAAAGTTGCAGCTTGTTCTTGTTTACCTTGTGTCCCTGAGTAGCTAAAAATTGTAGTAATGCTATGGTATCCTCTCTGCATTCTTGTTGGGTGGGGGCTGCCAGCAGAATGCCGTCTACATAAAGTAAAATCTGACTGCCTTTTGGTGGGATAAATCCCGCCAGGTTACTTGCCATTTCCTGTGCGAATATTGTTGGACTTTCACAATATCCCTGTGGTAGTCGTGTATATGTATACCTTTTCCCCTGAAATGTAAATGCAAACCAATGTTGGCTGTCAGGGTGTATCGGTATTGAGAAAAAATGCATTGCTAATATCTACCACGGAAAAATACTTTTGTTGAGGTTTCAAATCATTTAATAAAGAGTGTGGATCTGGCACCGTAGGTGCCCTGGGTATAACTGCGTCATTTACAGCTTGTAAATCTTGGACCATACGCCATTCTCCGTTTGCTTTCCTAACAGGAAATAAGGGTGTTTTACATGGTGAATCGGGAGATTCTACCAAGACTCCTTCCTTAAGTAAGGCTGCTATTATAGGTTTGATTCCTATTTCTGCATCCTTTCTCAAGGGATACTGTCTCTTTTGAGGTCTAAATGCTGATTTTGGCATGATAGTAACTGGTCCTGCTGTACGAATAAGTCCTACATCTGATTTCCCTGTTGACCAGAGAGTCTCTGGTATGTCTTGTAAGGCTTTTTCCTCTTCCTCTAGTAAGAGAGCTACTCAGCTGTCCTCACTTGCCTGTGAATGTACAGCTGGGTGTGTCTGCATTATCCAAATTAGTTTCTGCTTTTGTACTCCCTGTTCGGAAAGTTCTAACTCGGTCTGCTTTTCCCACCTTGTGACTTTTTCTCCTAGGTCTGCCCACTTCACATTTCTATCTTTAGTTAAACTCACATGTGTTAATCGATTAGATTTGTAAAGTGCTAGGAATTCCTGGGGCGATGAACAGCTCACTACACTGTTTCCTTCTGTGTCCCAGTACAAATTTCATAATATTAATCTGTTAGCATGGTTTTTAAACAGTTCTTGCTCATATTCTTTATCAGGTCCTGGTTTGCTACAGTAATATAGAGTGCAATGCAACAAATGCTGTTTATCAGTGTCAAGGGAGGGGGATTTACTGATGGCTATGTTCATCAGTTCTTTGGTTACTGCCCCTGGACCAATCGTAACTAAGTCCTGGCTGTACCAATAAAATGTTTCATCCTCCGGTCGCACTACAAAAGTATCCATTTGTCGCTGTGCTTCCACACCCTGATAGTTGGAACTACGGCTATGCCAAATATCTGCATTAGGTCTCTGCCCAAGAGATTCACTGGGCATTTTGCAGAAACAACAATTTTGCTTTTCTGGGTCATCCCTGAAACTGGGTCAGTTATCGCTATGTTGTGGGAGAGTGGCTCCCGATACAGCTGTCCATTAGCTGCTTTCACCAATATGTAGTCAAGTGATTCTGAATTTTCTGGTAGTTTGGAAGGATGTATCAGGGTCCATGAAGCCCCTGAGTCACACAGGAATTTAACTTCCCTCCCCTCTACCAGAAGTGTAACTTCCGGTTTTGTGTCTGCTAAGTAGAGCTCTAGGCTCAATAATGCTAAGTCCAAAATTTCATTTTCTTCATTATCTGTGATTTCATGCACATCCTCTGTTTCTTCTATCACATCCTCTACTTCTTCTATCACATTTGCACTTGTCTTTTCTTGTTTATTTCTTTCCAGTGATTCTTGACTACCATATAGTCAGTCCTCACCCTCCTTGTCTTCTGTGGTTACCTTTTTATTTTGCCTACAATCCCTTGCTAAATGTCCCTTTTTCCCGCATTTAAAACATTCACCCCTTTTCTTTCTCTCTTCAAAGTCCTCTGATCATTTATCAGATTGTTTGTTTCCCTGGGCATTTTTCTTACCCTTCTTCCCAGTTTGTACTACAAAGACTTCTGATCCATCTTCTACTGCAAATACTTGAGTTTTCTTTTTCTTTTTGTTATTAAAATACCTTTTGGCATGTCTTGCATATTCAAGTAATGACTGTAATCTACTTGTATGATGATCTACCATGTGCTTTGTAATAAAGCTGCTAATGGGTGCAATACTGCATTTCAAAAATGCATTCTTCAGCTGCTGCTCATATGGGGAATCATGTGTTTGGTCTTCAGGTACCTGCATTCCACAATGGTTATTAAAACATTCTAATAATCTGGCATAATATCTATCAACAGTTTCACCTTCTTGTTTTATGCATTGATTAATGCAAGTCCAATCAGCCCTAGGCTTCCATTTCTCAGAGATTCGGTCTGTCAGACCTTTCACTCTGTTGTCCAGTTCTGCGTTACTATGTGGGAGTGGTCTAAGCTCTGCGTCACGGGGATTCCAGTTGCCACTGATCATGTGCCAATCTGGACCTACGATTTGTCTGACTACTTTCTCTACTTCCTCTCCATTCAAATGGTAACTTAACCTCATGCCCTGTAAGTCTTCTAAGAATTTTCTAAAGTTAACTTTTGGATGGGGAATTCCCTCTGTGGCTTTCCAGATGTCTTATGGTGTCCATGGTCTATATACTAGAAGAGTTGGGTCCTGTCCTGCCTGTGGATTTGGTACTTCTATGAGTGGACATATCTCTTCTTCACTCATAGCTTGTGAATTTTTATTTATTTCATACAATTCAATATCCCCTCTTAAGTTGTGTGCTCGAGACCTGGTCTCGATAGGATCGCTGACAAACTGCTTTGGTTTTGCAGGAACAGCTGGGTATAGCGGAAGTGGATCAGCTTGTCCACCCGCTTCATATTCTGGTAAGGGAAGCGGAGGGGGTGGAGGGGCTGTTGCTATTACCAAGTTATTGTCTTCTTTATCTAAAAACATTGCTTTTGAATTTTTAATCTTTTGTTCCCTGCGGTTTGCTTCCTCAAACCACCTGTGTGCTTGAGGGACTCCTAATTGTCATTGCTTTTTTAGCTGACATTTCACGTCTGTTTTAAGTTGTCTAACAAGTTTAATAAGTGAAGGTTTATCTAAATTGCCATCAAATTTGTATTTATTAACCCATTTTGTATAATACCTAACATTATCGGCATGCTGTAATTGCATATATTTTGCGTCTTTGGTTAAGGGCGGGTCTTGGGAACTTTTTGTGCACTGATTTCCCATGTTGCCTTAGCTAAGTTAGAAATTGTTACGTAACCCTTTTTATCACGTGGTACCACGACTTACACTTTTTCACAGTTTATCTAGAATAACTGCCTACCTATTCTGTTTCCCTGATCTCTGACAAGACAGCAATCTTTTTTGTTCCTGATCTGCACATGCAAATCTCCCTGACAAAAACAATAATACTGTAACCAGTCTCTGATCTAAAACAGAAAAAGGTAAATTCCTCCTTACCTGAGCCTCCGTGTCTTGATCCCACTGGAACATTGACTCGTCCTCCAATCACAGATCAGAAACAATGGCTGGCCTCTTTTGAACGACAATTCAGCCGGAGGTCTTTCAAAGCAGAAGAACCAATGTGGCCTCTTCTCCGTACGGGTTCATGCTGCCGGGCCCAATTCTGACCTGAGCTAGAGTGAGAGATATGTTTCCGGTCCGAAGGACCAATCTGTCAAAGGAAAAATATACTTTAAAAATGATCAATACACGGTAGGTTCAGGTTAAGGCAATTTACTCTTGCAGCAAGGAGACAAAAACGTGCTAATACAAAGTTTGTCTGACTAGAATCAGGAAATGCAAGCATTTTTATACATTTTCTAATAAGACATTGCCTACCAAGCTGACGTAGTAAATCACAAGTTTTAACATCATCATTTCGTAGTGATTGTTTTTGTAAATTTCTGCTTGTACATCAATTTTTGTGAGAAACTTCCTAAGAAAAACAACGTGGCCTTGGCTACCACCGGTTAGATATATGCAGTGTTACCATTCAAGGTACTATGGCTAATTTGAGCACAAAGCAAGTATAGATTGCAGTTCATTTCTCCAACAGTCCTTTGTCTGTTTTATCTCTTCCTTCTGCAGCTGTGCATGTTCTCATACTTCGAACAGAGCTAATTGTTCAAAATAATTGCATTATAGAATATGGCATTGTTCATTCATTGCTTCCTGACCTAGCAGATAATCACCTGCTTCTCAAGTACATTTCCAAAAGGCATAAACATGAATTTTGCTGTGCTAGCAGTTACTAGGTCAGGGGGCATCTTGCAAGTTTCAGAAAGCACACTGCAGTTTCAAAAGCATCTTTTAGTCTCATATAAAACTAAGCTGTATATAAAATAGTGCATATAAAATAGAATGAAAAATGTGTTAACTCATTTAGTTTCTAATTAGCATTAAGCACGCACATTAATACATATTTTTCTGACAAGGGCTATCCACAGAATGGCCAGAGGTTTGACTCTTATGTTTGGTCTGTTCCTCAGACAGTTTTTGTCCTTGGGCAAATCAGTAACATACTCTAGGGATTGCTGTCAGTAAATGCTAACATCCATTTGTGTTTCTGATTTCATATTCCTCAGAAAATATATGTTACAACAAACCCTGTAAATCCAGCATCTTTTTCATTTTACAACAGCAATATTTCAAATATGCCCCTGTTTTTTGAGCCTCTGTCCCCGAAGTATGTCAGGCTTTGTCCAGATGTCATGCAGCAAGAGGTTGATAGTTATGGTATACCATTATTTAGTGCCTTCATTCCTGATATCATCCTAGTAATGTAGTAGAAAGCCAGACATGTTATGAGGAAGAGGCCATATATATGAGAACAAAGCTTGGACATTCTTTGGGAATCTGTAGAGTTGAGAGGTCTGTGTATGTCTGGCAAATGTTAACAGACTGTCAGGATTGTGTAGCAGTGTAGTGTGTAAATGTTAGTAGGGTTGTGTAGGGAGGGAGTAGATGTAAGTGTCATGGCTCCTTTTCTATCTGACTGTGCAAGCTGCTCCAGTTTCTGGTGGCCTATCAGCTGTATATGTTTGTAGGGGCAGACTGAGACATGTCGCATGTCACCTCAGGATTACTACTACACTGTGACTTGGGGCACTATATGTAGGGGTAGAGTGTGAGTGGCAAATATAATATTTTTGCTCACAGAGCCATTATACTCTAGTGTTTATTTGGCTTACCAGTATGTCACTGTGACTGTGGTGAAATTGGTTGTGGGTATGCACTTTCACACTGGTGTCTGTTTTTCACTACTGTTACATCCTTGTAGTGCCTGATACATTTGCAAATGCATGTGTAATTCATCATAGCTGATTTGGGGTAGTGTTGTGTCAGTCTGACTGCAGTTTGGATGGTGCTTGGTGACATGCTATGTCCAGATATGCATAGGATGTCCAGTTGTTGACTGGTTCATATCCTTGGTTTGGTCCCCATAAGTCTTGTGTATTTCTGATAAATCAGTGGGATGATATGAGGATTTAAGTCACTAACAAATGAAAAGTAGCTGAGTCTTGCACGTGTGCTATTTCAGTCGATATATGTTAGAACAGACGATGTTACTGCAGCAACTGTCTCAGCTTATCTACTCAAATATTTCAGATATGTCCCTAATTTCATGGCTTTCTCCACACACATTATCAGGCTTGGTCCAGATTTGTTGCACTAAGGGGTTGTGAGCATACCTGTCAACTGGCTGCATTGTTTCAGAATGTCCAGGTTTATTGCTCATAATTTTGGTCTGTTCCACAAATTATTTGTATTTCTCTAGTAAATCACTGTGATGATCTGAAGATTTCTGTCAGTAAATGATGACATGCATTTCAGTGTCAGACCTCATATCCATCAGAAAATGTATGCTGAAACAAACCCTGTTACTCTAGCAACTTTCTACATTTATAATAGTAACATTTAAAATATGTCCCTAGTTATGGCCCATTGTCCCCCTATTTTGACATTCTTTACCCTGATTTCTTGCACTAAGAGGTTGAGAGGTATGGTTCTGAGGTACGACTGCACTACATGTTGTGTATATATATATATATATATATATATATATATATATATATATTTTTTTTTTTATATATTTTTCATATATACGTATTGTCATACATATATACATATCTGTATATGTATATATACAAAACCTGATTGATTCCACAGAGCTTTTTCCCTACTGTTGAATGACTCTCCTGCATGATATGTTTGAAAAAGCATCAGGCATTCCTACAAATGGTGTAGTGGTACATTGTTCTGACTATAGTATACAGTGTCCTGGGTTTGAGACTCGGGAGACTAATTATTTCGTTGCTAGGCAGAACAGTGGCTGATGGAGACAGAGTGATTAAAGCAGTTTTAAGTGGCTTTAAACAGGCTTGCATGATGCTAAGCAATGCCAAGATATGGTTAGCTGTAGAGATGCTTAATCCGTTTCGGCTTCACTTAGCATTGCGCAAACTCACTTACTCCCACTTACTCCTGCTTACACCTGCCCTAATTTCTTTAAAAGAAAAGAAAAAGGGGTGAAAGAAAAGAAAAAGGGGTGATAGGAAAGTGGTGAAAAAGGGGCATTCAGAGGGAAAAACAATATGAAAGGTAACTAGTGATGTGCAGGACTGGTGTAGGGAAGGTCCATAGCTGTCCATTTCTTGTACAGCAACAGGTGTACATTTGTTCAAAATTTGGAGGTGTGTTTGGACACCCAAACCACAGAGAGAGGGCTAAGGACAACAGAAATGTGCTGTCAAGCCAGTTGGACTAGATTACATGTGTACAGTGGACACGTGTGCAAAAGGGACAGCTATGTATGGAGCAATATTTTTTTTGGGACAGATGCCCTTTATTTTTTTTTAAGATGAGAATGGGATGTTGGCGAAGGATTGTATGTATGTCTGGGGAGGTAGGTTGGGTAGCAAGACAGGCAAGACAGACAAGACAGCAGACAGGGGCAGTGTATCACACATGTGGGGGGTAAACAGCTGCACCTTCACAGCCCTAATGGTGGCTATGCTGGGGGCTGGACAGGAGGGGCAGCCTGCTCCTCAAGGTGTGCCAGGCAGCTCTCCATTTGGCACAGCTGGCCACTCAACTCAGAGTGGATGACACTGTGCACCATACCCCAGAACTGACAACGGATGTTGGGCTCATCTCCATGTCTGTGCCCAGGTGGTGCAGCACCTGCAGAAGATGAAGTTCCAGGCTGGGTCCCAGACATGCTGGGGCCCAGTGCCATGGCCAGATGGGGCGGGACAAGTGGATTTACTGGGATCGGCCTTCCCAACCATGCTATGGTTTTGAGGTTTTCCAAGATATATTGGTTAGTCATGAGCAAAGCATTGCAATATTAGTTTTAACAGCATGCATGGTTGTTCCAATTAACCCAAAACAATACATGGGGGAGAGAAGAAATGTACATTAATGTTAGAAAAATATGTATTTAAATATATGTGAAATGCTAGTTTAAAAGCAAGGTAGTTTATAATGCATTTTATTCTATTAATCATATAACAGAAGGGATAAATTCATGTGTAAATGCAAGTAGCTTCTGAAACTGCAGTGTGCTTTGACCCCTGACCCTGGCAGCTGCCAGCTCAGCAAGCTTAATGTTTATGCTTTTCATAAGTGATTATCTGCTGGGTCAGGAAATTAAATGTGTAAATCTTCCGCTCCTTCCTAATGAGATAACTTGTCCTTGTAAATAATTAAATTTTCCTTTCCTGATGTAGTAACTTGCGCTTGTAAGATAAAAACACAGCTGGTGGGAAAGTGAAACAGTGAACAAAGAGGTGAATTTAAAGACTGAATCTGCTATTGTATTCGAACTGATATGAGACGTTTAAGAAGTAACTTTACAGAAAGACAGTATGACTGACCAGCTGGATAGCAAGGCTGTATTGTATCTAAAGGAAAAGTTTTTTTTTAAATGTACTGCATCAGCATTATTAGATGAATAGAATACTGTTAGTAAAAGTGATGTAGATGCCTTGTGACTAACCACGTCAGTAAGGTGGGCATAACTTGAATGCAAACACTATAAAATATTCTGTACTTCCTGCATCATGTAAGACAAAATTCTGTACTTGTATGGTTTTTTGCCTCCTGGTGTACACTAGTAAACTTTTAAATCTGAACCTCCTGTGTATTGAATTATTAATTTTATTTAACAGTTTGGTCCTTTCGAGACGGAATTCCCTTGGTAAGCTGCAGATCAGAGTGTATCGGTGGTCAAATACTGCGCAGGAGAAGTTACCGAAATGGTTCTTCTTGAGTGAAAAGACCTCCGACTGAATTGTTGTGTGTAAAGAGGCTGGCCACTTTCTGATCTGTGGCCGAAGAGCGGAATTTGAATGTTTTCAAAACCAGGAGGCTCAGGTAGGAAGAATTTGCCTTTTTTCTGTTTTAGATCAGGGACTAGGTTACAGTATATTGTTGTCAAGATTTGTTTTTGCAGATCACGGACAAAAGGAAGTACTGTATATTTTGTCATAGATCAGGGTAACAGAATAAGGTAGACAGTTATTCTAGATAAACTGTAAAAAGGAACTAAGAAATCGACATCACGTGATAAAAAAGGGTTACGTAACATTTTCTTTGACATGAGTAATCAGTGCACTAAAACCTCGCGAGATCCGCCCCTGACCGAAGACGCAAAATACATGCAATTACAGTGTGCTGATAATGTTAGGTATTATACGAAATGGGTTAACAAATATGAATTTGATGGTAAACTAGATAAACTTACACTAGTTAAACTCCTTAAACAGCTTAAATCTGATGCAGGAGGTCAGGCAAAAAAGCAACGCCAACTAGGCATACCTCAAGCACACAGGTGGATTGAGGAAGCAAATCGTAGAGAACAGAAGCTTAAAAATTCAAAAACATTATTTTTAGACAAAGAGGATAATAACTTGGTAATAGCTACAGCTCCTCCTCCTCCTCCCTTGCCCCCTCCCTTACCCTTTTCAGGATATGAAGCGAGTGGACAGGCTGGTCCGCCTCCGCGTTATCCTAAAGTTTCAGTAAGACCACAACCATTTGTTAGAGATCCTATTGAGACTAGGTCTCGAACACGTAAAACATATAGGGACACAGAATCATACCAAATAGAGAAATCTACAGGATGAGAGTGAGGAAGAAATATGCCCACTTATAGAAGTTCCAAATCCTCAGGCAGGACAGGAAGGGCAAGACCCAACACTCTTAGTATATAGACCATGGACACCGGAAGATATCCGGAAGGCTACTGAGGGAATCCCCCATCCGAAAGTTAATTTTACGAAATTTTTAGAAGATTTACAAGGCATGAGGTTAAGTTACCACTTGAATGGGGAAGAAGTAGAAAAGTAGTAAGACAAATTATAGGTCCAGATTGGCACATGATTTGTGGCACCTGGAATCCTCGTAATGCAGAACTTAGGCCACTCCCACATAGTGACGCAGAGTTAGACAACAGAGTGAAAGGTCTGACAGACCAAATCTCTGAGAAATGGAAACCTAGAGCAGACTGGATTTGCATTAATCAATGCATACAACAGGAAAATGAGACAATAGATGGATATTATGCTAGATTATTAGAATGTTTTAATAATCATAGCGGTATGTCGGTTCCTGAGAACCAAACGAATGATTCCCCGTATGAACAACAATTAAAAAATGCATTTTTGAAAGGTTGCATTGCACCTATTAGTAGCTTCATTACGAAGCATATGATAGATCATCGAACAGGGAGGCTACAAGCCTTACTCGAATACGCTAGACATGCTGAGAGACATTTTAATAGCAAAAAGAAAAAAAGGCACAAGTCTTCACTGCTGAAGACGGAGCTGAAGTATTTGTATTACAGTCAGGTAAAAAGGGCAAGAAGAATGCCCAGGGAAACAAACAGTCTGACAAATGATCAGAAGATTTTGAAGAAAGGAAAAAGAGAGGTGAATGCTTCAAGTGCGGAAAGAAAGGGCATCTAGCTAGGAACTGTAAATAAAATAAGAAAGCAACGACGGAAGATAAAGGGGATGAGGACTGACTATATGATAGTGAGGATACATCATATGAAAGTCAGGAATCACCAGTAACAGCTAGAATAGAAAAGACAAATGCCAATGTAGTAGAAGGGACAGAGGAAGTACAAATTGACTTAGACAAAAATGGAAATGAAATTTTAGATTTAGCATTGTTGAGCCTGGAGCTCTACCTAGCAGATACAAAACCGGAAGTTACACTTCTGGTGGAGGGAAGGGAAGTCAAATTCCTGTGTGACTCAGGAGCATCACGGACTTTGATACACCCCTCCAAGTTACCAGAACATTCCGAATCACCTGATTATATATTAGTAAAAGCAGCAAACGGACAGCTATACAGGGAGCCACTCTCCCATGATATAGCAATAACTGACCCTGTTTCAGGTATGACCCAGAGAAGTAAAATAGTTGCGTCTGCAAAGTGTCCAGTAAACCTATTGGGCAGGGACCTTATGCAGATATTTGGCATAGCAGTAGTTCCAACTGTACAAGGTATGGAGGCACAGAGACAAATGGATACCTTTGTAGTGCGATTGGAGGGTGAAACCTTTTATTGGTACAGCCAGGACCTAGTCACAACTGGTCCAGAGGCAGTGACCGAGGAGCTGATGAATGTAGCCATCAGTAAAGACCCCTCCCTTGACACTGATCGACAGCATTTGTTACACTGTACTCTATACTACTGTACCACACCAGGACCTGATAGAGAGTATGAGCAAGAACTGTTTAGAAATCGTGCAACTAGATTGGTTTTGCGTACTTTGTACTGGGATGCTGAGGGGAACAGTGTAGTTAGCTGTTCATTACCTCAAGAATTCCTTGCATTGTATAGATCAAATCGGTTGCCACATGTCAGCTTGACAAAGAATAAAAGTGTCAAATGGGCAGACTTAGGAGAAAAAGTAACAAGATGGGAAAAACAGACTGATTTAGAACTATCAGAACAAGGGATACAAAAACAAAAACTGAATTGGTTGACACAGACACATCCAGCTGTACACTTGCAATCTAGCGAGGACAGCTGATTAGCATTTTTATTAGAAGAAGAAAAGACCTTATGTGAAATTCTGACAACTCTCTGGTCAACAGGCAAGTCAGATGTAGGACTTATTCGAACAGCAGGACCAGTTACAATTACCCCAAAGTCAGCTTTTAGACCACAGAAAAGACAGTACCCTTTGAGAAAGGATGCAGAAATAGGAATTAAGCCTATAATAGCAGCATTACTCAAAGAAGGAGTACTGGTAGAATCTCCTGATTCACCATGTAATACACCCCTATTTCCTGTTAAAACAGCAAACGGGGAATGGCGGATGGTACAAGATTTACAAGCTGTAAACAATGCAGTAATACCTAGAGCACCCAAGGTGCCAGACCCACATACTTTGTTAAATGATTTAGAACCACAACAGAAGTATTTCTCTGTGGTAGATATTAGCAATGCTTTCTTTTCAATACCTATACATCCTGATAGTCAATATTGGTTTGCATTTACATTTCAGGGTAAAAGGTATACGTATACTCGACTACCACAGGGATATTGTGAGAGCCCAACAATTTTTGCACAAGAAATGGCTAGCAACCTGGCAGGATTTACCCCACCGGGAGGTAGTCAAATTCTACTTTATGTAGATGACATCTTGCTAGCAGCCCCCACCCAGCAGCAGTGCAGAGAGGATACTGTAGCATTATTGAAATTTTTAGCAATACAAGGACACAAAGTAAACAAAAGTAAGTTACAACTTTGGAGAAAACAAGTTAGATACTTGGGATATGTAATATCCAATAAAGGTAGAATACTAGATGAGGAAAGAAAAACAGCGATTTTGCAAGCACCCAAACCAACAACCAAGAAAGAAATGATGTCTTTCGTAGGTACAACTAATTTTTGTCGGAGCTGGATACCAAATTATGCTTTGGAATCTGCTCCACTGACTGATTTGATATATAAGACACCAATGGCAGCACAGGACATTTTACAATGGACAACAGAAGCAGAAATGGCTTTCTGCAGGTTGAAGCAGTTGATAGCTTCTTCATTAGTTTTAGGACTTCCAAATTATCACAAACGATTCTTTCAGACCGTAGATTGTAAGCAAGGATATATGACGTCAGTATTGACGCAACAACATGGGGACAAGCAATGCCCCATAGCTTACTATTCATCACAGTTAGACCCAGTGGCGTGATCTTTGCCTCACAGTGTACAAGCAGTAGTTGCAGCCGCAATGGCAGTACAGGCTTCGGCCTCAGTGGTGTTATTCCACCCTCTCACATTGAGAGTGCCTCATGCAGTTGCAATAATTTTACTGCAAGAGAAAATGGCATACCTTTCTCCTGCTAGACATCTTTCATGTATGACTATACTGCTGAGCCAACCTCATATGACAATTGAATGATGTACGACATTGAATCCATCAACATTACTTCCAACTCCTGCGGAGGGCACACCACACAGCTGCCTGCAGGAAATTGAACAGTTAGCTTTACCTAGACAAGATCTTACAAATATGCCCTTGTATAATGCCGAGGTGACATATTACGTGAACGGCTCATGCAGAAGGGGTCCTACAGGGAAGAATCTGGTGGGATATGCAGTAGTTACAGACACTGAAATTTTAGAAGCTCAATCCTTACCACACAACTTATCTGCACAAGCAGCTGAATGGATAGCTTTGACGAGAGCATGTACTTTAGCAAAAAACAAGTGTGTGAACATATATACTGATAGTCAGTATGCTTTTTCTACAGTACATGTATTTGCACAACAATAGAAAAATAGAGGAATGACATCCAGTGTAAAACCTATTAATCATGCGCAATTTATTTTGGAGTTATTAGAATCTATTCAGTTACCTATCAAAGTAGCTATTTGTAAATGTGTAGCTCATACAAAACAGCAGGATAGGATTTCAAAAGGCAATGCACGAGCTGATGCAGCTGCAAAGCAAGCAGCCTCAGACTCAGAAACTTTACTTTTAAATGAGGAATTACAACCCTCTGAAATTTTAGATTTGGACATGTTAAAAACAATGCAGACGCTTACTACAAAAGCAGAAAAACAAAAATGGGTAAAACGAGGTGCAAATCTTGAGAATGGACTGTACATTTCCAAAGAAAGAAAACCAATATTGCCGTCTAATTTATTTAGATATGTAGCTTTGTTGAGCCATGGGCAGTGCCATTTCTCAACAGGGGGGATGGTACAGTTAGTAAATCGAATATTCCAAACATACGGATACACAAACTACACAAAAAAAATGTGTGCAGCTTGTCATACTTGTAACAAGCACCATGCACAAGGAGCATTTAAAACCAAGCAAGGAAGTTTTCCTATACCACCATACCCGTTCCATACTATCTGTATGGATTTCATAGAATTGAATAAATGTGAAGGGAAGAAGTTTTGTTTAGTTATTATAGACATGTTTTCTAAATGGGTAGAAGCTTTTCCAACCAAAAACCCGGATACAGCAACAGTGGCAAAAGCCCTGATAAAAGAAGTAATCCCTAGATTTGGCATTCCGGAGAGGATTTATAGTGACAATGGCACACATTTTGTGAATCAGACGATTCACCAGCTTGGGAGATTTTTTGGTATCTCCTTGAAGAACCATTGTGCTTACCACCCACAGTCAGCAGGACTGGTGGAAAGGTACAATGGTACCCTAAAGAACAAGTTAAGGAAGCTAGTAGAAGAGACCCAAAAGAATGGGATATATTGTCTGCCTTTAGCACTGCTGAGTATGAGAATGGTTCCAAATGTAAAGGGTCTGACTCCCTTTGAAATGTTTTTTGGGAGAGCATACTATGTGCCTCAGTGGAAAGCTCTCATGCCTGCAGAACAAGAGGCTGACAGTTCGTTAGCAGAATAAATGAAGAAATTGTTAAGGAATAAATCTGTTTTGCAGTTTAACTCTTTTTCAGATAAGGAACAGACCAGACCGGTGGAAACAGTCGTGGGCCCTGGAAGTTGGGTGTGGCTGAAAGTGACGAAAAGGAAAAACTGGGCAAGTCCAAAGTGGGAAGGTCCGTACCAGGTTCTGTTGGCAACGCCTACTGCAGTTAGGGTGGCCGAGAGGACGTCCTGGGTTCATTTGACGCATTGTAAACCGGTAAAGAACTTTCAACTTGATAAAAACTTTGAGTCTGATACACAACCAGACCGAGATGGCCAAAAACAAAGCGAATAGAAGTTTAGATCAACCCCAGAGATGTTGCATAATCATTTTGTTGTGTGTACATTTATTAACTGTAATTGTGACAATTTTCCTCTTGCTGTGGCTTATCCTACACACAACCACACAAGTGAAAGTGGGAAGGTGTGATGAAACGTCTATAGATTGGCATCCAAATTTTAACACATACCTAGCCATGAAACGTGTGTATGCAGAGACTATGAACATTTCAAATTGCTGGGTTTGTACAGCTATACCAACAGCATATGGAGGACTGATAATGTCCGCTGTCCCTTTGTGGATAAATGAGACTTGGGAGAATTTACTTTTCGACACAGGAACTGTGAGATCACAAGACAAAATAGCATTATTTTTACCTGTTACACAAAAGGGAATTGTGTGCTTTTTTAAAAAGGATACCCTCCAAGTATGATGGAGTAATTGTAATATTATGATATCCTACAAGTGTTACACTAAAGTTAAAAGTGGAGGTACTGTTTGTAATACTAACTATGATTCATATTTGAGCACAATGAAAACAACATTGAATGAAGTATGACAAAACCCTGTTTTGTTTAAACAATTGTCAGTTATAGATCAGAAAATGTTTCATGCAGGGCTGATGCGTATTAGTACTAAAGTAGAAAACTGTTATTTTATTTGTGGGAAAAAGGCATATAAATGGTTACCTGAGAATTGGTCCGGCAGTTGTTTTTTGGGTTATCTGGTTCCAGCAATAAGACATACTGCAGAATTACCTTTGGGTAAGATATGAAACGTAAGGGAAACAGCTCAAAAATCCAAAGGTCCAGTTAAGAAACCTGTGAATCCAGTTGGGAAGATCGAAGCTGGTTGGAAAGATCATAATTCAGTAAAAGACAAAAGTGAATTGACTCATATGGACTTGAGTGACAGTGTTATATCCTGGGCAGGAATATTACCAGCCTATGGAGCAGTCAAATCGATCTGGGAGCTGAGGAAGTTGTCGAAACTTCTCGAAGTAATGTGTAATGCAACTTTTTCCGCCCTAGAATTGGTGACTGATGAACTGAATGCAATGAGAACTGTTGTGCTACAAAATCGGATGGCTCTTGACTTCACCCTAGCGGCGAGAGGTGGTACTTGTGCGCTTATCAAAGAAGAATGCTGTGCTTTCATCCCTGACAATCGCCACGAGATAAATAATCACCTAGAGGTAATTCAGCAAGTATCAGCCATGACTGAACCAGGCCCAAACCCACTGACGGACTTTTTCCAGAATCTATTTGGGGGGTGGGGTTCCATCCTAATGAATATTCTGATTGCCATTTGTGTGGGTATACTCCTAATAGGGGCATGTGTTTGCTGTGGAATTCCCTGCATGAAAAGATTGATCAAAGATTTTGTTGATGTATCTGTTACTGAAACTTTCTACCACGATATTGAAATTGAAAGATTGATTTCAGATGACGCTTTTTCTGAAGTATAGATTAAATGACTCACCTAGCTGAAAATCCTGAGTGGGAAAGGCTAGGAGATGAAATGACACTATGCATACTTCAAAATAGAATAAAAAGTATTAATAGGGGGTAAAATGTTAGAAAAATATGTATTTAAATATATGTGAAATTCTAGTTTAAAAGCAAGGTAGTTTATAATGCATTTTATTCTATTAATCATATAACAGAAGGGATAAATTCATGTGTAAATGCAAGTAGCTTCTGAAACTGCACTGTGCTTTGACCCCTGACCCTGGCAGCTGCCAGCTCAGCAAGCTTAATGTTTATGCTTTTCATAAGTGATTATCTGCTGGGTCAGGAAATTAAATGTGTAAGTCTTCCGCTCCTTCCTAATGAGATAACTTGTCCTTGTAAATAATTAAATCTTCCTTTCCTGATGTAGTAACTTGCCCTTGTAAGATAAAAACACATTGGTTAGTCATGAGCAAAACATTGCAATATTAATTTTAACAGCATGCATGGTTGTTCCAATTAACCCAAAACAATACATGGGGGAGAGAAGAAATGTACATTAACAACTACATAGGCTTCTATTTTTCACAACAGTACTGCTCAATACTATAGAGGTCTGCCCTCACTTTACATCTACCTATGGACTACCTATGACATACCCTTATTTGTGATGTGGGTCATGTAGATGGCCTTCCATACAATGGTGCCCACATGATGGGAAACTGTCAGGTTGCTACCAACCTTGGTGCACAAGTTGCCTCATACCTGATTGCATGTTCAGTACATTATTACTGTCATAGTTTATGTTGATGACATCTGCCACAGCAGGGGGAGTGATGCCTCTCCTGGCATTCAGTTTGTGGTAGTGCTTCTTGCACCTGTCAGTAATTGGGTGAGTGTCTCTTGGGGGATGCTCACATCAGTAGGGGAATGTAAGACAGTGGCCAGCTTGCAAGCATCTGTACACCTGGTCAGCCACAGACCATTGGTTTTGTCCTGTACCTCAGATACATATATCTCAAGCAATAGAGGTCCCCAGACTGATCCTTGGGCTACACCGTTGTGGATGAATCTTCTACTAGAGGTGGGTTCCACTACTTTGACTGAGTGGTTACTATCATTAGGCCAGTTAGCTACCCATCTGGTAACCTACAGGTTGGTGCTTGGCTGTGTAAGCGTATGTATCCTGTCTGGCTGGAGATTAGTGGGAGAGGATTGGGCTAGGTGAAGGTAGGCATTGTTCACCATCTTCCCCTCATCCCTGTATTTGTTGACCACTTCAGAGAGGTTGACCAGTTTTAACAGGCCTGATCTCCCTTTGACAATACCATGGTTTGTGGGCCCAGGCATTTCGATGTTGCCAATGCCGCTGTTCATAATGTCCTTGAAATTGCCTTCCATGCCCTTGCAGAGCAGGCTAGTTAGGCTGATGTGCATAATATTGGCTGGGTCGGTGTATTGCTCCGCCTTTGTGTATTGGGATGATAGTGGCTGTCCTCTGTGCAGATGGGATGACACCACTGCTCAGGCTGTGGTTGACTACAGTGTGGAATGGATCTGCGATCCCATGCCTGTGCTCATGTGGGATGTAGCCAGGGATAGTATCAGGGCTATGGAGACCTCTGTGTGTTGCCTTTGAGAGGGCATTATGGACTTGCTTCCTGATAATGATGGGAGGGGAGAAAGGTGTTGTACATGCACATGTGTACCAGTGGGGGGATAAGGGGGTGATGTTTATGCTTCACCTGTCTGCAACCGGTTGCCTATATCTATGCCATATGTGCATGTGGTGTTACTGACCACCACTACAGAGCAGATTTGTGTGTTGTCTCTGGAATTGCAGACACATGCATGGAAGGCCTAGTGATTGGCCTTAGTGGATGTGTCCAATTTGCACTCAAAGACAGCCTTAGGGTACATCACCTGTGACCTTATTTTCTTTTGCAGACCAAGGTGACATTGCTTCCAATGAGGCACCTGTTCCTTCTTGGCCCGTCCAGCAATTGTTTCCACCTATTATGGTATTTGTGTATTTCTGCTGTTCACCACAGGCATTTACCCTACCTTGAGGGAGATGATGTTGTCCTGTCAGGTATTGCTGAGTCCATACTGCTATGTAGTTGCCCACATAGTATTGTGTTGTGGGCTTGGACACTGTTGCTAGTTCCAACAAATGGGATGTTGGTTGTACAGCTACTTCTACCTGCTCTGAGGGGATTTATAGTCATTTGTGTAAAGTTCATTCTGTTTGGCACTGTAAAGGGGGGCAGGGGAGATGGTGACCTAAACAGTGATGGCTATGTGGTCAGATATTACCAAGGATGATGACACTGTAGGAGTGCTAGCATGGCCACTCATGTTGGTTAGGACCAGGTACAGGATATTTCCACCTGTCGTAGGAGTGTTGACCAGCTGATCTACTGCATTGCCTTTGACAAAGCCGAGGAATCTGTGTGCATTCATGTTCAGATGGCATAAGTCATGCACACCATGGTTGGGTATTTGAATTCGCCCAGGAGCAGGATAGACAATTGAATCCTGACAGATTCCAGCAGGTCCCAATAGGTGTGGTGGGTGTCCATAGTCACGGTTGGAGGCCTGTAGCTAGCTAGCTATGATTTGAGTAGCTGTTTTTGTCAACTGTTAATTGCACTTGAGATGTCACCCATGCATCACACTGTTTATCCAGCCTGGAGGTGTGTATGTGTATGCTAATGTTCAACACTCCACCTCCTGTGGCTTTGCAGGCCTCCATTTTGGGTCTGAACGTATGATGGGATGACTGATCTGGCAAGGTTGGTGTGCTCTCCACAGCTACAAAGCAGATGTCAGTGACTGTGCAAATGTCAGCATCCTACAGGACAAGGTACACTTACACTGACATGGGTTTCATGGTAAGACACCTAGCTCCAATTAGAGTAAAGCATCTGCACAAAGGCACACATCAGTGGTGGGCAAAGGCCAGTAAATAGTATCACTTTATGAATCTAGCTGAAACACACTTAGTTTCCAGCAAAGACAGTGTCACATTCACAGGTCTACTCTGCAGGATATGACATCTGACAATCAAATGTATGCTAATATGGTATGACTTCAGTCTTTAATGGGTTGTCAGTGATGTGTCAGACAATACACAACTGTCTGAGGCATTGACTACAAATATGAGGCAGACATGTTGTCAGTCTGCAAAACTCTGGACAGTTGTCAGGTATGGGCTCAGTATATCACATACAGTTCAACACACACATCTGCAACTGTTGTGTAGTATGCATATACCTTATATATGTCTCTTACATTTGTAAGACAATCATATGTATTAGAGTAGCATTCACAGGTGACATATGAATAATTACATCACAGGTAGCTGGCCTAACAGTGTCACACTCAGTATTGAACAACAGACACTCCAGTAGTAGTCATACATGAGCTGCCTTTGCTGGGTTGACTCAGGGGCAAGAGATGTGATCCATTTCATTGCAGACAGGGCAAGTGAGAATGGCCAAAGGTGCCAGACAGCAGCATGTGAGTCCAGCAGGTCTTGTTGCGGCCTAGTTTTTAATGTCCCATTTCACATCATTGCATTCCCCCCTACTGCATTCCATTACAAGCTTACATGATTGACATACCTGTTATAATGCTCATGACTTTCCTCACAACAATGCAAATAGTTAGATTTGTGTAGTAGCAGTCTGTCTTTTTGTAGATGGGTTGAGACCTGTGTTGCATAGGGAGCAGCTTACCTTTTGTAGGTACTGCTCATAATCAGGTGATGGCCTGTGCACCAAGCAGTGTCTCCCACTTGCTGCTTGCATCCAGAGCAGCTGTGTTGTCTTTCCATTAGCCAAACCCATAGAAACACAGTGCTATAATTACGTCCTTCATGTGGGCCTTACTCCTTTTCCTTGTCTGTGTGGAGGACATTATGGAGGTGTGGCAGCTACAGCTTCACAGATGATAGGTGGGAATACCTCTCGGGACAGGACATGTGGAGACAGCCCAACCACATGGGGGATAAAGCTCCAGAATTTGGGTACAGATTGTAAGTCAGTAGTGCTGTTATACACATAGAGGGTTGCTAGATTAACAGGGTTCATCAGGACATGCATTTTCTGTGTGACTTGACATCTGACAATGATATGTCTCTGACATACCTCTCAACTGTCTTGATCTCCACAGACTGCCCAGATGTTTGCCTGTTATACTTGCTCTGTTCCTCAGACAACGTCTGTTTTTGTGGCATCAGTAGGATAATGTGAGGATTGCAGTCTGTAACTGTTGACATCCATTGGTGTTTCAGACGTCATATCCTTCAGGGATCATATGTTACAACAAAGCATGTGACAACAGCAACTGTTTCAGTTTGTAACAACATTATGTGAGATATGTCCCTTTTTCAAGCCACCTGTCCCCAAGTATGTCATGCTTTGTCCAGATGTCTTGCAGTAAGAGGTTCAGAGGTGTGTGATATCATTATTTAGTGACTGCACTCCAGGTATAATCCCATTGACTTAGCAGACTTCTGGAAGTGGTATGTGGCAGTGGCACCCTGGACATTCTGTGGGACTCTGTACATATGACTGTTATGTATATCTGGCCATTGTGAACAGACTGCCAAGATTGTGTAGCAGTGTTGTGTGTAGATGTTTGTTGGGATGAGTAGGGAGAGTAGCAGATGTGAGTGTAATAGATCCTTTTTCTATCTGACTGTGCATGCTGCTATAGCTGCTGGTGGTCTATCAGGTGTTTATGTTTGTAGGGGCAGAATGAGAAATGTCCTGTAACACTTCAGGATTTCCAGTACACTGTGAGTTGGGAAAGTATATGTTGGTGTGGTGTGTGACTGACAATCAGGATATGTTTGTTCAAACAGCCATGCTACTGTAGAGTTTATTTGGGTACTGGCATGTTGCTGTGACTGTGGTGCAAATGGTTGTGGGTGGACATTTTTGCACCACTATCTGCTTTTCTCTACAGTTCCATCACTGTAGTGCATGATATATTTAGATATACATGGGTAATTGCCCAGAGATGATTTGGGGTAGTGTCATGTTGGTCTTACTGTGGTTCAGAAGGTGCTGGGTGACATAGATGGCAGCTGTCATGGGTTTTGCCATTCTGCTACCTGACTGCGGTCATACCTCTCCACTGTCCAGATGACTAGATACTGTTCAGATGCATGGCTCATATGTTTGGTCTGTTGCCCATTACAGTAGTGGGTTTCTGAGAAATCACTGGGGTGATGTGTGCATTGACATCAGTAATTAATGACATTCATTTGTGTTTCAGACCTGGAGTCTATCTGGAATTCTATGTTAAAGCAAACCATGCCACTCTAGCAGACTTCTATGCATAGGACAGCCATATTTCAAAGATGTCACTATTGTTTGCCCTTTATCCCCCCAGTTTGTCAGGATTTATGCAGATGTTTTGAAGTAAGAGGTTGGTTATCTATCTATATATATATATATATATATATATATATATATACATTATTGTTAAATAAAATCAAAAATTCAATACACAGGAGGTTCAGATTCAAAAGTTTACTAGTGTACACCAGGAGGCAAAAAAACATACAAGTACAGAATTTTGTCTGACATGAAACAGGAAGCACACAATTTTATATAGGTTTAACATTTAGCTATGCCCACCTTACTGACGTGATATGTCACAGGGCATCTACATCACTTTAGCTTACAATTCTACATTCATTAAGTTTGCTGATGCTGTACATTTAAAAAAAACTTTTCCTTTAGATACAATACGGCCTTGCTATCCAGCTGGTCAGTCATAATGTCTTTCTGATAAGTTATATTCAAGGTTTCATATCCGTTCGAATACAATAGCAGCTTCAGTCTTCTAATGCATGTCTTTGTTCTGTTACACTTTCTCACACAGCTGCGTGATCTCTAAGTAACACATATACAAGGCCATCTCATTTTTACAGGAAGAGCAGAAGATTTCATTATTTTACACATTTAATTTCCTGACCCAGCAGATAATCACTTGTGAAAAGCATAAACATTAAAACTTGCTAAGCTAGCATTCTGTCAGGGTCAGGGATCAGCTTTTGCTTCAAGCCACACTGCAGTTTCAAAACTACTTCACATTTAGACATGAATTAATTTTACTTACTATATGATTAATAGAATAAAATGCATTATATACTACTTTACTTTTTAAACTAGCATTTCTCATGTATTCAAATACACATTTTTCTAACATTTTCCCCCATTAATACTTTTTATTCTATTTTGAAGTATGCATAGTGTTATTTCATCTCCTAGCCTTTTCCGCTCAGGATTTTCAGCTAGGTGTGTCATTTAATCTATACTTCAGAAAAAGCGTCATCTGAAATCAATCTTTTAATTTCAATATCTTGGTAGAAAGTTTCAGTAACAGATACATCAATAAAATCTTTGATTAATCTTTGCATGCAGGGAAATCCACAGCAAACACATGCCCCTATTAGGAGTATACCCACACAAATGGCAATCAGAATATTCATTAGGATGGAACCCCACCCCCCAAATAGATTCTAGAAAAAGTCTGTCAGTGGGTTTGGGCCTGGTTCAGTCATGGCTGATACTTGCTGAATTACCTCTAGGTGATTATTTATCTTGTGGCGATTGTCAGGGATAAAAGCACAGCATTCTTCTTTGATAAGCGCGCACGTACCACCTCTCGCTGCTAGGGTGAAGTCAAGAGCCATCCGATTTTGTAGCACAACAGTTCTCATTGCATTCAGTTCATCAGTCACCAATTCTAGGTTGTAAAAAGTTGCATTACTCATTACTTCGAGAAGTTTCGACAACTTCCTCAGCTCCCAGATCGATTTGACTGCTCCATAAGCTGGGAGTATTCCTGCCCAGGATATAACACTGTCACTCAAGTCCATATGAGTCAATTCACTTTTGTCTTTTACTGAATTATGGTCTTTCCAACCAGCTTCGATCTTCCCAACTGGATTCACAGGTTTCTTAACTGGACCTTTGGATTTTCGAGCTGTTTCCCTTACGTTTCGTATCTTACCCAAAGGTAATTCTGCAATATGTCTTATTGCCGGAACCAAGTAACCCAAAAAACAACTGCCGGACCAATTCTCAGGTAACCATTTATATGCCTTTTTCCCACAAATAAAATAACAGTTTTCTACTTTAATACTAATACGCATTAGCCCTGCATGAAACATTTTTTGATCTATAACTGACTATTGTTTAAACAAAACTGGATTTTTTTGAATGTCACTCATAGTTGTTTTCAATGAGTTTAAATACGAGTCATAATTAGTATTGCAAAAAGTATTGCCATTACTATTCTTAATATAACATCGGTAAGATATGGTTATATTGCAATTGCTCCAGCCTACCTGGAGAGTATCATTTTTGTAGAAACATACAACTCCTTTTTGTGTGACAGGTAAAAATAAAGCTATTTTGTCCTGTGATCTCACAGTTCCTGTGTCGAAAAGTAAATTCTCCCAAGTCTCATTTATTCCCAAAGGGACAGCGGACATTACCAGTCCTCCATATGCTGTTGGTATAGCTGTACAAACCCAGCAATTTGAAATGTTCATAGTCTCTGCATACACACGTTTCATGGCCAGGTATGTGTTAAAATTTGGATGCCAGTTTATAGACGTTTTATTACGCCTTCCCACTTTCACTTGTGTGGTTGTGTGTAGGATAAACCACAGCAAGAGGAAAATTGTCACAATTACAGTTAATAAATGTACACACAACAAAATGATTATGCAACATCTCTGGGGTTGATCTAAACTTCTATTCGCTTTGTTTTTGGCCATCTCGGTCTGGTTGTGTATCAGTCTCAAAGTTTTTATCAAGTTGAAAGTTCTTTACTGGTTTACAATGTGTTAAATGAACCCAGGACGTCCTCTCGGCCACTCTAACTGCAGTAGGCGTTGCCAACAAAACCTGGTACGGACCTTCCCACTTTGAACTCGCCCAGTTTTTCCTTTTTGTCACTTTCAGCCACACCCAACTTCCAGGGCCCACGACTGCTTCCACCGGTCTGGTCTGTTCCTTATCTGAAAGAGAGTTAAACTGCAAAACAGACTTATTCATTAACAATTTCTTCATATACTCTGCTAACGAACTGTCAGCCTCCTGCTCTGCAGGCATGAGAGCTTTCCACTGAGGCACATAATATGCTCTCCCAAAAATAATTTCAAAGGGAGTCAAACCCTTTGCATTTGGAACCGTTCTCATACTCAGCAGTGCTAAAGGCAGACAGTATATCCAATTCTTTTGGGTCTCTTCTACTAGCTTCCTTAACTTGTTCTTTAGGGTACCATTGTACCTTTCCACCAGTCCTGCTGACTGTGGGTGGTAAGCACAATGGTTCTTCAAGGAGATACCAAAAAATCCCCCAAGCTGGTGAATCGTCTGATTCACAAAATGTGTGCCATTGTCACTATAAATCCTCTCCGGAATGCCAAATCTAGGGATTACTTCTTTTATCAGGGCTTTTGCCACTGTTGCTGCATCCGGGTTGTTGGTTGGAAAAGCTTCTACCCATTTAGAAAACATGTCTATAATAACTAAACAAAACTTCTTCCCTTCACATTTATTCAATTCTATGAAATCCATACAGATAGTATGGAACGGGTATGGTGGTATAGGAAAACTTCCTTGCTTGGTTTTAAATGCTCCTTGTGCATGGTGCTTGTTACAAGTATGACAAGCTGCACAAATTTTTTTTGTGTAGTTTATGTATCCATATGTTTGGAATATTCGATTTACTAACTGTACCACCCCCCCTGTTGAGACATGGCTCTGCCCATGGCTCAACAAAGCTGCATATCTAAATAAATTAGACGGCAATATTGTTTTTTTCTCTTTGGAAATGTACTGTCCATTCTCAAGAATTGCACCTCGTTTTACCCATTTTTGTTTTTCTGCTTTTGTAGTAAGCGTCTGCATTGTTTTTAACATGTCTAAATCTAAAATCTCAGAGGGTTGTAATTCCTCATTTAAAAGTACAGTTTCTGAGTCTGAGGCTGCTTGCTTTGCAGCTGCATAAGCTCGTGCATTGCCTTTCGAAATCTTATCTTGTTGTTTTGTATGAGCTACACATTTACAAATAGCTACTTTGGTAGGTAACTGAATAGATTCTAATAACTCCAAAATAAATTGCACATGATTAATAGGTTTTCCACTGGATGTTATCATTCCTCTATTTTTCCATTGTTGTGCAAATACATGTACTGTAGAAAAAGCATACTGACTATCAGTATATATGTTCACACACTTGTTTTTTGCTAAAGTACATGCTCTCGTCAAAGCTATCAATTCCGCTGCTTGTGCAGATAAGTTGTGTGGTAAGGATTGAGCTTCTAAAATTTCAGTGTCTGTAACTACTGCATACCCCACCAGATTCTTCCCTGTAGGACCCCTTCTGCATGAGCCGTCCACGTAATATGTCACCTCGGCATTATCCAAGGGCATATCTGTAAGATCTTGTCTAGGTAAGGCTAACTGTTCAATTTCCTGCAGGCAGCTGTATGGTGTGCCCTCCGCAGGAGTTGGAAGTAATGTTGATGGATTCAATGTCGTACATCGTTCAATTGTCATATGAGGTTGGCTCAGCAGTATAGTCATACATGAAAGATGTCTAGCAGGAGAAAGGTATGCCATTTTCTCTTGCAGTAAAATTATTGCAACTGCATGAGGCACTCTCAATGTGAGAGGGTGGAATAACACCACTGAGGCCAAAGCCTGTACTGCCATTGTGGCTACAACTACTGCTTGTACACAGTGAGGCAAAGATCGCACCACTGGGTCTAACTGTGATGAATAGTAGGCTATGGGGCGTTGCTTGTCCCCATGTTGTTGCGTCAATACTGACATCATATATCCTTGCTTACAATCTACGGTCTGAAAGAATCGTTTGTGATAATTTGGAAGTCCTAAAACTAATGAAGAAGCTATCAACTGCTTCAACCTGCAGAAAGCTGTTTCTGCTTCAGTTGTCCATTGTAAAATATCTTGTGCTGCCATTGTTGTCTTATATATCAAGTCAGTTAATGGAGCAGATTCCAAAGCATAATTTGGTATCCAGCTCTGACAAACATTAGTTGTACCTAAGAAAGCTATCAACTGCTTCAACCTGCAGAAAGCTGTTTCTGCTTCAGTTATCCATTGTAAAATATCTTGTGCTGCCATTGTTGTCTTATATATCAAGTCAGTTAATGGAGCAGATTCCAAAGCATAATTTGGTATCCAGCTCTGACAAAAATTAGTTGTACCTAAGAAAGACATCATTTCTTTCTTGGTTGTTAGTTTGGGTGCTTGCAAAATTGCTGTTTTTCTTTCCTCATCTAGTATTCTACCTTTATTGGATATTACATAACCAAGGTATCTAACTTGTCTTCTCCAAAGTTGTAACTTACTTTTGTTTACTTTGTGTCCTTGTATTGCTAAAAATTTCAATAATGCTACAGTATCCTCACTGCACTGTTGCTGGGTGGGGGCTGCTAGCAAGATGTCATCTACATAAAGTAGAATTTGACTACCTCCCGGTGGGGTAAATCCTGCCAGGTTGCTAGCCATTTCTTGTGCAAAAATTGTTGGGCTCTCACAATATCCCTGTGGTAGTCGAGTATACGTATACCTTTTACCCTGAAATGTAAATGCAAACCAATATTGACTATCAGGATGTATAGGTATTGAAAAGAAAGCATTGCTAATATCTACCACAGAGAAATACTTCTGTTGTGGTTCTAAATCATTTAACAAAGTATGTGGGTCTGGCACCGTGGGTGCTCTAGGTATTACTGCATTGTTTACAGCTTGTAAATCTTGTACCATCCGCCATTCCCCATTTCCTTTTTTAACAGGAAATAGGGGTGTATTACATGGTGAATCAGGAGGTTCTACCAGTACTCCTTCTTTGAGTAATGTTGCTATTATAGGCTTAATTCCTATTTCTGCATCCTTTCTCAAAGGGTATTGTCTTTTCTGTGGTCTGAAAGCTGACTTTGGGGTTATTGTAACTGGTCCTGCTGTTCGAATAAGTCCTACATCTGACTTGCCTGTTGACGAGAGAGTTGTCGGAATTTCACATAAGGTCTTTTCTTCTTCTAATAAAAATGCTAATCAGCTGTCCTCGCTAGATTGCAAGTGTACAGCTGGATGTGTCTGTGTCAACCAATTCAGTTTTTGTTTTTGTATCCCTTGTTCTGATAGTTCTAAATCAGTCTGTTTCTCCCATCTTGTTACTTTTTCTCCTAAATCTTCCCATTTAACACTTTTGTTCTTTGTCAAGCTGACATGTGGCAACCGATTTGATCTATACAATGCAAGGAATTCTTGAGGTAATGAACGGCTAACTACACTGTTCCCCTCAGCATCCCAGTACAAAGTACGCAAAACCAATCTAGTTGCACGATTTCTAAACAGTTCTTGCTCATACTCTCTATCAGGTCCTGGTGTGGTACAGTAGTATAGAGTACAGTGTAACAAATGCTGTCGATCAGTGTCAAGGGATGGGGCTTTACTGATGGCTACATTCATCAGCTCCTCGGTCACTGCCCCTGGACCAGTCGTGACTAGGTCCTTGCTGTACCAATAAAAGGTTTCACCCTCCGATCGCACTACAAAGGTATCCATTTGTCTCTGTGCCTCCATACCTTGTACAGTTGGAACTACTGCTATGCCAAATATCTGCATAAGGTCCCTGCCCAATAGGTTTACTGGACACTTTGCAGACACAACTATTTTACTTTTCTGGGTCATACCTGAAACAGGGTCAGTTATTGCTATATCATGGGAAAGTGGTTCCCTGTATAGCTGTCCATTTGTGGCGTTTACTAGTATAAAATCAGGTGATTCTGAATGTTCTGGTAACTTGGAGGGGTGTATCAAAGTCCGTGATGCTCCTGAGTCACACAGGAATTTGACTTCCCTTCCCTCCACCAGAAGTGTCACTTCCGGTTTCGTACCTGCCAAGTAGAGCTCTAAGCTCAATAATGCTAAGTCCAAAATTTCACTTTCTTCATCCTCCATATCTATTTGCACTTCCTCTACTCCTTCTATCACATTTACATTTGCTTTCTGTTTATTAACTTTTCCTGATGATTTCTGACTTTCACTTGATGTATCCTCACTATCATATAGTCAGTCCTCATCTCCTTTATCTTCTGTAATTACCTTTTTATTTTGCCTACAATCCCTTGCTAGATGCTCTTTTTTCCCGCACTTGAAGCATTCACCTTTCTTTTTCCTCTCTTCAAAATCTTCTGATCGTTTATCAGACTGTTTGTTTTCCAGAGTATTCTTTTTGCCCTTTTTTACTTGACTGTAATACAAATACTTCAGCTCCATCTTCAGCAGTGAAGACTTGTGCCTTCTTTTTCTTTTTACTATTAAAATGTCTCTCAGCATGTCTAGCGTATTCGAGTAAGGCTTGTAGCCTCCCTGTTCGATGATCTATCATATGCTTCGTAATGAAGCTACTAATAGGTGCAATGTAATCTTTCAAAAATGCATTTTTTAATTGTTGTTCATACAGGGAATCATTTGTTTGGTTCTCAGGAACCGACATACCACTATGATTATTAAAACATTCTACTAATCTAGCATAATATCCATCTATTGTCTCATTTTCCTGTTGTATGCATTGATTAATGCAAGTCCAGTCTGCTCTGGGTTTCCATTTCTCAGAGATTCGGTCTGTCAGACCTTTTACTCTGTTGTCTAACTCTGCGTCACTATGTGGGAGTGGCCTAAGTTCTGCAGTATGAGGATTCCAGGTGCCACAAATCATGTACCAATCTGGACCTATAATTTGTCTTACTACTTTTTCTACTTCTTCCCCATTCAAGTGGTAACTTAACCTCATGCCTTGTAAATCTTCTAAAAATTTCGTAAAATTAACTTTCGGATGGGGGATTCCCTCAGTAGCCTTCCGGATGTCTTCCGGTGTCCATGGTCTATATACTAAGAGTGTTGGGTCTTGCCCTTCCTGTCCTGCTTGAGGATTTGGAACTTCTATAAGTGGGCATATTTCTTCCTCACTCTCATCTTGTAGATTTCTCTCTATCTGATATGATTCTGTGTCCCTATGTGTTTTACGTGTTCGGGACCTAGTCTCCATAGGATCTCTAACAAATGGTTGTGGTCTTACTGAAACTTCAGGATAATGCGGAGGTGGACCAGCCTGTCCACTCGCTTTATATCCTGAAAAGAGTAAGGGAGGGGGTAAGGGAGGAGGAGGAGGAGCTGTCGCTATTACCAAGTTATTATCCTCTTTGTCTAAAAATAATGTTTTTGAATTTTTAAGCTTCTGTTCTCTACGATTTGCTTCCTCAATCCACCTGTGTGCTTGAGGAATGCCTAGTTGGCGTTGCTTTTTTGC